>NC_083648.1:22661541-23032791 GCF_963576545.1 Limanda limanda | reverse complement strand
GAGGACATTTCCGACACTTGACAGAGGAGGAGCCATACAGGTAGAGGACATCGATGAAGATTTCCGCCTGGTAAAACGAGATTCTAGAGCTTTTTGGTGAAAATAGCCAACATAACTGTTGATGTGCTGTTAACGAAATCATGACCCTCTTTACGGAATCAATACACACATATTTCTGTGTTGTGTCTGAGCAGAGAATCTCCTGCTGTTGTTGATATGAGAAAAGCAAACTACGGCGTTTATCTCCGTCTAAACAACACCTTCTGTCTTTGGAATCTCCACTTTTGATACAAAGACAAATAGATTAACTTCAAGTCGAGCTAAACAGAAAGGATCCCTTCACATGGCTAGTTGCATTTAAAAAAATTAAAAATAACTTGCAGCTATCCAATGCACAAGCAGGGTGTCTGTAAGTTTCAGCAAGTTAATTTCAAGACATGTTACCTCATGAAGACCAGAATGAATGAAATGTAAGACCTATGTCGAGCACGACAGATGTGAAGGAATATCGGCGTCCCAGCTTACAGTTGCCCATTATTGACTATAAGGTAAAGAAGCCTAGTAGAGAGTAAACCTCAATATGCCATTATCTCATCATCTACAAACAGTAAG
Organism: Limanda limanda; assembly: GCF_963576545.1. Classification (NCBI taxonomy): domain Eukaryota; kingdom Metazoa; phylum Chordata; class Actinopteri; order Pleuronectiformes; family Pleuronectidae; genus Limanda; species Limanda limanda. The sequence continues at coordinate 23,032,179 of NC_083648.1, read as the reverse complement.
TGTCCAGAGTCTTTCCCACAGCAAAGCAGAGTGTACTAAGATCAATTCTGACCAACGTGTTTGTTGACTATCAGCCAGTGGATCCTGAACATTATGAACATTATGAACATAACTGTAATTCTGTTCAACCTGGGAGAGGGATCCCTCACATGTGGCTCTCTCTGAGGTTATTATGTTTTTATCCCCCTGTTGATATGTTTTCATGGTATTCTTTCCTCACTGTTGTTGAAGTATAAGGAGAAAGGAGGCACACCTTTTGAAGCCTGATGGGAGAAACTGATTTGTTAAGATGGGCTAAATGATATTGTATTGATTGATTGTTGTTTCTTCGAAATCTAACCAGGTGTCTCTCTACCAGTATTTAGTTTCAACACTTATGATCTTTAAATGGTTCATCACTATTTCATACAATCATCTCAATTCTAAATTAGACTCAGGTTAAGGGCTTACAAAAGCTGCATTGAACAGGCAAGACTCGCACTGGCAAGCCCACAGGGAATGATCACCTGACTCTGCAGTTCCCCTCAGATCTGCAGAGCATTTAAATGTCTTTAAGAGGATCAGTTAGCTTGACAGCTCAACCTAACTGAACCTGAACCTAACTAAAATGCTTTGTGACAGAGGGCAGCTCTTTTCAGGAAAAAAAAGCATTGGCGTTGACAGAGACTAAAAAAACAAGTAAAATGGAGATTGAATACTGGATTTACATTTCTCCGGTGGCTAGAAACATGGCTCTGAAGGAATGTGAGCGTTGCTCTGTGCATGTTTTCATAAGATAATAATAACGTATGTTCTGTTTGCCGATTTCCGTGCTTACCCAAAGTAGCAAGAAATCATAATGATTACTCACCAAATGAAGGGAGTAATTTTGAAGTTGAATCAGATGACACAGATCTGTGAATAGTGTATTTTATAATTTTATTATAAACAATTAAAATTCAGAAAAATATGACTTTTGCTTGATTGTTATTTATAATGTACCTTTAGTCATTCAGTGTATTTGTTCAGAAATTCTGCTCGTTATGAGGATTCATATTGAAATATTATATTTCCTAAAACTTACTAAAGAGGAGAAAGCCCATACATTTCAGCTTTTACAGGCTATATATAAAATATATATTTTATATGAGTGTTTGGAGTCATCCTGTTTTCAGGGTCATGTTGGCAAGCTGTCCACACACTGATGCAGATAATGCAGTAATTTTAAAGGGTTCATTTTAGTTTATGACCCCGTTTTTTCTAATTCATATGCTGACAAAATAGTAACCAAAACACATGAGAGCTTAATAACACAAGTGCTGTCTGCTCCATGCAATTGAAAATGTCAACATAAACAGAATAATAAAAAATGCATCTATGTTGCTAAGAGGAAGGAATAAAGAGACTAATGTCAGCCTCATCCTCTCAGGAGCCCCTGTAACCTGGCCGGTCCTGGTCACAGTGACTTTGGGACTGGTCGACATTTAGATTCCTACATTTCCAAAACACCCCTGTTCTTTAGCTGTCCAGACAAATGCCAGGCAGTAGCACAAACACTGTTTCTCCTCCGCTGGTCATCGTAAGAAAGTGACACAGTGGGGAAACTTCTAACGCCTGATAATCATTTCAACACCTCACTCCTTCACACAGCAGCACCCAGAGGTGTGTGAATATTATGCAAATACCAGCAGAAAAGTACAGACCCATCTGCATAAATTAGGTGCAAAACAAGAGGCACTGACTATTAGCACATTATTTCCTCCAAACAAAATACCAGGAGTGTCCTTCTGTTTCCCCGGGAGCGCTCTAACTCTATCTCTTGCTCTCTCTCTCGCAAACACACACATACACACATGCACAGAGGGAGGTGCATACACTGTATCACTGTCTCCGTTTCCTACTGGCTGCCTTTCTGAGGTCAATAGTTTACTATTACATACAACATCATGGTGTAATTATGCCGTTGACAGCATTGTGCCTATACTGGAACCCATACAATAGGCTACTTCCTTTAATAATACAAAATGAATATGCATAAGGTCACTCGGATGTTCATACGGCAGCGAGGTACTGTAATAGGACTGAGTCGCTGTTATGCATATTAGTCCTGAACGGAGAGCTCAGATTTGTAACCATTTAGCACCGTGACAAAGCTTTCCATAGAGGGATTGGACCCCCGAGCATATGGTCAAAGCAGTGCATCATTAGATGCTTCATTCTCACATACTGTCCCAATTAATGTCTGCAGCCTGGCCACAGTCACGGTGCAATTAATACAAGATATCATTCACCTTGGCCAGATTCTTCTTTCAGTAAAGTAGGGCAACTCAGGGGAGCGTAGACTGAGGGTACACGGCACGACTGCAGGCAAAAAAAAAAATATGAGAGAGCAACTGTTGCTTTCTCACACCTATTTGTTTGCTCCTCCTCAGTGTGTAGCCTGGGTATGGCCAAGCTCAGGCTCCTTGGCTGCTTATGGCCCACAAGCAGTGAGTAGAGAAGCATGTCCTTTAGGATGGTCCCTTATCACTGCTTGGGTGTCAGGTCACAGTGAGGGTGAACGAAACACATGTGCAGCTGCGATTGCCAAGGAAAATAAAAAGTAGTGGAGAATGTACCACTTTCCGAGAGAAATTAAATATATATTTCTTGTATCATTATGGCCTGAAACATGGTGCTAAACTGGTGGATTATCTCTCTTTCGATCCAGTTGTAGGCTTCCTTCAGTTTGCAGGGTCATTGTTGGTTCTAACCCTCCATGTTGGCAAGCTGTCCACACACTGATGCAGATCAGCAGCCTCCCTGAAGCTAACTCCTCACGGATTCACATTTGGGAGGATGCAGATAATGCAGTCATTTCAAAGGGTTGATTTTATTTTATGGCCCCGTTTTATATAATGCATATCCTGACAAAATAATAACAAAAAACCATGAGAGCTAAACAACAGAAGTGCTGTCTGTTCCATTAAACAATGACGAGTGAAAATGTCAACATAAACAGTATTATCTTGATTTATTTATATTACAGTATATATCTATATAAACAGTATTTTGCTCCCCATATGCTTTGTTTATTATGTTGTTCTGGGCTTTGTTCCTGCACTAAAAACACAAATACACAATTCTCTACTTTATGCCGTACACAGGGCATGTTCCAAGATGATTGCTGCAGACATATGCTTAGCTGATTTGTTCAAACTGCCCTTACTTACGTTACCAAGGCTGGACACAATAAGAGAAAAAAAAAAGTAATATGATCTGAGGCAATCTGTCACGATCCGAATGAGGCTGTCCCTGTGAAGCTTCTCCTGCTCAGACTGGGCTAATGAGGACATTTTTGGCGGAAAGGTTTGGCATTGTTGAGTTGCACCGTGTTAAAATTAAAAGTAATCACAACAATCCAATGTGCAGTATTCTGAATACATTAATTTAAAAACAAGCATTAAAACACTTTCCTATAACAATATGTTTTAAGCAATGACTTGAGAAAAGGTAAAGTGCTGACAAAGTCTGATCTGCTCAGGCAAGGATATAAACACTTGGCGTATTTCAATACAAACGTAATAGTGTGAATTTTAACAACAGCTAAGCTGTAACTAATTGAAAAAACATTTTATTTAAAGCAATGTGATAGTTTTATTACAGATGCATGACCATGTTGATTCTCTGTAACTGGTAAAACAAAATCAAGTGCAAAGCCCCGCTCCAAACCCTCATTCCGCGCCTACTCCATTTGTTGTTAAGAGACTAAAGTGATAAAAGCACCATGTTTCATTATTAACTGTCCTACTTCTCTTACAGAAAATGTAATGGTCTGTAATCCCTTAATGGCAGGTCTGTGACACTGCCTGAATTCTGCGTGTGCAGTGTTTTTGGTCTGTGCAGAAAAATAAGTGCTCAGGACAAATGCAGCTGCTGCGATTCCAGCGGTGGCTACATGACAAATATCCCAACCCAAAGGTCAATCTCATTTGAAAACGGCAAAGTATAACAATTAGTCTTCAGCTATCACACGCATCAGCAGGCATTAGTTTTAGCTTCGTATTTAGACCAGCGAGTCACCGGACAGCAGCCAGTGGATGCACACATTAACTGGGGGTGATTTAGACGGATGCGGGTTTGTTTGAGCTGCTCCACAGTGACTGAGCACAGGGAAGCAGAGCTGACGGCAACACGGTCAAGGAGGCAACAAAAAGAAGAGCGGTGCATCATTTACTTTTCTCCTTGCTCCGCTCTCTAAAAAACGTTGAGTCTGTTGGCTGACTGTTCGGCTAATGATGATAGATGGTGTTAATTAAAAGATTTTAGCACAGCGCTGATTGTGCCCCAGCTCTCGTGCTTGGGTTCTCTCCGTTTTTTATTTCTTTTTTTGGAAGGGGGGCAAAACTGAATCAAGCCCTGCCCATTCAGAAGCTTCCCTTGGATATTCCTCCTGGCAGAATGTTGGAAAATAACATATGAATGTTATGAGGGATTGAGAGATCCACATGGTCACTTCCAGGAGAGGGAATCCTGTGTGTGTGTGTGTGTGCAATCATTGATATAGTTTAATTATATTATTATCATGTTGTATTATCTGAACCTGAAGGTGAATGCTTGTCCTAAGAGGGTGGAAGGTCTGGAGCCAATCCCAGCTGATGTCTGGCATGAAGCACAGGTCTCCAACATAAAGTGATAAACACATTCACACTCACATTCATCCTGCATGTTTGTGGACTATGGGGGGAAGCGAGAGAACCCAGAGTGAAGCCACAGAAACACGGGGAGAGAATGCAAACTCAACACAATGATGACCCGATGGATGAGCCAGGCAAAAAGTGGAACATGAATGTCAGCACCAATTTACACATGGGAATCCATCCAGCAGGGATTCAAGCCAGCAATCTTCTTGCTGTGAGGCAACAGTGCAAACCATCAACCACAACATATTCCTACATAATATATATATTAATATCAATCATACAGCTTTTGTTAAGGTTCCTGGTGAGTTGGGCCGGTAAAAAATTGGCTGCTGAATATTCCAACAGATTCATTAGTTTTTAGCCATTGTATTTCCACCGCTATAAGACAATGTCTGTAAATCACTTGCTGTCTAATGATATCTTTTCTTCTCTCTGCACTACAGTGAGTTTAATGTTTGTGGTTTGAAATGAAATGTCTCTAAAACAACTGTAGGAGTTGCGAGAAAATTTGGTACATGATCCCCTTTTTCGCCCAGCACCTTCATTGTGTCGAAATTTCCATGTGTTAAATACTCTGCTTTTTGACTGAAATACAAAAAATGAATGTATTTTCCCATGAGCCATAGCTGTACATTCTCATCACACGCTAACATGCAAAAGATGAACATGGCATGTCATAAGTATGTTGACAATCAGCATGAGCATGATAGTATAACAATCAGTTTCACAAGGCGTGCATGGTTGTATCCCTTTGTCTAGTTTTCTGGTGCTCTTGCAAAACATCAATATTTAAAATGTCTTACTATTTTAGATGACAGCGTGGGTAATAGCGTAAAGTGCAGTAATAATTCAGGCCTTCAGAAGCACTGAAAATGTTGAAGCAGACCTTGATGTCTAATATCCGTATCCTGATGCTCCCAGTGCTGCAGCTGTCTGTTCAATCAAACATCCGGAAACATCTCCATCATCACTTCTCCTTGAGTTATCCAACACATGCATTCATTTATTCTTCTTGTTAGTAGTTACTGTACAACCAGGCCTCTCCATTTCCACAGCCAACAGAGGTTTACTTTTCTGTGTCTCGTTTTTCATCTTCCTCAGTTTTCACCTGTTATCACTCCCTGCTCTTTAAATGCTGACTCTTTTTCAAACCTTGTTTTTTGTCTGAACAACATGGAACCCTTCTGCTTCTATACTGGTGTTTATATTGACACACCGGATATTCAGCTGACCTCGATGTTACCTCAGCCGCAGGCATATAAGAGAGAGCACTCCAGCTTTGGGCTAGCGCCACTATAAACCCACCCGCTGTAATATTGAACGTTTTTAGATCTGATATCCTGATTGGAGAGTTTAGGCATGGCACAGATTATCAGCCCACGTAAGGCATGGAACTCTATTTCTCTATTGGAAATTCAATCAGTAGATCGATCAAACTTGATTTTTTGCTCCGCAGAATAAAAAGTATACAAGTAGAATAACAGAACAGATGCAATACAAACAACACCACCCTCCACCCACATACATGCACAGAGCAAAACAACAATAAATGTAAATATCGTGAATTTCTAATTCGCATGTAGGGAACCACCGTAGGCGGGTAGATACAAAGATAACGAAAAGAGCAAGATAAAATACTAAAAGTAGGATATTAAAAAATAATCCAGAACATAAAAATAGAATGAAATGATAAAAGAGCAAAGCAGTATAAGATGACAAAATATACAAAGCCAAATAAAATAAAAGACGGATAAAAGAGGCCGATCTTGAGTTTGCTTTAAAAACATCATCTGCCCCCCTCAGGTCTTCAGGGAGGCTGCTCCAGAGACATGTACCATAGTATTGAAAAGATGCCTCACTGTGGGTTTGTGGTCCGACTTTGGATGAAATTAAAAGGCCACTAGCAGAAGACCTGAGGCTTCTGGAGGGTTCACAGGGGGAAACCAAGCCTGATGAATAGAAAAGGACCCGGTCCATTAAGAGCTTTATAAACCAATAAAAGGATTTTAAAATCAATTCTGAGGCAGACAGGCAGCCAGTGCAGGGACTTGGTGTAATTCCACATTTTTTAATGATATCCTTATCATTCCTTAACAGAAAAACAAAGGAGTTACAATGAGTTTCCGCGATGGCCATCAGCTCAAACCATTTCGACTCGGTCATGAAAAATGAAATTGTTTTTTCTTGGAAAACACTACCTTGGCATCAGAAATGATGTAGACCAGTTCATAAATAGCCAGACAGATTTAAATCTTTTTTTCAGCTCTGTTCATGATTAATCTTGTTTTAGTTCATCTGCTATCATACATTTGGATGGGAAGGCTGAAGCAGCCAGAAAAAAAATCCTTGTGGAGGCCATATTGGGTTTGAGGAAGCATCTGTATTTTACAATTTGGGTGAGAATAAGATTGGATTCAACAGTCAAGACTGGTGCCAACCGCACTGATGATAACAATTATTATTATTTTGATTGTTTAATAGAACAATTGAGAAAACAATTGTGATCGAGTCCCGTCATCGCTATGATTTCAGGTGGACAGAAAAAAAAGTTCCAAAGTAAAAGTCAGAGAGAAGGTGAGAGAAAGGCTAAGAAGAGAAAATTGCAAGTTCAGTTTGCTGTGTGCACTTCTACATTTTGCGCCACAGAACACCACAAACCCATTTGTTCCACATTTTGAGCGATGATGAGAGGTTTGTGGTGTGAAAGTGAGCAGAACGGAAACTTTATAATGAGCAGTTTCACCTGACTCAGGTGTAGTCTCACCCAAAGTGACCCACATACAACTGCTGGAGCCGGTGCCTGGTGGAGGGCAAAACTCTCACAGTTTCCTCCATGAAAGTTGAGCTTCACTGCTCACAACAAATTGTCCATGCAAATGAGCCTTGATGCATGAGAGAGAGGGGTGGTATTTTCTAACAATTTTATTCAAAATGTGATTTATTATATTCAGGTAAACCTGCTTGTGGAAAGGAAGAAGAGGAAGGTAAAACAAGTTGACGAGGACACTTGTAAAACTGACACAAATGTTTTTTTAAACCCACAATAATCTGTGAAGTATTTATCTACTATTTCTACTATATTTCACTGTCGACGTGTAGGTTCTTCCCTAAGGACAACTTCCTTAAAACAACACTTACAAAGACTGAAGGACACTTTAAAGACTATTCCATTCAGTTAACATATTTGAGCCTCCCTGTATTGAGCACAATCTTTAGTTTCTCAATTTGCATTTATAATTTCCCATTTGCATTCCACTGAGCCCTGGCTTTAGTGCTTTGACTGGTAAAATAAATTGTATCAACAAAATGTAAAACTGTAAACCATATTTGAAAATGTACATGAAAAAAAACATCATTCAACCCCCTATAATTTACCTCCATGTGCCAGTGAGATGCCCCTAACTTTCACATCTCCACTTTAGTTAAGTTTGCTTTTAATTCTGCACATTGCCCTGTTTCCTGTTTTATTTTGAAACTCAGATCTTGTCCTGTCTGAGGTCACTTCACTGTCTGCTCGCCTGAGGACCCATGACTGCTCTAATATGTCTCACCTCTGTCTATTTGTCTCTTTTAGTCTCTGAGTTTCTCTGCAGTTCTGTGTTGACACGTTTGATTTCAGCATACCAGCACTTTATTAGGTAGAGTTCCAACATGTATGACCTCTGATCCTGGATTTTGATACCTCTGCCAACTCTTGGACTGATTTATGTCTTCTTTTGTAAAAACACCTTCAGATCCTGATCCTATTTTTGAGTCTGCAAACTGAATCCTTTGGCCTACGACAAGTTTCATCCTGAGGTGAAATGAATATTGATATTATAAGAGTGGCAACGGAGAGTGGCAGAGGAGGACCAGAGAAAAACAAAACAATAAGTAAAAATCCTAATATAGAGGCTGAGTTAAATAGAAAGTGTGGGTTACTGGACTACCTGCTGTCCTTTTCGATGAGGAATCCCTCTGTCATTGCAAATATACTGTACATGTTTAAGTTGTGATTAAAAACAGCACTCATCAAAGCCAGATCACCACCAATCAGCAGCTAGATTTTTGAATTTAAAATGACTTGTTAGTATCTTTCACATGAGTAAGTTAGAAAGAAAATCCTGTCATGAATATGACAGTTAAAAGTTCCTGCCAAACTTTTTTTAAATGGAGTTTTACATCAAGGGGTTTACTTTTTTTGCCTGAGAGTCAAACCCAAGTCCACCATCTTGTCATAGGATCCAAGTTCATTAAACCCTGTCCTGTCTTATGGGAGCCCACTAGAAATAGACCCTGCAACAGTGGAGGGTGGAAGCCATTGCATGATTTTTTAATGATATCCCAGTTGGTCCCGTCAGAGTCATTATACATCCCCTGAAAGGAATTAAACCTGAAGCCGCACTGCAAAGGACCTGAAACAGCGTTCCAGCCATGACACTGAGGTGGAGCTGTGACATGAGGACAAAACTATATATTACTGCAAAAGATTTATGACTGACTCTGTGGGACTTTAAGTGGTGCACCATAAAGTTTGTTCAGTAAGTTTCAAGTATGGAGCCGACTGGGATGTGGAGTTTTTAATACTAAGGGGAAGTCAGACCTATTTAATGTGGGGTGATGTTTAATTGCGTGTGTCCTGAATCTGTAGAAGACATCACTTGCCTACTTGTGAGGCTGGCATATCTAGGTAGAGTGTCTCTGTCAGCTTTTTTTTTTAATTCATCATGCTTCAGCGGAATGTTGCTGGTTTGAGACATGGAGACGTGTACGGTATGTTACATCAATGACACTGCTGAGATTTGACATGATTGCAGCAAATTGCAGGAGCAATTTTTAGTTCTACAATTCAAGAGGTGCAACATATGACGGTGTAAGAGCAGCTCAGCATCAACAAACAAGGCAAAACAGTTTTATAATGTATACCAATCATGGGAAGAGGTAGCTAACTACTTACAGTCACTAGAGTACAGGCTACGTTTGACTACTTGTCCCTAATTCTTCTACTCTTTACTTTAGTATTTCCAAAATATACTAATCCTTTCTTAAATTCACTCCAGAGGTAAATACATGTTTCAGTTTATTTCCTCACCATTTGCACAGCTATTAGATACTTTACAGATTAAGATGGAAAAATACCATATTAAGGATACTAATATGATGCATTGATGTACAAAATCTCAAATTCCAAGCATGTACCTGGCGGTTTTGTGATACTATATTTGTTTAATTGTTATACTTTAAGCACATTTGAATTATTATGATTAATTGCATTATTAATGAATCCACTCATTCACTCAATAATGGATTCGCTAAAATTTCAGTTCTGTAAAAATGCCCATCTGGGTTTCTTTGGAAACTCCTTGTTTTGTCCAACCAAAAGTCCAGGATGGAAACATATTCAAATTTGTATCTGATGACAAAGAAAAGCAACAGATCTCCACATTGAAGATGCTGGAGTCTGATGATGTTTTGTCATTTTTGCGCAAAAAAATAACTGACCAAGTTATGCATCTGATTTTTTGCCAAATAGTCTCCTCAGTGGACGACCTGACTTTACAGGTGGATAGTCTAACCACTTCAAGATTACAATGCTTTTTTACATCTTAAAGCATCAATATATATAATATAATCGTGTACATATAAGTAAATCACATTACATTGTAATATTCCCAAAAGCAAGTAAATAATGAATGTTAGTATTGTTACACAGTACGTCTCCAGAGAATACATATACAGGTTGAACCTTCTCTTATAAATCTCTACTATATGCAGAGGTCAAGGGCGAGCAAGATGGTCGTGTATGCATGGGATCACTGCATGTCCAGAATATTTCCATGTGCATTCTGTCTCCTTGTAAAACGCATACAGAATACAACAGTCCACTGAAATAAACCAGCACAACCATGATACATTCCTCTCAGGCATCTGAATGCAAGAGCACCCACCCCTCTCACAAATGCTGAAAAGACATTTTTGTCCAAAGAGCTGAACAGAACGAGAAAAGCAGCAGCAGCAGCGGCTGTGACAGCCCTCAACAATTGTCCTTCATTTGTAGACTCCTGCTGCAACACTACATACTCAAAATGGTGTTGATTCAACAGCATCAGGCTAATTGCTTTAAGAGAGGCTTTCCTCCACAACACATTTTTGTCAGGGAGGATAAAAAAAAGAAAAAGAAAGCCAGCGGAAGCTGTACTTGCTCTGAATTTACTCACCAACCTACCTGCCTCTGTCTATTAGTGTCATAGTGGAGAAATCAAGCAGCTGAATGTCTCACTTCCCCTGTTATATTTCACTTGAGCTATTTTAAGAGATGTGTTATACCCATTTCCTAACCCCCCTGCCCAACCCTTTGTGTTTTTCAAACTCATATGTTCCATGTGTGTATGTGATGTGGAGCTGACTCAAAACTGAATGTGTGTTTCAATGAAAAATAGGACACATTTGGTTTTGAGTTTATTATTAATATCTGTATCCACATCTTTCTTCTACAAGAGAGATGAGCAGGCGTCCGTTTGATTGTTTCTCAGGCTGAATAATTGTTCTGAAAGAAACTGAGATTCAATAAAAAGAGATGCACAGCTATATGGGCAATTGCATTATTCATAACTCTACCTGAAACGGGGGGAGATTACTCATTAATGCGTATAGATGTCCTCACATCACACAGTGAGAAAGTTTCCAAAGGTCCTATAGGTCTGGTGATGTCACTTCAGTGCGGTTGCAGAGATTCTAAGCAAAGCGACAAGCACAGCAAAAGACACACATGTGCTTGTTGCTTCGTCTCCCAATCTCTGTAGATACTTTGATATTGAAAGCAGAGTCTACTGCCTATCAAGCAGCATGAATACTGCCTCGATACTGTTTTATTGTGTGTGTTTAATAAGTTTTAACTTACAATTATATTCCTCCAGATATTATACACATATATACATAGAAGACAACTAAGCCAAAGTCTCCAGGTGCTCACAGCTTGTTCATCTGCTAAGCAGGGCTGTTAAACTTGTTTTTTAACATATTTAAAATTAAATAGACATGTTTCGTTAAAATATTATTAATATTATAATTGTCGCATCGTCCGGCATATGTGCTTCCGTGAAGGTGTAAACAAGTTGCTGGCGCTCGTCTGTGCGGAGATAAATATCATTTATCACCATAATTTCATTTGAATCGAACTGAGACCTTGTGAATCAGTGTCAAACTGATTTGGGAAATCAATAGTGATACCCAACCCTAGGAGGGCGGTATAAGTACGATGTTCCCTGTTGTCATTCTGCATGCAGAGCATTTGTATTCTATTGATATGTGACAGTGGAAGCCTATAAGTATTGTATGTCTTGTTTTTGTTAAAAATTGTTGTATTGTTTTTTGGAATGTTGTATTAAAAAGGTATCGTTGCTGTTGTTTTATTGTTGTACTAGATCAATAGCTAGCAAGCACAGTTTGCCAACGCTGACTCGGTATAAACCACGTTAATATACCTGGTTAGATTTCACACTTGGGCATTATTCATATTTCATGTTTGAACTATTTGTGAATCTACATCAGACTCCGTTCTTAAAGTCATCATATTCTCTCTAAATGAAAAGAAAAGAAGTTGTATTCCCCCCTTAATCTGAGCAGTCTATATTCGGGCTTGACAACAGGTTCAACCGATGGCAGCAGTGGATGAGGAGTTTGAATAAGCATGAAACAGACCTCCCGGTGGTCCAAGGGAATATTAAACAAAAACAATTTGCTCTATGTATTTCCACAGCTCTGGTGAGATGAGCAGATGGTATCCATCACGTCATGCTTCTCTGAATTGATCCCTGAAAAGATGTTGCTGCTGCCTTTTGTAATCTGTTTTTTATCAGATTCCAGCAAATTGTGAAACTACACATGTAGTTTTTATGTTGGGGACCACTGACAATGCAGTTATGTCTCTCCATTCAAGTTTGGAGTGGATCTAGACAAAGAGGTGGATGCATCCTTTTTTTTAAACACTGGAATTATTTCAAGGCAAACCCTGTGTAAAAACAAAGCTCTGGCTGTAGCAGCCCCTCTGGAGAGCCGCGGTGGCTCGAATCCCAGCCCGTGCCGAAGAGTCCTTGGACGGGAGGCTGAACCCTGAATGGCTCCTCATGGATGTTTAATGCACAACTGAACTGGATGTCGCTTTGGATAAAAGTGTCAGTTAAATGACATGTAATGTAATGTAATGAGAAAGAATTGGTTGAGGTTGATGATGACATCGTCAAATCCAAACTGAGTCGTACCTGCAGTGGGTCAGAGGTTTATGTGACTTATCTTTTCTTTTGTACACCGGAAAATTGGATAATCGTGTATATACTAAAAGTCCATTTGTTGAGCCAAATACTGTATAAAAATGCATTTGTATACACCATTCCATTTTCTCTCTGTCCCCATTTCTTCTTCTCCCTCTTCTTCCACTGTGCCACTTAAACATATCCTGTCAGAAAACTTAAATTGCTTTATCAGAAAATGAAATAATTCTGCTCGTGGACAAAAGAAAAAAATAAATGTGGCAAGATCCTTTTTTTCCTTATTTTGTAATATGCATAGCTTCAACCAAATGAGATCAGGTATTGTTAGACACGGCAGTGGATCGTGAACCAACTCACCAACTCCCACTCTCCACTTAGCAAATACAGGCTGAGCCTTGGAGATATAATTCAAATTGACTCTTTCTAAATTAAAGGAGAGAGCGCACACAAGTATCAAGCATACAAATGCAGGTTGCTCTTATTGTATTGCCCCGGGGCCATTTCCCCCACAGAAAATCAGCAGACTGAAAGAGAGTGAGTTTGTCGATTTCTTTTTTTTTTTTTTTCAGCTGGAATAAATTAAGTGAATCACAACGTGTTTATACATAGATCTGGTGACACTTATTATCACAGTGAGCTGTCTGTGCCCTGGTGTCATTTCACATGGCACGGACTCTTGCTGCATGCAGACATGTGCACACACGTGAGCATGAGGACCAATTACAATCCAATCCCGGGGCTCTCACACCAGGGGAGGATTGTCTGCTGCCCCTGGACTCAGCAATATGACACTTATTAGGAGCAAATGTTGGCAGCGCTGACAAACTCAACGCCCCTCTAATATGAGGCAACCTCCTCTAATATCGCCTCCAATTTGAACCGGTGTGCACAGCAATTTATTTAAAGCAACCCGCCAGGTGGTGTAGATATTTGGCAGACACAAAATACAGAATATAAATGTATTTTCTGAATAAACAAGTGTTCAAAGGTAAGATAAGATAATCCTTTAATTGTCCCACAACAAGGAAATGTGCAATGTTCCAACAGCAAGAGGGCAGTCAAAAATAAGTAAGCATGTGATTCTTATAATTGTAATTTTAAGGAATGTTGAAAATAAATGTAATACAAATGTATAGAGTGTAAAAACCAGAATATATATATATTGTGAGAATATATACAGTGGAATGGATTGCACAAAGTATGCAGGAGCCAGCTTTAGCTCTTAATAAATCAAGCTCAACGGTTACCGCCCACACGTGATCAGCTCTGGTTACTGAAGTAAATTCCCCAGTTGTTGTCTTCATTTAGGTTTCAGAAAAGCCTTATGAAAATGGTAAATGGTCTGTGTTTATGTAGAGCTTTTCTATTCTTGATGACCACTCAACTTTACAGTACAGTTTCTTTCCATTCAACCAATCATGCACAGCATCCATGGGCAGCACTTTTTTCTATGAGGGACAATTATGGGTTCAGTATCTTGCCCATTGACACTTTGGCATGCAGAGGAGGAACACTTGTTGGTATGACAACACCGCTTTACAGCCTCAGCCACGGCTGAAGTGGCTGTAAAAAGAGTTTTAAACCGGGAACCAGGTCGTGCAGCTATGATATGAACTGTGAGCATAACATATTTGGCTATGGGCAAAAAATAAATACAAAATTGGAAAACTGAAAACTGGAAAAATGTACTGACAGTCTACATTATTTAAGGGTGAAGGGACTGCGCATTCCATAAACCATTGCAAATGAGTAATAAAATTGTTTTTGCTTTTCCTCATCTCTGAAAAATGCAACATGATGGAAACAGAAATCCTGGTAGCTCCGTGTGAAACGTAATTCAAAGCTGAACAATCTGTTCGTAGCCGGCACAATTATCCTGGTTGTGGTAAACAGTTCCCCAGTAACAGCTGGAATAGAGACAGCTGTCACTATTACACCTGAGTATTGTTGGTACTTCTCCTTAACATGTTTTTATTAAAACGCAGATGATATCACACAGACTCTCTATAGCAGCATATTACATTGTTTCATAATCTCTTGTGATAAGACCAGTTTGGATGGTTACAATGTGATGGCCGATAAACAAAAGCTCCCTAAAGCTACAACACTAATGCAAGGCAACATGGCTGATCAGGACCTGTGTGGGGGATAGTGATGTGTCGGTCGTGAACGATTCGTTCATTATGAACGAATGCTTGCAAGGACTCGGGAGCAACGAGTCCTCTCAAAGAGAGATTCGTTCATTTTCTTGTGGCCGCGCATCGGGACTGTTCCATAGGCTCAGTCAAGGAAGCAGAAATGATTCGTTCACTTCCCTACTGGGTCTTCGGGTACGAGTCTTTGGATCATTTTTCATGTGACCTGCATTGGCTCAGTAGAGGAGCTGGAGCTGTAGCGAGGGACGTTCACTGTCTCCCGGAGAAATTAACACTCTGTGTTTTTAGTATAGAAAGACGTGACTGGTTTTGTTATTTTCACTTTACATTAACACTTACAGTTTAGTGCAGTGTAATTGTTTGCTGTGATAATTAAATGCCAGTGTGATAATAAATGAAAATTTCAAACCATAAAAACTGTACAAACTCAAAGTTCACAGACTTAAATCAATTGTGTCTTACACAGAATTTTTCATATAATATAAGACCATTTTACTTGAATTGCACATTTGTGTGACAGATCATATTTTTTTAAGAAAACCTCCTCTATCAAATACAGTACAACATGCAAGTTTGTATGGTCATTATGACTTGTGAACGAATATAATTCACGTCTTTCTATACTAAAAACACAGAGTGTTCATTTCTCCGAGAGACAGTGAACGACCCTCGCTACAGCTCCAGCACTCCTCTACTGAGCCAATGCAGGTCACGTGAAAAAGACTCGTACCCGAAGACCCAGTAGGGGAGTGAACGAATCATTTCTGCTTCCTTGACTGAGCCTATGGAACAGTCCCGATGCACAGTCCCTCTCCCCCCCCCATTTTACTGAACAAGATTGAAAGAACCGAGTCGGTCAAATGATCCGAACTTCCCATCACTAGTGGGGGAGCCAAGGTTTTTAATTATCATGACTCGTTGGCTTCTGCCACATATTGCATCGTGGCCCTATGTGTAATTACTGTGTGTGGATTTGGTGTCACACCACTGATTCTCATCAACCGGTCACTGGAGTGCACCTCCGGAGGGCACATTGGCTTCAGCAGACTCTCTCTCTTCTCATCAACACGCTCCCTCAGCAGTTTTTTTTTTTTTTTTTTTACAATGCAATGGCAGATGAATTATGACAAAAATTATTTTGAAACTAAAAAACAGGCCTCAATTTCTCTGTCTCTCTTAGTAAGGTGGCATATGGCTCTGAAATGTTTTGTGAATGTAAGACAGTAAATATTGGATTCTACAGGTGACCTGATTAAAACTCCTTACCTTTTTGTGAATAGGCATTTGTCTTGTGTTGTGTTGTGTTGTGTTGTGTTGTGTTGTGTTGTGTTGTGTACTGGACTGACACATGTAACTAACTTAGAGGGAGTAGATTGGGATGTTAGCAGGACATTATTTACTTGCCGGACTAGTTATGTAAAAGCTTTAAAGTGTAGAGCTACCACAAGACTTTAGGAACCTATAGGCGGTGGTACTGCAGACTTAATGACTGCTGACGTGTGTTGTTATTGTATGTGTATTGTTTAAATATGAATCAAATATTAAAACATTTACTGCTAAAACAGTTGATGAGAGGATAATGTCAGTCAACACATTAAGGATGATATATCAGCAACACATGTCCTGATATGTGGGATTTTCCCCAATACAGTGATACCCTATCCAAACCAATGGTGATACATTTCAGAATTATCTTCAAAATGTGGCTGTCACCCACATGTAAATGTAGTTTTAGGTTAAGATTTTTACATTTGTACAAACGCATTCTGTGCATCCATGTAAAATGGTAAAACTGTTGCTTTGTGTTTGTGAGAATTTGCCAAAAACAACCACAACAACAATGGTGGTTATATACTACACTCTATTACTCTAGTTTAGTTACCACTGCCAGGTCTACATGGCATGCATTCCCAAGCATCTGCCTCACCATCTCCTACATGGGTTCTTTTTTCTCCTTTTTTTGCAACTTTTGTTAATTATGTTCATTTATTTATGATTCAGACTATCTGAGCAAGGACAGTCTAACGCCGAGAGTCAGCTATATGTGTGATTACAAAGTAATTGGTTTAAGTATGTTTCTCTTTGTGTGTATGGTGCACACTTGATAGAGATGAGTTCATGATTTCTTCTGGAAAACGTATTTTGAGCTCTGAAAGGTATATTTTGTTCGTTAATATCTGTTTCCAAGAAAACTTATGTATTTCTTTGGTTCGTATCTTCACAAGTGGTTCAACAGATATTATTTGTGGTTTATGTTTATTTCCTTTCTTTACATCCACTATTGTTGTCTATAGGTGTTTATTAATATCTAATGCAAAGGGTTGAGGAGATAAAATTATCTACAGGCAAAAAACTGTTTAATGTAACTGTTCATGTGCTGTGTGACCTTGGATATTGATTTTCACAATAGTTAGGAGTTTTGAGCTACAAGTCAATATTAGTCTTCAGTTCCAGAGTGTCTCAGAAAATGACGTTCATATGAGACATATGCTTCCCCCATCTTCACAAATTAAATTTAGAAAAGCGAGAGGCGACTGCAACACCTTAGTCATACAGTAACTGCAATTGTCTTGCTCTCAAAATAGCAGAATTGATGCAATAAAAGACCCTCAAAATGAATTTCATTCTGTGGGTTTCATCATTCATGATGAGGCCACACTTCCAGCACTCAAGACACGTTGCGGCTGTGGAACAAACTGTGAACACAACAATGCCACATTATCATCTGTTAAACACATTGGGCATGTGGCTGGAAAATATGTTATGGTGTAAACAGGAAGTAGATTATCTGTTTTTCTCAAATGGTGGCATTGTTGCAGAAAATACTATAAAAGACGAAAAGCAACGATGAGCACAGATTTCTTTTTTTGGACCAGTTAACCAGTGCATCATTTGCCTAAAGCCACCTTTGATGATTTTGATGGACTAAAGGAAAATCCCACTTGATGTTTCCTTCCCCTCAGATAACGGGTGCAGCCAGATCCTTTCTAGCACTGTGGAGCGAGGTGTGGCTGTACAAGACTACAGTCGACCAAACTGCCAGAATGCACCTTGCACCATCATAGAAGCCCTCAGATAATCTGACAGTGTGGTATTATGCTTGTTTCCCTCAGTTTGCCAGTTCCCAGTTTGCTAAACATTGGGTTACTGCCAAACTGCAAAATGTCGTAGAACTAACCGGTTCTTAACACAACCTGGCTACCGTCTGCTCTTATCCATTTGGTCAACTTGTCTTCCGCTTTCACACTGAAGGGAAAACATACGGGAACCCACACAGATATACACACTTTCCGTTTCTCTACCCCTTTTCCAGAACCAGCACTGCCCTCATACTTCTTTCTCTAAACCATCCCATCTCATCTTACTCTCCCATGTTTCCCCCCTCCCCCTCCCTAGCTCCTCATCTCCCTCTCTCTGTTTTGCCCAGGTATCATTTGCTCCTACTCAGCTCTTCTGTGGCCTCCTTGTTGTTGCTTTTGGGGATCTCTCTCTGTGCTGTTCTGCAACCATTTGCTAAGTAAGCTGTTTGAATGTTGCTGCCCATTTCCTGCACCCAGAGATTTGTCAGCTGATCATGGGGGCAAAGGATTAGTCTGAACAAAGCAAACATGCTGCATCGAATGCCTGATTTTAGCAAAACGTTAAAGCCATTTTAGAAAGGGATATGGTAAGAAAATTGAGTTTCTGGATAGTGAAGGCAAACTCTGCGCTTGTTTTCCGAGTAGCTTCAGATAAAAGATAATCATAGTGCACAGATGAGTTCCTGACCCAAAGTTGTGATACATGCTTTATTAATTATGGTAAAGTTAATTATCATCATTTGTTTTTTCTTGGAACATTTGCCAAAAACTGGTAACAATTTCGGCCATGGTGTAAAAACTGATGGAATCGCTGGAGTCTTGCCATGATATATTTTGCCATTTGCTGGCTCATGAGTCACCCCCCCTCAAGACGCAGCAGGAAGCAAAGAGCTGTCAACCTGCTCGAAGATGTCAATATACAATTTGAAATAGTTTGTTAAAGGTCATGGCTGACTCATTCAACTCCCACATGCCATGTAGGCTTTCCACAAAAAGGGAGTTCAGACAATGAGGAACACAATGCTTGATTGCAAACAGAAGAAAAGTTGGCTGACAGGCGGCCACATTGAAAGCGGCAACTTACTCAAAAAAGATAACTTTTCTGGTAATGATGTGTACAGACATGTACTCATCCTCTCTTCCACTTCCGACTGAGAAGCAACGGAAATAAGAGTCGATCTTGACTGTTCCTGGAACGAGATCAACTGCTGCTTACTCAGAAAACTGTAAAAACTCAGACTCGGCTCGTAGAGCAGTGACTAGGAGGAACCTGAATTTCCCCTCTAACAGTAAATCAACTTTTACTGTCCTCAAATGTTATTTGAAGCTGATCAGATTCCTTCAGCTACCTCATATTTCACTAGTCTTTGATCAAACCGGGTCATACAATTGCAATAGCTATCATTAGGTTTTTATGCATAACAAATGGGAACAGCTGCAGGTTTGACTACAACCCCATTTACACAGGCGGGAATTTTGCACCTTCTTTCCACCTTGCTGTTCTGTATAAAAAGTACAAGGGTGGGGTGGAAGGGCATTGCTGTTGTCCTTTCCTGTCGGTAGTAGGGGTCATCACAAACCCAGCTTGTTGTCTATGGGACAGGACAAAGATGCTGATGTGTTACGTCATGCTTCCGATTCCAGAAAACCAGCATTAAATTTCACCCATTTAAGACCTAAGGTGCCAGATAAAAACACACTCTCTAAGCAAAGCATTGTTTGAAACAGACCATCTAAAGGGTTTTCTGAAGAGCTCACAATATTGCCAAGGTTTACAAAAGCTTTAATTTCTCAGCCTCTGAAGCAGAAAAAAGTGAGAAGAAAGAAAAACTTTATGAACTTCCCTAAACTTTATGAAGATGTTTAGAAAAACAATAGAGCTGACAAACTCAACGAGACCTTTCCTTCCTCCTCAAACATTTCTCATCCTGAGCCTAGTGAGCGGGTCAGTCAGCAACATCTAGTGGGTTTGAGTGTTGTTTATTGTTGTTTGAGTCAATAAAACTCTTAGCTCCTTCAATATCTCTCCCCTATTTTAAATTATCAGCCTTCGCCTGAAGTGCATCTTTGCAGGCTAAGAGCACTAACACAAAACAAACTACATTTATCTTAATGCATTTTGCCTTTCTGCAAGTATTTCAGGGAACCAAAATGTATGCTTGATTTATCAGTCACATGTTTTCAAACAATGACGCACAATTCTCATCAGGCTCTAAAGGGAGAAGCACACAAATGTTGTACCTGATCTTAATGGATGAAAATATAAATTCTTAAAGGCAATATAACAGGAAAGGGGCTTTTGAATGGAAATTGGCTCGTCATATTTTTCTGTTCATCAGAGATGTGTCGGACATGTCAAACAAAGTGCTAATAAACATACTTATTGATTATTGGTAATAGGGTTCAGACTATTCAGATATTGATAACAATTTAAGATTTGTTTCTTGGCGCCCATCTCTATCATACTGCATACCGTCTGACCCAATCTGAGGGTGAAAATGTTGTCCACTGTTACAAATGGCTTCAGTTAAAGCTGAGGTGAAAAGCCTGCTATCAAAGCTGAGCTTGGTTCTCTGATCCCCTCTGTCTTTTATGAGGCTTTATGGTCTAACATTGAACTGTGCAATGTACAAGCACTCTGGGGCCTCTACTCTTCATCTTGACTTTCCTCTGCAGTGGAATTTCTGTGACGGATCATCTCAGCACCTCAAGAAGCCCAGTGATTTGTATCAGCGAACAGGCCTGGTAATGGTATTTACCAAAGCCTCATTGCATGTCACTGATATTAATGCATAAATTACTGATGGATTGTAGCATTGCTCTCGGATTCCAAAATACTGGAGAGAGTTTCACATTTATAAATACAAATAAATGATTCTTAGCAAACAGGTAAATCAGCAACACTCATTAGGCCACCTCACTTCCGTCCACTATCTATTTGGCTACTTCCCTCAATTTAAAAAATCATGGGGGAGCTTTCCTGTGGTTTAAGCAACCTTTCCAAACCCTTACACTCACAGCATGGAGCCAATCAGCAGGTTCTTTATTAACCTAATTAGATGCAACCAGGCTGTATTTTTAACTCTGTTTTCCAGGTTTTTACATATTTGAACTTTTGTTCAAAACCTGATGCGGCCTAACAAAGTTGCTCAAGGAGTTCAAACCAGAACATTTTAAAATAATATTTATTGACCTTCTCTTCATGATGTATACGAAATAAAACTCTAAAATCAATTGTTTCCATAACAACAAAAGCACAAACAAAGTGAAAGAGGGACAAATGAATGGATAAATTAATAAATACAGTCTTAATGCACAGGCATATCCTCCAGCCTGCAGCCCAGCTCCTGATCCATCAACCTCCACTGTTCAAAACGTGTCTCGTTCAGATAACGAAGTCTGTTTGACTTCCTATTAATTAGACGCACTTTGCATTCAGTAACATTCTCTCTGGGTCAGTAATAATGTTAGCTGATCTTACTGGTTCTCCTCCATGGACTGAATCAATCTACATTCTCAATGATAATTAGAGAAGAAGCAGTGGTTAATGTAACAATCAAGTTACGTGCCTCTTGTACGATCAAGGGACGTACAACTTGTTGGATACTGACCAGCATGAGCCATCGACATCCAGCCAGGGCAGGTTCAGCCTTCCTCAAACAACTGACTGTTAGATTCTTTATTTTTCCTCGTAGGGAAATTGGTTTGCAGCAAGAATCGCAGGGCATTTTCAACACACCAACAAAAAGCATCAACAGACATAATTAATGATGTTAACAAAAATCCCATAACATCCACAATTACATGTTTGGCTTCTCTATTTTTCGAGCATTCCAAAATGGAGACATTTGTAAACAGTTTTGTGTTTTCTTCTAGAAGGGGAGAAATGGAGAGTTTTAAAAACAATATGGTGGAGACACCCACGTTCTGTTTCTGACTGGGTCCTATGTGACGACTCAATTCCCAGTAGTAGTGAAAGTGTGAACGTAGTGTAATGCTCATTGTGTAAGTGGTCATTATGATGTGTTTAATTGAGATCAAAGTCTGATTCCTGCCAGCTGAAGTTGTTGATTCTGATGCACTTCCCTGATTATAATAAAGTCCAACCTTGTGTGGACATCACTTACAGCAGTGACAGCACGTGTCCTCCCGTGTACCCCACACAATCCTTTGGAAAATCACCTTTTAGATAAACTTGTTGTCGTCAAGCGTTTCCAAAACATCTCTCCTCTGTTGACTCCACTCACAGAATATATCTGGCTGAATCCCATCGCCTGGCAACTCGTGGCAAACAAGGTGGAAGACCTCTGTAGCTCAGAGACAATTTATTACAAGTGAAGAAATATTATGAAATGCTTTTATTATAAAAGAAGATGGATCAGAATTTCTTGGACCCCGTTGGATTTCCTATTCTGAAGAGGTTGATAATAAAGGTCCTGAGATAAATCTATGTCATATGAAATCCTAAGTGTTGAACCTCTGGGAACAGCATCTTCTTCATGCACAAACACAAATAGGAAAAGACGACGAGCATTAGCAGGAGTCCAATTTCCAGATTTGTTCATGTGTCCCCCTGAGAATAAATTACATCACAACAGATAAAATCCTGACTCAACATGAACCTCAGCTACTTGCTAATCAAATCCCAACTCACATCAGAAAGCCTGATCCTCTGAACTCATCAACTCCATGTTTTTGTTAGAAAAAGATGCAGAGAGCGATAGGCAGAAGCACAAAAGGCACTCTGCACTGGATAACTGTGTGTGTGTGTGTGTGTGTGTGTGGGGGGGGGGGGGGCGCATGGTGGGGGACGCAGGCGGGGGGAGCGAGAGTTGTGGAGTGTTTTATTCAGAAAACATAATCTTTTGATGATGAAAAGACCCGGATTTCCATCCCATCAGTGTTGCATCTAACGTAATCTTCTTTGACGGAAAATCTCTTTTTGATGTTTTATTGTCTCTGCGTAGATGCAAGTTCCCCCACTCCTCATCTCTACCTCTCCCTCGCTCATTCAGGCACACACACAAACTCACACACTCACAGCAGGAGGCTAAGGTAGTTAATGTGCATTCAGTGTGTGTGTGTGTGAGTGCCATGATTTTTCTCAAAGGGACTTGGTAAAGTAAGAATCCACATTTCACACTAGATCCTAAAGGGAATCTAATGCATCAAAAGTAGGAAATGAAGGTAATGTAAGTTAGCAGGGTATTTATAAATAGCATACACAACTTGTACTTGAGTTATAATTTATCATTTGTTAGTTTCATTGCCAAATAATAAATCACTAATATATATAGGATACTTGCAGAAAAGCAATTATTGAAACAGAAGTGATGTATTTAGCTTTAAGGTGAATTCACTGAAAATGCTTGGAACACACTGAAAACAAACATGAGAAGTGGTTTGAGAAGTTTGGAATATTTTTTTATGCCACTCGATGCATTTTCACTACTATGTCTGTCCGTCATCTGAGGGGGGAGCCTACGCACTTTTAGGAGCAGCCACAATTAATTGTATTATCCTACAAAAAGCTATCATCAGTTGTCATTTAAGCCAAAGCATCTCAATCGCCCCAAGTGGCTGTGTTATAAGTGACATGGAGGGGGCGGGGTTTATCAGAGGCAGGGACATGGAACCAACTAAACAGTTAAAATACACTTCAATTTCTGAAACATGGTTTTTGTCATGTCTCCTGAAAGTTAGATTTGAATTACATAAAAATGGGCATAAACTTCGTGAAGGACAGCTGAGATTGATTTGTGATAAGTTAAATGAGGATATTGGTGGGACATCTGTAGTGAAATCCCCTGATCACTTATCGCAGAGCCTCAGTCCATCTTATGCTCAAGATCAGGAATATTTGTTTAATTTAATTGTTTATTTAATGGAAGGAAGTAGGGACCTGTCATCCATCTTCATTTACAGTCTATGATTACAGCCCATGAAATACAGAAAAGCGGCCTCTAGTGACCACAGTCAGTATGACAGCAGAAAAGTCAGATGACAGTCATAGCGTCATATGTAAAACATACATAAAACACAGAACTAATAAGCAGGAGACCTTATTTGTTTCTCTGTTCATCATTGTTGCTAATTTAGTTAGTAGCTATTTTAACTGAAAGCATCTTTTATTACAGTAACCATGACGACATTGAGCACATTACAACAGCCTACTGAGTCCTGGGAGTTAGAGTAATGGGCCCTACTTTCCCACATCTACACTCCCAGTGAGAACTGACAGTCAAAGCTGGGGCTCGTCTTCACTTCGAGGCTCCGGGGGGGAAATTTCAATGAAAAATAGATTTAAGTTGTGCACTCCTGTCAATTTGGAGTTCTATGTGATCTAGAGGTGGGAAAGCTCCAGGTAATTTAGTGAAGGCTTTTACTGTTGGTTATTTTATGATTTTAAATTGAGTTGAGGCAAAATGGAAAGGAACACAGCCTCTCACACAATCACACGCACTTTCTCCCTTTCATTTTTGTTTTGTTTTGGCAGATTTTACTCTGCATTGCATTTTTAATAGCCAAACCGCTCTTTGATGCCAAATAGCTCATATGGGAGGGTAAAGTAAAAGCTCGCTGGTAGACTTTTTTTGCATGTGCACTTTCTGAGGTCAAGGTCTCTGTATATTCACCTGCTGCTTTGCAGACACTTTATTTCACATGCAGGCTCCTCTTTAAACAGGAAACACATCCATCATTATGGCTCCCTCTGGGAGTGCAGTAGATTACTGCCTCACATTCAAAAGCTGATAATCAGGGAGGTTAGTTGTTGGTGTTCTTGTCATCTTTAAAGTCCTGCACAGAGGATTGTTAATCATCAGTTATCAGACAGAGCGGAACTAGTAATAATGTGATTGAGACTGCAAGCAATAAACTTATTGTTAATGCTCATTATTTTCTGACACAGTAATAATAATAATGTCAATTTATAAATTAATCAAGACTTTAGTTCATTGTCTATTTAATACATGTTAATCAGAGAAGTTAACCGGTAGCATAGAATGAAGCAGAAGTATTATTATTGTTGCACTATGCTGAACCATGACTTATATATTTAATGGCAAATCATAAGGCTGATAAGGCTAATTAATATTTTGCTACAGACAGCAATAATAATTGTAATAAATGTAATGATAATAATCAAATAATTGTTGACGTTTTCCTTCATTAATTTAATTCTGAGAAGGTATTACTAAAAAAGGAGGTGCCCAGCATTTTAAATGAAAACACTGTGTCTATTTTCAACCTCTTTAACAGGAATGATTGGAATCAGAAAATATTGGCAGACAGAGACAGGTTGTTGGTTCTGGTCTGAAACCCCTCATCCCGTAAGAAAAAACACAAACTGATCATCACTGTGTATGTGTTGTATAAGTGAGCTGTTTGTTGTCTGTTGTGCCCTGGCAGCCAGCATGTGAATGAAATGCAGTATTATACTTTCCAAGATACTGTCCACCCTGTTAGCTTTGTTCTTTCACTTGAATGTATGCATGTCTCTCTCTGTGTCACACTGTTTGGGTTTTTCCTCTGTGCCCTCTTCATCTTTCCCTCTGCCTCCCAGCCTCTCTGTCTCTGTTTGAACCCACTTGGTGTTTAAGACCAGTGGTAATGTAGGCGGCTTTCGATGCTTCTTTTGTTTCGTCCCTTCATGAAACAGAGAGGTTAACACGTCAAACCGACTGCAAAGACCCTGTGTGTTTGTATGGCGAGGCGGTGTGACCCACATTTGTGTTACACAGGATTAATTTGGGCCAGTTTTTGGCCGTGCACACACACACACATAGGCACCACACAGTGTGTACAACAGGCAAGTGTTGCCTCCTGACTGTTTCCATCACGGAGCCACAGGCTTGTTTCTGCCCCACTGCTCTGTCCACGCTAAGCACTCTGTGATGTTTTGGACCACAGAAGAAAAAGTCAATGGCCTCACATGTGGTGCCCCACTATTCCTAAAGCTTAATTCAGACTTTGCAAGACTACTAGATCATGATTGAAAAAAGGAGATTAAGTAATTTTTTTCCATTGAATATTACTTCGAAAAATATACTAAGGCCCAATCCTATTTCACCCACTGGCCCTACCCCTTGTTTTCCAGGGTTATCTTTCCCCTTGAAATGGAGTCACATGGGGTAGTGGTTGAAATCCTCCCCTACGAATCGGTACAGCCCTTCAAGAAGCCGTTACATCATCAGTAGTCATCGCTAAAACCTGACATCTCATCAGTAGTCGTCGATGTAAACCGACTAGACAGAGTTTTGCCGGGGATGTCATTGTAATAACATTGCTGAGATCTTATGTAAACCAATGCTATTGTTTGCAGTTACCTAAGTGACAAACCTATATTATCCCAGAATAAGAGCGCAAGCATGCTAACGCTAGCGCGCTTGCTATCTTTCTTTTAAAGGTTGTTGGGAAAACAATTACCATAATACACTGAATCAATCATTATCCCAAATTTTAAATCCTTATTTATAGAGAAATTGATACATTTGTGGGTTTCGGTCCGAGCTTCCAGGTGATCTTTTTTTTTTTTTTTAATATTCTTTTTATTGGTTTTTTACCATTTTATAGAACAAACATTAGAAAAACAGAACAGACAACAAAACAAACAGAACAACAACAAAAATCCCACCCCAAACTAACAATGAGCACTGCAGTATATATCCTTACACACATATATACATATATTTATATACACACATACACATACCCATACATATATACATATATACATATATATATATATATATACACACATACACATATACACACATACATCCGTGTATACACAAACATACATACATACACAATCAGCAGGATGACAGGAGATAGACAAGGGAATAGCGTATATAAAATAAAAAGAATGAAACAAATAAAATAAAAGAGCAGTTGGTCCTCCCCTTCCAGAAAAATAATATGAGTTATGGCTTTTGTAAGAATGAATGCACCGGTTCCCAGATCTTCCAAAACCTGACTGATTTGTGATTGAGGTCGTGGGTCAACTTCTCAATGGGGAAAAGAGCAGAAATCTGCGATATCCACATGTCGACTGTAGGGACCTGACGGGTTGACCACCTCAGCAAAATACATTTTTTAGCCAAAAATAAAAGAATTATCAACAAAGAATTAGTGTCCGCATCAAAGAGATTGTCTGGGGTATGACTGAGGAGACAGAAAGAGGAAGTCAGCAAGAATATTTTACCCGTGACCTCCTGAATTACAGAGTGTACCCCCTTCCAGAAAGTCTGTATAAGGTCGCATGACCAAAACAAGTGAATAAATGTACCTTTATGTACTTTACATTTATAACAAAGGTTAGAGGTGTCAGGGAACATTCTCTGGAGGTAAACAGGTGTGTAATAGGTTCTAAAAAAAAATTTAAAGTTCTGTTCATGTATGGAGATTGAGGTACATTTGGGGAAAACCCCACTACAGATCTTGTCCCAGTCTATAGGGTTAAACGTCACCTCCAGGTCGCGCTCCCATACCGGCTTCAAAGAGTCATAACCTGAAGATTCAAAATAAAAAAGTGAAACATAAATCTTTGATATCAGTTTTTTGGGAGACTTAGCCAGAATTATTGTGTTTTCCAACTCTGACAGTCCCATGCGAATCTTGCCTGTCCTCAGAAGGGACCCTATGAAGTGACGAATTTGGAGATACTTATAAAAGTCTTTGTGAGGAATATTAAAATCAGCCCTGATTTGCTCAAATGGTTTAACAGAGTCGGAGTCCAACAGGTCCATAAAGTTAGATAGGCCCTTAGATGCCCACTCCATCAGACCAATACTCCTAATCTGTGCTGGTAAATCTGGATTCAGAGCCAGGGGAGATCGGAGAGAGAGGACAGGAGGAATATTCTGGTATTTCCTCACGTCTCGCCAGACTAGTAGTGTGTTATAAACAATTATGTTATTCTTGAGATGATTTAAATGATCTATATTATTGATGAATGGAAGGGAAGTAAGTTTTCTGGGATAACAAGATTGAGATTCAAGACCCAACCATAAGGAATCTTTCCTATTCAAAAACCACTCTGACATCATTTTAAGTTGTGCTGACCAATAGTATAGTTGTAGAGAAGGCAATGACAAGCCTCCGAGATCCTTTGGCTTAGTAAGAGTAGAGAACTTAACTCTTGGATGTTTATTGTTCCAGATATAGCGAGATACATGAGAATTCAGAGACTTAAAAAATGCAGAGGTCAGGTAGCACGGGAGATTTTGAAATAAATAGTTCAATCGAGGAAGAATATTCATTTTTATAGTGTTGATTCTCCCGAGGAAAGAAGTTGGTATCGAGGCCCATTTTGTCAGATCGTTCTTAACCCTTTGAATTAGAGGTGAGTAATTAGTTTCAAACAGATTATTTAAATCAGGGGTGACAAAGATACCTAAATATTTAAAACCCCTCCTGGACACTTGGAAAGGAGATTGTATAGACATATCCTGGGGGATATCAAAGGGTGTAACAACCGACTTCCCCAGGTTGATCTTATAACCCGACAGGGCACTGAATGTGGCTATTGATTTCAAAACTGCCGGAATTGATTTCTCAGGTTTATAAATATATAAAAGGACATCATCTGCAAATAAGGAAATAATGTGGTTTTCCTCACCCACCCCAATCCCAAATATATCAGGGTTAGTTCTGATGGCCTCGGCCAGAGGTTCAATAAACAGTATAAACAGTAAAGGTGACAGGGGGCACCCCTGTCTGCAACCCCTGCGCACCGGGAAGCCATCAGACATCAAACCATTTGTATTAACTGTGGTTATTGGGTCTGTATAGAAGGTTTTAATCATGTTAATGAAATTAGAGCCCAGGCCGAATTTTGCTAACACCGGAAACAGAAAAGACCATTCAACCCGGTCGAAAGCCTTTTCGGCATCAAGGGAGACTATAAGTGCTGGATTTTTGTGTGTGTTAAGATATTGAACAATATTAAGAACGCGACGTACATTGTCTGTGCCATATCTTGATTTTACAAACCCCGCTTGATCTGGGTTTATTATTTTCGGAAGGATGTTTTCCAATCTCCGAGCCAGTACCTTTGCCATAATTTTGTAGTCCACATTGAGGAGACTAATAGGCCTAAATGATGAACAATCTAAAGGGTTTTTATCTTTTTTTAGAAGTAAACTAATGGAAGTGTATCTCCAGGAGGGGGGCATGCCATCTCTCAAGATACCATTAACGGCAGGCATAAAAATTGTGCGGATCTCTGGCCAGAATTTCTTAAAAAATTCCAGTGGAAACCCGTCGGGGCCTGGACACTTCCCATTTGGCATAGACTGAATTGCAGCCCAGACCTCCTCTGGAGTGAATGCAGCATCCCAGCTGTAGCGATCCTCCTCCGCAATAGTAGGTAAAGGGACATTGTTCAAATATGAAGCAATGTCAGCCTCGTCAGCCTTATCTGTACTATACAGGGATTTATAAAAATCCCGGAAAGTACTATTGACAATCGTTGGATCATGTGTGACATCCCCATTCTGTGTTCTTATCATATTAATTGAGCATTATTTAGATTTTTCAGTTGGTGGGCAAGCAGGCGACTGGACTTATTGCCAAATTCATAATATTTCTGTTTAGTGTAAAGTAACAGTTTCTGAACATGGCGAGTATGATCCAAGTTAAGTGCAGTCTTAACAGCGACTAGCGCCTTTAAGTTTGCTAGAGTAGGTGACTGTTTATGTATCTGCTCCAGCCTAGTCAATTCTTTTTCAAGATTCTTTCTGTTTTCCTCTAAAACCTTTTTCTGATGAGAGCTGTAGGATATAAGGTAACCACGTAAAGTGGCTTTAGCTGCATCCCAAATCGTGGCAGAGGACACTGGAGAGCTTTTATTGTCGAGCCAGAATTGTGATAAGTTGTTCCGGACAAAAACGCAAAAAGAGTCACTATTTAAAAATGACGAATTGAATCTCCAAATGGGAGTTCTAGGAATGTTAAATAATGGGTTAATGCATAGATGTACCGGAGCGTGGTCTGATAAGACAATAGAATCTATACAGCAAGTCTGGACAGAGTGTAAAAAGTCTTTGGGAATAAAAAAATAGTCTAGTCTAGAATACGAGTTATGGGGATTTGAATAAAACGTGTAGTCTCTCCTTTTAGGATTTAAATGTCGCCATATATCTATCAATCCGGTATCTGTGCATAAGTTTTTAAGGACAGCAGATGCTCTCGGTTTAGACTTGTTTGCAGGAGAGGATTTATCCAGAGAGATGTTCATTATACAATTCAAATCGCCGGCTAGGAAGCCCAAGCCCTTGCAGTGATGGTTAAACATCAAAATCATTTGCGACATAAACTGGGGTGAATCAATATTTGGTGCATAAATATTGAGAATAGTTATATGTTGTCCAAGAATCGAACTCTTAATCAAAATAAATCTCCCCTCTGAGTCCTTTTCTTCATGTTCCAAGATGAAGGGAAGGTTCTTATTTATAAGAATGGCTGTACCTTTTTTATTCTTTGAATGGGAGGAAAAGTAAACTTTGCCTACCCAGTCCCTCTTAAGTTTCAAATGTTCTGTATCAGATAGCCTGGTTTCCTGAAGTAATGCTATATCACATTTTTGTTTTTTCAAATATGTTAAAATCTTCTTCCTTTTAATTACATGGCCCAGTCCCTGGACATTCCAAGTTATAAGTTTAAGTGAACTAGACATGAGAGCCGCAAAGCCGGAAAGTGATTAAATAGCAGGTGCTGAGTGCGGGGGAATGAGTCAAAATGCAGGCAGTTGTATGAGAAAATAAACCTAGACTCCAATCATCCAACAAAAGGAAAATGAAACAAGAATAATATAAACAGCAGCGCTTACCCTCCCCTATCCTGTCCCCGAACGACAGGAATAAACTACCCCAAATTAAGTCACTGGGCATACTAAGCCTAGTCTAAATCCTAGTTTAGCAGGTAGATCACAGTAACAACTAGGACACCAAAAACATTATCCACACCCCAGGCTGAATAATATACAGCACTATGAGGAACCCCCGAGTAATGGGTTTCCAAGTTTTGCCTGGACCACAACATTAGTGCAAAGTGTTCTTTGAATACAGACTACACACAGAGCTGATACGATAAAGATATATGAATTAACAAAACTAAATTAAAAGTGCAAGTGCTGTATTTGTAGCAAAAAGAGAAAAAAAAAGGGGAAAAAAGCACTGCAGTAGAGTATGAAATCACACTAAGTATAATACAAAATGAGAGTAAAATAAAAACACCTTATTCCCAAGGGAAAAAACTACGAGTCGATCAATCGGCTCCGTTGATATTAAACTATTCTCACAAAGTTCATGTGGTGGTCACAGAAAAATACACAATGTTCAGCGGGGGCTCCGTGTGCATGTAAAGTCTGTTCTTTTCCATTGTAACTGGTAACAACTGAGATGCAGAAGAAATTACCTCATTTAAGGGTATCCAGAAATGCAGCTGCAGACTCAGGGGTGTCGAAAAGGCGAATTTGCCCTTCGTGGAGACACCGGAGGCGGGCTGGGTAGGCAAATCCACGGTATTTGTTATGAAGAGCCAGCGCTTTCCCGATGGTGTCAAACTCACGCCGCCTTCGCAGGACCTCCGCTGACAGATCGGGGTAGAACCGCAGCAGGGAGCCGCCATGGTGGATGTCGCGTTTCTTTAGCGCTGCTCTGAGCAAAGCCTCTCTTTGGGAGTCTCGCAGAAAGCGGACCAGGACGCTTCTCGGGGGCTTACCCGGGGCCGGAGCGGGAGCCGGGGCCCGATGTGCGCGTTCAATCTCCAGCGGGGGGTAATCAGCAGGCAGGCCGATTAAGGTCGGTAAAGTTACCTGGAGAAAGTCCGCAAGCGGGATGTTGCCCTCCGTCTTTTCTGGAAGGTTGATAATTTTAAGATTTTTGCGACGGCCACGGTTTTCTAGGTCGTCAATTTTCAGCAGCAGCTGCTTCACTGTTTTTTCTATGGCGGTGGTGCCGGTGTCCTGGGCACTGTGGCTGTCCTCCGTGGCAGAGACCCTCTCCTCGACCTCCTCCATGCGCTTCTCCAGGTCCGTCACTCGGTAAGACAGAGCCGACAAGGAGCTCTCCACTGAAGTGACAGATACTTTAATTTCGTTCAGTGCACTGTCAATGGTGTCCAGGCGAGCGCTGACTGATTCATCCATGTGGTTCACCCGAGAGGCCACAGACTTTATTTCGGCTAAGATCTGCTCCATGGTAGCTTGATCCGTTAGCGTTAGCTCTGGAACGTTGGCCTCACCTTGGCTGGCCTCGCTCGGGACACACTGGGCCGTTTGTCGAGTGGTTCTCTTCTTAGCGGCAGCGCCCGACGGTGAAAAAATAGCAAAATCTTTATGGCGTTGCGGTTTGGGCATCGCTGGGGTACAATTCGACCGACGGTGCTAAGTTTAAAAGGAAAAAGTTATTAATTTGTTTGTAGCCTGGAGCGGAGAAATGTCTCAAGCGTCCATCTTGGTCCGGATCCGGATGTCCAGGTGATCTTGAGAAATTTCCATTACCCCAAGGTTTGAAGTGAGGGACGGTATTGGGACAGCCTACCCCTACACGTGAACGTGCAAAACAAAGGGTAAGGGATAGGGCCAAGGGGTGTTATTGGATTTGGCCTCTATTTTTGTTAAATTGGTCTTACAAGGAAACTGCCTCTAGGGGCAACAGCCAAGATTCACTAGTTTATTTTATTACACAAGTCGAAGGTTTCTCTACAAGAAACACAAACAGCGATTATCTTTGTAAGTGTTTCAGGTCCAGATGTTGAATCTCTATTAACAGCTATCTGCATATGAATACAGATGGATCAAAAAGCTAATAGCTGATGCACTCACACTTACAGCTACAGTCAATTCAGAGTCTCCAATTGACCTAACCTCAATCTGCATGTCTTGGACTATGTGTGGAAGCCGGAGTACCCTGAGTAATCCCACACGCACCAGGTTAAACTGCACACCAAGAGACACAGAAGATTGATTGTCTCTGTATGTTGGCCCTTTGATGGGCTGGGGACCTGTCCAGGGTATACCCCGCCTCTTCCCTAATGTTAGCTGAGATTGGCTGCCCCCGTGACCCTTAAATGGATAAGCGGTAAAGATGATAGATGGATATCCAATGCATTTCTGTCAATGTGTTCCACCTCTTTTGCTCGCCACGCGGACTGTTAACCTGCGATTAACCTAGGCCTACTCAAACATGATTGGTCAAACTAGAAGGCGTTAGGCCTCAAAGTCATGTCCCTTCGCAAACAGATTCTGCGTATTCAATCTGTTTGCTCTTGATCTGCATTCATCCAATACACCATCTAATCGGTTGAGCTGCCAATTAAGGCATCACACAATGGAGGCTGGTCCTGTTTCCTGCGATCAATAACTGTAATCATATATCATTAAAGCTGGAGAGACCTCTTCCACTGATATAAGAAGTTAAATTAGGTCTCAAATTTGTGGTGCCAATACTAGGGTGGACACATTGAGATATTTTGAGTTTATTCAGCTTCTTCTTGTTACGCCTCACACTACATGCTACTATTACAGCAATATTAGCCTGTGACAGCTCGTACGGCAGATGGCAGCAAAAAAGCGGAGATCAAAGAGAAGGTGGTGGTAGCCTAACTGTATAGGCTGAGCCATGTTTATATGCACTGTGGCATATTCATATTACTGTACCATCACAAGAAAATCAATATTCAGCTATATCATTACATTTAGGTGTTTAAACAATTCAACATCTGTTCTCCCTGCCATAGTGCTTTCCTAATGGATCTTTGTACTCGAAAGCAGATTAAGTAGCAAAGTTGGGCTGAGTTTGTTTGTTTTTCTGATCAAACTGTTGAGTAAGTGTAAGAGTTGTCGGTATCTGGAGTCAGGGCTTGGCCATAGCGTACCATGCAAGTCAACACCATAGCTATGTGAGCTGGAGGGCTCCAAGCTGAGTTTCAGTTATTTTATTTTTGTCCATTCGCGAGGATCTGATTCATGACTTGAATATGACAAGAGTCCACACCTCTGATGGTAGACTTGGAAATCTGTAGTAAAATCTAACTATAACAACTAATGAATGTTGGCACCTAAACACTTATAGTTAATGGGAGAAGGCCCTGTTAAAATCAAAGTTTTGGCTGAATTGTCTTTCCATGGACATTTAAATAAATACCTTTAGAACGCAGTGCTGGGAGGACAGGGTAGGGCCTACCCAGATCCACCCCAACCACAGACATACAACATACAAATCACCTTGCAAAAGCTAAGTTATTTAGACTGCCTAGCTTTGAGCTACTACTCCAGTTGTAGCACACACAGTTTTGTGACCAAAGCTACAGTCGTCCCGAGGCGTTGAACCACCGTCACAGGCAACCGCTGCCGAGAAAACTAAACCCTGTCTGTAGAGGGCAGTGGCCAAGGGGCAGAAGATGATGGGGGACATCTCTGAATAGGTTGATTCCAAATAAGCATTGGCCCTCAAAGTTTGAAACACTACATGGCATTATGAACTGTGTTAAACCCATTAATTGATTATAAATGTCAAGGTAATAAATCTGATATTAAAATCAGCTTTTATTTATTTCATCAGGGTAAGGTTCAATTAAGTCATTGGATTTTTTTTACAGCTAAAAAAACAATTAAGTATGCAGCATCACTTTAACTAACATTACAGTATCCTTCATGGAGGAGATGAGGGCATTATCTAGAAACTCACATGAAAAAAAAAACATGTTGAAGTACATGATAAGTACATGATAGTGAATTTGATGTATATGTGACTGCCAAAAATGGACTGACTCCAAACAGCCTCTCATGTGAAGGCACAGTGGGATTTCTCCTCAGACAACAGCCGCCACCGGAGAGAATAGCCAACACTCAGGAAAGTGCAGCTACAGCGACCTCATCCATTGATAGTTTGCGAGCTTGTTTAAGGCTGTAGCAGCTGATGTAACTAGTGCGATGATGAGATTAAAGGATTTAACGGATTAGGGTTAGCCCAGGAAAATGTAGCCAACATGGATTCCCATCTCCATTACCCCTTATTAAAAGCTAATGAGAGCAGCCAATTTTGCTCTGGCTCTGTGGAGAGTTAATGCAGAGAGAAGCCCGCCGGCATCCTAAATGATAATCAGATAGAGTATTAGCATTAGTAAGTGTCACCGGAGTACAGTAAGAAACACAGGAGGAGAGCTGTTTTCTCTTTAGTGTTTACTAACTGCCGGCTTCCTGTTCCATGACGCATGTAAAAATAACTAGGTGCCAGCGCATGTAGTTATAATTATGATCTAATTACAGAACTGTGAGTTTGATCAGGGCTGTCAGTCTCTTCATTCATCTAACCACTGTCCTGTCATGCACATTATCTCCACCATCCACCATCACTGATCAGGCTTATGGAATGAGGTTCCACATGACTCCACTCAGAATTACATTCATTAGCATTTTCATCACTGCACAGCAAAGGATCAATATTTCATATCGGTTTCATAAGTGTAAAGATATGAAAACAATAAACTTCAAATTGACAATCACATAGAAAAAGCTCAGGACCCTCAGCTGAGAGTAGTGTTATTTTCTCGTTTTTTATCTGGTCGTGGAAAAAGACGACATTTCACTTGGGTTTGGCGCTGTTGCCTTGGAGCTCATATTGTCAGGCCCCCGCCGGCCTTGTTTCTCTGCCACTGTCATTGTTTTCATACAGACTGAGAGGAAGTCTGCCAGTGGTCTTGAGGAGCACATAGTGGGATGCCTTGGCTGAAATACCAGAGTGCTTTGTTGTTGTGGGTAGCAGGGGATGCAGCAATCAAATCAACAAGGACAAAAATAAACAATCTCAGAAATTTAGCACGCACTTTGGAGGCACACACTACACAAACATGGAGGCAATGAATCTCTGACAGCGCGGAGGAGAGACGAGAGGCAGCACTCAATTCTGACATACCCGCAGTTACATATGAGTGAGTCATGGCTGGATTGGGTCTGAAATAAGGGCT
This sequence comes from Limanda limanda, assembly GCF_963576545.1. Lineage (NCBI taxonomy): Eukaryota > Metazoa > Chordata > Actinopteri > Pleuronectiformes > Pleuronectidae > Limanda > Limanda limanda. Next base: position 22,996,060 of record NC_083648.1, on the reverse strand, counting down.
CATCCTGATTTTTAGAGCTTCCTGAAGTGATGAGGGAATTGATTGAGGATGAGCTGGAGGGATAGGATGCTGCACTGGTTACTAAGTAACTGACAATTACTTTGCGTCAAACTGGAAACAGCTGCTGAAAGGAAAGAGAATCAACATATATATGTCATTCAAGAGACGTCTGTCGGTAACAGCCGACACAAAGCAAATTGCTTGCAGGATGTGTAATCAACAACAAATGGCATTTGATTTTTGCTGGAAAATCTGATTTTGACTACAGAACAAAGCCATTAATGTATCAATAACCTTAAACCAAACTCACATACTCTACCATTTATAATAATAACTCCTCAATCCATTTACTTTCAATTATGTTACAAACTGTTTCTTCTAATCAATGTTGTAAATACAGTTATTGTCCTGGGAGAAGGATCCGTCACATTGGCTCTCTCTAAGGTTTCTAAAATTTTTCCCCTGTTAATAGTTTTTTCCTCATCGTTTTTCCTAAATCTTGTTGAGGGTTAAGGACAGAGGATGTTAAGCCCAATGAGACAAATGGTGATTTGTAAATATGGGTTATACAAATCAAATTTGATTGATTGATTGCTTGATTGAAACCAAACTGACTTTGTTGTAAATAACTCAAAGGTTAAAGTCTTTTTGACATTCACCTTCCTGCCTCTTGGATACTGCACATTATTGGAATGCTGCATTAATTCATTAAAAACATAATCGTGTCAGGGATTTCAGGGATCATGTTAGCTAGCACCAATTGAGGAAACAATTAAGTGATTATATGAGAACATAATTACTAAAGTAAAGATTTGCTCCGATTGAACAGGGAGTTGCTCCAAATAGTTACTCAACCTAAACAAGCAAGAGAAGCTTTGCTATTGCCTTCCAGGAGACGAACGCCCAGGCCTCACTGGCTGCGTGGGCGTGTGTGTCGCAGGACGTGCTTTTCATTTCAGTGTCAATGTTGACAGGTGGGAGCAGCCCCACTGCCTGCAAGAGACAAGCCTCTCAGGTGCCTGCGTGTGAGCTTCACTACTCTTTTGTTCAGAGCAAAATAGACAGTGAAAATGACCTTTAACCACAGTTTCTACCTGTTGAACATGTCACAAACATACATATTTGCAACACTTCCTGTACCTGTTTCAAAGTAAAAGCAATCCAGGGTTTCTGTTGTGTTAATCAATTAATTTGTTATAACAAGGTTTTCATTGTTATTGCAGGAACAAAAGTCGTGTAGGGTCCTGACATTTTGTTGTGTTATGTCACATTGTCCTTATATTTTGGAAAAAATAGGGAATTCAAATACATGTGGCAGCTCATGTAGCAGCTCAGCAGTAGACGCACGCTCCCTGGAACAACAACAGATGCGTTTGAGACGCAGCAGATCATTGAGGCAGCTGTCACACGCTGCAGACACTCCCAGAGAGTCAGGGCATTTTCACACCTGAAAATCTGGACCACGGTCCAAAGCAAGGTTCATTTTCGTTTCACATTGAAATGCAGGGACCGGACTAAAGACTTTTCTATATGTATGTCCTATTGTTATCCCCTCAAGGGCTGTGTATCTATTATTGACATTGTTTGTTAGTGGACTTGTCTTTAAATGGAGGAAATAGGTTCACTTTGTTAATTTCATTGTCACTGTCATTATCGTATCACTATCAGCAAAATGACTGTATTTGTCATTCAAACATTACATTGTCTGAGGTAAAGCAATCCTGTGAGTTTCCTGCACTTCTTGTTCTCCTTTTATTTTTTAACGCTGCTGCAGTTAACTATCCAATAAAATGTTTTCCCACTGCAACAAAACATTCAGTTGAGACTACATCTTTAGGCCGGATCTAATTTTGGTTATCGTTCACAGCTTCCGTGTTTGGTCCTGACCTTTGATCTTGTCCAATAATCATTACAAAATAAAATCCTAGGAAGTTGACAACAGGAAGAGAGAGGAAGAAAAAAAAAATAGCCAAAAATAAGAAGTCAGAAAAGTTAGTATTTGTGTCTAGGAGAAAGCGGTGCACATCAGGAGGAGTTTGCCATGTTGTCTTATCATGGTTCAATGAAAGTGTCCTGCAGCTAAAAGAAGAGTCATATGACAATCTGCCCCACTTATGGAAACTTCACCTGTCATTTCACACTTCACTTCCCTTTCATCTGTAAGTGATGCTGTCATTTCCATTTCATTCAAGTGGAGGCAGAGGGAGAGTGAGAGGAAGGGAAGGCAGCAAAGAGGGAGGAAGACGGAGGGAGACAGGAAAAGACTTGTCATTCTGTATTTGTAAAAGTAAAAGCACCTGAGACTGTGCACACGGGGACGTAGTCAGCTGAAGAAACTGATGGATGAGGAACTGATAAAAGCAGCTTTGATGAAGATGTGTCTCACCTCCTGCTGTCCAAGTGACCAGAGGAACAGCAGAGAACTGAAACGGGCACCAGCGGAGAGTGGCTGTATAAATGCAAACCAGCCTGTCACACATCTCTAGCTGACTTTACTATTGATGAAAAAAACAGCCAGGAAGAGAGAGGAAGTGAGCCAGAGTCTGTATGATGCACTTCAAAAGGGACCATATGGATGTGTTAGAAAAAGTCTTTTGAAACACAGTCACAGTCCCCTCCTATGACATCAAAGAAATAGAAGCCACAGATAATTATAATATATAAGGGAAATATATGTTTATGACAGAAGAAATGCACGTGACAACATTCAAGTTATGCTCTAAAATAATATTTTGAGTTTTAAAGAGCTAATGAACTGAGGAAAGGAAGGATACACATCTCCAAGTTCAGAAAATGGAAATTCAAACTTCAGCCGTAGGTGGATGGAGTATAAATCAATCACATTTGGCTTTTAATTAGCAAAAATGGTAATAGTGACCGTGGCAGACATGACCTGTGGAGCTGGTGAGGGACTCCGCTGCATCATGTACAGACCACACATCTAACAGCCTCTGGACACAGGCAACAAAACACCTGTCTCTGCACTCACTGTCCAAAGAATGACTTCTGTGTCCAAACCTTAAGAATTGTGGGACTATCTAGAAAATGATCTAGTTGCATCTTTGGTGTTCTCATCTTCATATTTCTCAAACGGAAACTAGATAGATTAAAAGACAATGATGGTTGAGTTCACCTGTGCGTCAGTCCTAACCTCTAACTCTGTCAGACTCTTCACACTAAGGACTGCTTTTGGCTTCCACATGTACATCACCTACAATCTTTACCACTCCACAAAATATCCCACACTGTAAAAAGGTTGAACCAGAGCCTCTACTTCCTTAGGGACGCTGAAGAAAGATACACTCAGTCCAAAGGTTGTTTAGACGTTCTGCAGGTGTGCAGTGGACAGCATCATGGTGAGGTGAAGCAGCTGTACCAAACAGTAGAGCTCTTAAAGGGGTGGTACATGTCTGCCCTGCTCCACTGGCAACTATCTCCCCACCATTGGAGACATTAACACAGAAAGGTGTTGACGTTGACCTTTCTCTTATCATAAATGCTGATAAAGCTGTGTTGTCATGATGCTGTATCTTCATTTTGTCGGATCAATTTGCAATGGCTTAAAAGTCTTGACCAACCTCTTGGACATTGATGAGGGAATCACTAATAACAAAATAGAGATACATACATATACGTTAATGTTATCATGTTGCAAAGTCACTTCAGAGATCTGTATAGAAACAACTTACAAACACGAGCATGGACTGACCATTTTAACGGCATTTTTTGAATGAGCAGGGATTGTGTGGGTCCAGCTCTGGCCACTGACCACAATTAGTAAAGATACGTAACGCTAATGTTAACATTCTATAAATAACAACAATTAATGAATAATTTAGAGTCATCACATCACATGGATGCGGATGCGGCTCCCTCTGTACCTTGTACCTTGCTGCCACTATTCTCTTCATCCTACTCATCCTATTGCAGTGAATTATATCCTGCTTAGATGTATGTGTTCAACAGTGTCGTATGTAATGCAGAGTAGACAGGCCGAACTCTGTCGTCTCTTCATGAATAATAATCCTTTTGAAGCTTCACGATAAAACTCATTTCAGAGAATTGTTTAATGTATTGATGTCTCAGGATTATAAAAGACATGGAAGGACTGTGTTGGATCCTGTACATGCTACAGCTCTGCAGAAGGTGCCTTTTTTAAAATTTGAAATTTTTTTTTTATGAGTTTGGAGTTACGAGCTGTCATGAAGGATGTTATCCCGTCACATCTTTTAAATTGCACCGCCCCAGGAAGGTGAGAGCTGGCTGCACGGACATTCGTGTTTCTATGACTATAATGAACCTTTGCTATATATTATTTATATTACAAGTTGTAATTACTGCTCCTTAAACTAGTTAAAGCCTGAATTCCATTTACCCCTGGTCCTGCTGAGCTCATGATTCACAAGAGAAAGAATCAGCACAAACGGATTTAAGCAAAATGCGTAGTAATCACAGTCACATCTCCTTGTTCTGCGACACAAATGTGCAATTTTTTTTTCCATTTATCTATTCACAGATTACATTAAAGCAGGTTTAAAAGTTCTGCTTTAATCTGCCACCCGATACATTCACCATTCCCTCTGTATCTGTTCAGCTGCTCTTTAAAGAATCCACCTCAGAACAATGTTTTATTTAGCTGAATTAGCAGAGTCCGCATGAATGTCAGCAGCAGAGCAAGCTTACTGGAAAATGAATTTAACAGCCGAGATAAAAAGACGGAAAAAATCTCTCCAAAACAGCTCGTTTCAAATTAATTAGTTAATAAAATGTCCAAACAGGCCAGTCAGAGAAGAGGGGACACACTAAAAACTATTGGGATTCAAAAAATGCAATCTAAAGTCTCCTTTAACTTCACACACATACACACACCACACAGTCCATTATCAGCAGAAAGGAGATACTGCTGTCACACAGGTCACGCAGTAGCGATGGAAATTAAATTTCACCCATCCAGCAAATTTTGATGCAAAGAGCTATGTTTGACAATACGTTTTTAAGTAAAAGTAACAGAGGGCAGCATTTCATTACACGCTCTCATGCACATTGATTCTTTGATGAATTTAGGAGTTAGTGCTGCATTATTCAAACTGTAGAGAGTTCAGTTGAAGAATCATTTTGTTTATTGTATCTGGTGATATGTGCTCGAAGTTGATATTTGGCTGGCCGGGGGTTTTGTTTTTCAAAATGAAAATCTGTGACTAGTGTTATTTCGAACTGGTAGTGGGTGGGAGTTGTTTCAGTGAGGTCACATGTTCAAATCCCTGGATGGCAGTGAGAACGACGGATGGGGGAGAACTGAATAAACACTTGAAAAAGGTACTTAACCCCCCCAAACTGCTCACCAGGCACTGCAGCATGGCTGTCCAGTACTGTGGGTGTGGGTGTATGCTCACCACTCATGAATTGGTAACATTTCCTGGAAAAAGATTGAATGCCACATAAATGCTGAACAAAAATAACTCCTCTCTGAACATTATTCTGAAGCTGTGAAGCAAAGGACATTTATGAAACTTGATCTATCTTTTAACAATCAAACCTACATTTACTGTACATTAGTTCCATACGGTTATAAAGGAACTGGAAGGACTGCTGCATCTTTATACAGTCATAACCAGGCTCAAGTGTTTAAATGTTTCAAATTGTAACTAAATTCCATCCTTTGGGCTCAAGGTGTTTAGCAGGTTTCTTGACCAGGGAGCTGTCCACAAGTGGATCCATCACCACCAAGCCTAACTGGATTTCCTTTTGAATTTTCTGGTACAAATGGTTTAATAATGACAAGGGTGCTCCTTACTGTAGTCAAAGCTATAATTGCAACTTAATCGTAAAAAGAAGTTGATATGATGAGGGCTGATGTGGTGTATGAATACACATATATATCTGTGGACTCTGAGTCTGGTACTAAGTGGCTCAGATTTGTTCTTGTGTCAACATGTTACAAAGAAGGCCGATCTGCCTTCTCCACATTAATCACCAGATTCATCATCATATCATAAACTTGTGGTTTCATATTTTCAAAACGTACAATACATCTTTGAACTTGTGATGCAAGTTAAGTTCACGAGTTTAAAGCAGCAGGGAAACTTCTGTGTCTAAGTCAAGCCAGTTTGAGACGACTGAAAGCTTGAATTATCACGTGAATTATTACATAAGTGGTAATGAATAATATTTTTAAAGTTCAAAAAAGACTAATTCACCTTATATCATGTCCTAGGTTGGTTCAACCGTAATTCAGTGCAAGTAGTTTAAATTTGTTTATTTTTTCTATCGTTTTGGAGCCAAAATATTAGTTTTCACATTGCTCATACATGAGGGTGCAGAACTTTCTTACCTGTAAATCTTGTATCTGGTAGAAAATCCCTGCTGGAACCGCTCTCTGAACTCTGTGTACTCTGGACATCTGTGGAAAGGTCCCTTCTCTGACAGCAGCCAGTCCAGCTGCCCCCCACTCTGCCTCGTGCTGAAGCCCCACGATGAGGTGCTGGAGGGGGAAGAGGAGGAGGACGAAGAGGATGAGGCAGACGCTAGCGAACTATGGATTGGCTTCCCACTGTGTCCCCCGCCGCCCACTTGTTCAGCTCGGGTGGGCCATGGCTGCCATAGCAACACCCAAGGCAACCATAGGAGCATCAAGGAGGACGCTGACCATCTAGCAAGGCACACAGAGCCATGGGAGCACCTCTCTCTTCTCACTGGCCAAGGAGTTGCCATGGTGGTGATGTACTAGGGCACCTGGGACCGGCATTTCTTCTGACAGTCACCTCCCACTGGCCTGAAAAACCAAACACAGAAAAATTTGGCGTTAATTATAAAAACAATGATAATAGAGATTAAAACACTTAGATATGAAAGGACCTCCTTGGTGGTGGTAAAAATTCTAAACTATCATATCTATGTGTCTGGTGCAGCTGGATGACTTTAAGGGGCCTACTGGGCTAAGTAGGCACTTCTTAATTATAGTTTGTTATGATTGTAAGACTCTGCTGTCTAAACATTGTGTTTTCAGTTAAGAATTATATTTATCTAGTTTAATTTAATCATAGCAGTATGACTCCTTGTCTGTTTGGACTCGTGGAAGGTTTCCTCTACATATCCTGGACTCATGTTGGTATAAAACCATGAACAATAATTAAATGCAGTAATCAGAGATTTGCTTTTTTTCCTCTTCTGAACCCATTAAATATTTATCCCACTGATCAGCTCAGTGCTTTTGGTTGATATCCTGGGAACAATTTGCACTTTTATGTGGCAGATGTCTCAGATCAGGAAACAATTCTGATGCAGTTCAACGGTATCTCCGTCAGCGCCTTTGTTAGTCAAGCCTATGGTTGGCATTACTCCCCAGTTCCTCTGAGGGACACATGGAGGTAATTCATATTTATTGCAAAAATAAATCTGTTTGGTGATGAGCACCACAACAGCACAATAAACCAAATAAATTGTTGTTCCCTGTGTCTGAATCAATTCTTAATATGATACACTAACATGCTTTGGACTCTTAATAAAAGGTCCTTTAATAAATGATCAGAAATTTCTAGCGAACTACTGTTACATGATGAGTTGTGTTGACATCTAGCTTCTGCAATAAATAAGTGCACAACAAAAATAAAGTAAAGTTATTAATTCATAAATCAGTGATGGAATTTAAAAATCTTTGAGAAAATGCATTTTTAAAATAGAAATAAATAACTGTATTCACAAATTGAATTCCGAATTCAGATTTTAATCAGGCATTTGAATGGGCTAAAATGTGATTTGTTAAGTCATTCAGCCTCTGCATTAAGCTTCTCTGTGTCACTGAGGGTCTTTCTACATGCATGTCAGAGGGAAAGGAGAAAGTGGTAGAAGTGTTGCACATTTGTATCTGCATGATACAAGCTCTCGCTAATTGGCCAATCGTGTGGCTAATTGTTTTCCCTCTCACAGTGGGTCTCCACTGAGTGCATTCATGCATAGTACTGAGTGGCAGTTCACCCGAGACCATGACCATAAAAATCTGTGTCATGTTGTGCAAGTAAATTGAAAGCTGTCATACAGCCAGTGAAGTAGTTGAGTACAGGGGTGGACTGGCCATCGGGCATACCGGGCATAATCCCGGTGGGCCGTTGACCCAATGTGGGCCGGTCTGGTCCGCTATGTTGTTGTTTTGTTTTTTTTCTCTTCTTCCTCTCTAAATTCCCTCCAATTGGGCCGGCCAATTGGCTACAGAGGGCTAGCAGTGTGTTGCCAGCATCGACACATATTATTGGTCTATTGTTTGTCATTGTCAATCAATCATGGGCTGACAGGCTCAGAGAGCCCTGACAGTGCTGTCAATCACAACACAAACCAGGGTGGGGCGGGACCTCATTGCATTGGCGGTGGGAGTCGCGGGACGGGCTGCTGCTGAAACAGAAACTTAAAATGGATAATAAGAGTAAAAAACGCATCGGGGAAAAAAAGCAGAAGTCTCTGGAGGTGGAGGCTGCTAAATGTGCCAAACTGACGGACCTATGTGGTGCCGGGTTCACCAGCCCAGCAGCAGCAGGTGCGCCGGGAGACGAGCGAGGAGGACTCGACAATGATGAGCGAGTGGAGGCAGACATGTGAGCGCGCATTTTCAATTTTCAATACATTCTCCAAACTGGCTCGTTACTTGAGCAGCGGAGGTTGGCGTCGCACGCCTCTACCGACGGCGCACCTCTCTCTCTCTCTCTCTCTCACTCGCTGCCCCCTCCCTCCTGAGATGTGCAGGTCCCGGTGGCGTGTTTGCCGTCGGGGGGGGGGCAGCGCGAGAGGTTGGTCTATCCCTCCGCAGGTTCACCTTCAGAAATCTTGTTACGACTTTTACTTCCTCTAGAATAGGATAAGAGATAGTGTCTTATTTTGTGTGCCTATAGTATAGTGGTTATACTGTGGTTTATTAATGTTCTTGGGCAGACACAAGAGGCACTTGTTTATAGTTAAATAGAAGTTCAGATGCACTGGTCCATTACTATTTGAACCTCAGCATCTAGGGTTCAAAATTGGTAAAATTATACATTATATGCATATTGTTGTTGTAATTTTTCAGTCAGTTGAGATCAATCTTGAGGAGAAACATTTTGGGTTGTTTTGTGTCTGTATAGACCTACTATAAAAAGCAATTTGCATTTTTAATTTTAGTGCTTGTACTTTTGATACTTAAGTACATTTCAACACCAGATACTTTTGATACTTAAGTACTTTTAATATGAGCTACTTTAAATTGACGTAACTTATGTCTTCTAAATGTCTTAATGGCAGATGTGCTCGGCTAATTATGTGGGCCGGTCTGAGCCAAAAAATGCCCGGGCCGTTTTGTTCTCCCAGTCCAGCCCTGGTTGAGTATCTGTTCCGACACAAGTGATTGAAAAAAGACCAAGGACATCAAGGACAAAATCACCAAAACTACCGCAACAACTCTAGCCAGGCACAGAAGCATTTTAGCCCCTCCTCTTCCTCCTGGAGATAGACTTTGTGTGTGACAACACGCCACCAATCAGTACTGTAATAACAACTCAAAATGACTGTAGGGTTACATCTACCTAAATATGTTTTTGTTTAATAAAGTATTAACCTGATTTTTTTGTCTGGACGGCAGAAATTGAGATGTTTGGAAACCATGACGCACACATTCACAACTGCTTGCTGATTGAGTATTTTCGTTATAACACAACCTTTCCTGATTCATCAGGCTCCTATCAAATGACAAAACATCCGCCTTGGCTACCAACCAGCCTTGGCCACCAGTATAGAATGCAACCTAGATATCAGTGTATCAGTGTTGCTGATCCTGTCGTCTTTGTTAAAAACTGCTGTGCAGTTAAATTCTGCATTTTATAATGATGCAATCTACGACAATGCCCAAGTCCAGAACCTCAGCATGGCACACTTGCTTTCATGTTTAAACTGACACACGCATGCCAAGTGTACATGATATATGTATGATTTGATATGCGTTTTCAGGCAAGTTAGTATGGATGAGGATTAAAACTGATATAGAGCCAAAACACACATGTGAACAGAGATCATCTCAGTTTCAAAACACTGTTTGCAAATGAAAACGCAGTAGCATATGAATGTAGCCTAAGACTCCAGATCAGAAGTCATGTCATGTGAAGTAGTGATCCCACAACTCAAGGCATGTGAACTTATATATTTATATAGTTTATATACAGCAAAATCAAATAAATTGAGCCAGACACGTACCATACACTGGCAAAGCTGTTTCTATAAAAGTGCTGCTGAAGTTTTCCTCACACACAGTATGTCCATTTGATAGCTTTGTAAATTGTGTGCATTCATTTAATGGCTAAAATCAAATCTCACATGAAATGAAAAGCTTTGTTTATCGGCCCATGAATCAAACAAAAGAGCATCTATCAAGTATGATCACTGACCTTGACACAACACAGCTCAACTTCACACTCGCTCAACGGTCAAAAGTGAAATGAGCTCATTAAAAAGTTTCTGAACGACTGAAAGTCACCTGCAGGTGGCTCTGAGTGGAGTATGTGCATAAGTTGTGCGTTTGTTTTCTTGATACTGCTATTGTAGAAACGTGCCATCACCTGCCTCCACACAGAGCAGCAGTGTTAGCGAATCACACCGCAGCTCGAGTGTGAGGAGCCGCGTCTCACAGCCAACTCTGCAGAACATTGCCTTTATTTAGACGGAGCAGGTGAACACGCACCCTGCAGTAAAAATTTTTTTCTAAGGTGACACTTTGAAACAGACTTTGCAGTGCCCTAAAAAAAAAAGTCAAGGCACGCTCTTCACTTCCCTGTTAATGACTAGCAGGACTGTTGGGTGGAGCCTTCAGGGAAACATCAGCATTTCAGAGTGGATATGTAGAGCAGTGGAGAAGATGCTTTAAGTGGGCTGGGAAGCTAAGTATTCCCTGTTTATCTTACACTCAAATTAGAGAATTAATTTCAGGTGGATAAATGCGGGCTCAGACATGAAAATACAATACTCAGAGCACCGCTTTTTCATTTTCACTCGCTGCACCAGGAGAACGCTGCAGTTTAAGAAGGCAATTAGTAAAAGTCATCCGTCAAACGAATGTAGTCACGCAACTCAGGGCAGGACGGAGACTTGGATGAATTTGAGCATTTGCAGTGGCTGTTGCATGTACTGTAAGGGCTGATGACAATTTTAAAATAACTATTTCCCCTTTTTATTATGTCCTGGCAGAAGACCAAATGATATTCTAAGATAGCTACACATACAAGGCCAAGTAAGTTTGAGGATTAACAAGAAAAAAACAATATAACATTTGCGAAATTGCAAAATAGGCTGTCATAGTGTACCGATTGTAAAAATGTAAAAGCCCTCTCCTATAGATATAAAAGTTGTTTATGCTTAAAGTAAAAAAAATATAAACAAAGTTCATCACACTCTGTTTATCTAATACTGCTACGCTGCCAGATCTGATATAATATATTTTATATCCCTGGTTTTATTTTGTAAGTTTTTTTTAACTACACTTACATACGATGTACCCTAATTGACAGGGTATGTTAGTCAAATGCACAACTTTGTATAGCTTCAGTTATTTATACTTTTTTGTGTGCGACTGGAAGCCAAAATGTCCCTCCATCCATCTATCTACCCATCTACATTTCTATATCTATCCATCCATCTATCCATCTTTCACAGGCGCGCTGGTGCAGTGTAGCCCTGTCCTCTCACAGCAAGAAGGCGTGAAACCTGCCGGCTGGCATGGCTTTTCTTTGTGGAGCTTGCATGTTCTCCCTGGGCCTTGCATGTCTTTTTCGGTGTGGTGCACTGTGTGTACATTTCGCTCTGAAGACATGCTGGTTAAGCTAAATGGCAAGCCCTACATTTGCAGGATGGACTGGCGAGCTGCCCAGGATGTACCCTACCTATCACCCTATGTGAGCTGGGATTGGCTCCCACTTCCCCTTCGACCCTAAAAAGTTTGGACGGATGCCAAATAAAACAACCTGACCTGTAGCCGAACACGGTTTGTGTTAATGTAAAAACCTTCTTTCTCTGCCTCGTCATTATTTAGCCACTTGGTTTGAAAATGAAGGCAAAGACCTTGAGTGCATACCATATACTTAGATAACTATTTGTATATGCATGTACACACCTACACATGCTACATACGTGTTATAGCTGATAACGATCTAACGATGGATTCCTTTTCCATTCCAAGGCAGAGTGAGATTTGCCTTTCAGATGAAGTTCTGTAACTTCTCGAAATGCACCTCTCGCAGAAATAAGGAATCCCTATAGCTGCCAGGCCTCTTCTCCTCTGAGACCCCCCTACTAATTATAAAATGCATAAAACATGCCAGCGAATGCCAGCGAGACAAAAGAGAGGAATTGTGAATTTTTAGCCTTGACATTTAATGTTCGCCTTGCATTATTCACACAGCCTTTGTGTATTTACCCTTCTCCCTCCCCAGCTCGGGGGAGATGGAGGTAAGGCAAAATGGCACGAACATTTCAAATCCATATTGGAGATGGGGAGGATGAGGAGGAGGGGAGCTGAGGTCTTCCAGGTGGAATGGAAGAAATCGACCATGTGTCGCACTTAAATAACATCTTGGAGACGACAGTAGAGTCAAGGGGGGGGACCCTGGGCTTGTGTTTATTGGATTGTTTTCTCCCATCGCCTTCACTAGGCTTCTTGCGTAAGGGGCAAGTTGTTTAACTGTGTTTGCAGAAAAGAAAGGGGGAAGACAAGAAGGAAATGAGAAACATCAGGAAGGCTGAGAGCGTTGACGGAGGAAATGAGAGGGAGGGAAACGAGAAGAGACAGACGGGGAGCGAGCAGGGGAAATGGCTCTTGAAAATGTGCAGCTAATTCCCTGTAGAGCTGCCTCCCTTAAACTCCCCACCCAGCAGCAGAGTGGCCGGGCCAAAGGCGACCTCCTGACTTCCCAAAGTAATTTGTGCTCAAGTTGGAAAGGCAGAGAATTATGAGGGTAAGCTGCTGTCCTAGTTTGTTCCTACTACAAGTAAGAAAATACAACTTTTTTTCATTTTTTCAGCTGGGAATCCTTATTGGGTGTGACTCACGTACAGTATGAACCTCATGACGGCTTGTAGCTGCGGATCTACAAATCTGTGTGTGTGTGTGTGTGTGTGTGTGTGTGTGTGTGTGTGTGTGTGTGTGTGTGTGTGTGTGTGTGTGTGTGTGTGTGTGTGTGTGTGTGTGTGTGTGTGTGTGTGTGTGTGTGTGTGTGTGTGTGTGTGTGTGTGTGTGTGTGTGTGCGCACCTGGCAAACATTAGAGCAGGTGGAGGTCCATCAGCATTAGAGGCCAGCTGCACTCCTCAGCACCAGCAGCTCACCACTCAACTCTCAGCGCCTATGCGAGTCAGCAGCAATAGCGAGTCAGATGCACACCTGCTCTCAGCGCCTCCCCCCCCACATCCCCCTCTTGCGATTCAGGTCCACCAGACATAGGTTGGACTTGGATTGAGGGGGGGTTGGCAAATAGGAGAGAACTGAGAGGTGGACGAAAGTTTGAAGTGGAGGATTGATGCTAACGGTACGGGACGCCAGTCAAAGAGAGACAAACAGGGACGTTAAGAGGGAGCGACAGGAGGAGAGACAGGTGCAACCAGAGGGAGATACCAAAGAGACAAGGAGGGAATGGCTGAGGCTCAGATCCACATTTAGATGTGTGCTTGGGTGTGAATAGCAAAGGCTGCTAGCTGGGGGGGCAGAAAGTTGATGCCAGACCTTTGCTCAAAGGTTTGATGTGGTGAAAAGGACGAGAGAAAAAAGAGGGCTCTATATGAGCTGGTCCAACCGGTGGCTCATTAAAAACACACACAAGAAAGTTCTTTTGACTTTTCTACATAACGTTTAGGTATTTCAATTTCTAAATGTATAAACTGTGTGCACACAGGGTTGCCATTAGAGACGAGATATCTTCAGAGAATGGAAAGTTCTGTTCACATAGGAGATAAAAATAGCCTTGGTCTACGGAACATTTTGCTCACAAAAAACACTGGGCAATGTGGGAATCGTTTTCAGTTTGAGTCACTGGAATCATTCAAATGTAAAAGCCACTGTGATTGGACAGAATAGGGAACTTCCTTCGAACACTGTTTCCACCAACATTGATTCATATCAGACAGCAGCCACAGTGTTAAAGGTACCTTGTACAATTTTTTGTACGTTTATTACATCTGTCAAAGAGGAGATGATGTCATTTTCATCTGTTTGTCTGTCAGTCATTCAGCAAAATACCTCAATATCTACTTTTGTGCAGAGGTGAGGGGTTGGGCCATGACCCAAGGAGCAGATCTGTTCACACAGGTGGATCCAGGGTTATGTTTTCCCTTTCTTTACATGGCAAGATAGATGGTTAGTTGAGGTATGTGCTCTCAAAGCACCCATCTTTTTAAGATGTTTACATTCAGTTCTATTGTCCAGCACCCACTGTGTGCGTCATAATTAACTTGCCTAATAAGGCTGCTCCATGATCCTCTTTCCTCATAAAACATTTGAACGCATATTTTATATATGAATTACTTCCTTATTGACTTCCTAACAATGTTCTTCACTGTTTTTATTTCATTTTACTACAAACTTGCACATTATTGCCATCAACTGTCAGTGGAGATATTGGGAGCCTGGATATAATAATACTAGTGATCTCTCTACTATACAGGATGCTGTAAATCTCAGGTTTCTAGGATTTTATAAATATATATATATATATGATAATACTTGATACGTTTACACTTAGGATTGATGTCTTACATTTCAATGTGGCCTCCTGCCTCAATAATGGTTCCTATATGAAATGCATAGCAATAAAAAATAAATACAATAACAAACAAGGTGTCTAAGGGGACCTATTAACAGACCAGGGGCTGGTCTGACACATGTTAACCTGTTCAGGCAGAACACAGATAAACGTGATTCGCCTCTGTGTGTGTAGGTGGTGTGTGCGTGTGTGTGTCTTTTAATAAGTATGGCAGTTATCTTTTAACATCTTACTGCTCTGACACATCCTTGCAGTTGACAGTATTTCCAGCTGACATGAACAGCTACATAGTGATCTTTGCAGAGGGTAATATTTGCTCAACATTTACTTATTCTATTTTGAAATGCCTCTAGGACTTCTGAAGTCATCAACAGAATGAATTCAATAATCAACCGAGATTCATAATCTGGTTTAACTGGTCTCATAATAAAACATGTTGAAACCGATAACTGTCAGTTTGGGGAGAGCATTGAACTGTGAATATTCTGAACGGGAACACAAAATGTGCCCACTCACTGAAGCACACTAGGCCCAATGTAACAACCCTGGATGCCTCTTTATAGACCCCTGCAATCTGTTTGCATCACATTAAGTAACTTCAACTGAGCCGGGATAAAGCAAGTTGTTGTCAAACCCAAAGAAATTAGTAAAACATGACATTTTAGATCGTTATGTAGCTATCAATATTGTATGAGGCAGAGATGATAAGGAATCGTCGGCTCCACCTACAGAGCTGGCTTGATTTTGACTTTACGAGCTCTGCAGGAAAAATAAACCTTGTGAACAATCCATGGAAACCAGAATGATTACGGATTAAAAACAATGTCACGCAATTAATGTGTGAGAAAAGGGGCCATGAAGGTGCGTCTGACTAGAAAGAAAAGAGAGAGACACAATTTCACGTTGTTTTTTCCCCCCCTCAGACCTACAGGGCCTTAAGGTCTTTGAACAAGCAGGTGGTAAGATCTCCAATCCCTCCCCCCCTCCCCGAAGAAACACATGTACAACACACACACACACACAAGCACAACTGGATTAAGAAGCAGCAGAGCCAGCAATAATGTCAGCGCGCAGCATAATGCCGATAATGTTGGAAGACACACTCTGAAGGGCTGTGTTTGGAAACTAGAACCCCTGCAAATTATATGCTGAGGTGGCTCCCAGTGTGTGTGTGTGTGTGTGTATACTTGTACTTAAAGGTTTGCGAGGACCATTTTGAGCATAAACATTACGGAGTGAGGACATTTTTGGAAAGTGATGCCTTTTTGTCCGGTCCTCCCTTTTTCAAATGCCTGTTTGAGGTCTAAGACTTGCTTTGACTGTTAGGGTAAGAATTAGGATTAGGATAAGGGCCTGGCAACGGCATTATGCCTATGAGTGTCCTCACTAAGATTTGCGTACAAGAATGTGTGTATATGGGTCTGTGTGCAATACATGTTGCATCCATCTGTGTTAGTGTGTGTGGCTTATCAGTACATTCTCTGGCCAAACTCCAGCTAGACAAACAAACAGCCATATGGTCAATTAAGGCCCATCAATACCTCTGTTAACATCTTTACCAGCTGATAATTAAGAAAACAACGGCCTGTCAGCAGCGCTCTCTGCTGAAAGTCATATTAACCCAACACATCAGGGCTGTTAGGTAAACAAAATGGTTGGTACATCGCTTAAATTGTTAGTTTTAACACGTAATGACAAGTCACTGTTCAAAAAACATTATTGTTATATCATTGTAACATCGTAAAAAACAGCTTTGGAAGAATATATAAACTGACTGATACTGCAACAATAACAACAGATGAGTGAGGAGAAATACAGATCACAGGAATTTGTGTCTGTGTTCTCCGAAGTTCACCATCATGAATTGAGAAATGCAATGAAAGTATCAAAAGTACCCGAGCAGGAAAATGGTCTGTGTGATACACTGTTAATTCCCTATAATTCTGATGCTGCATTGTGCTTGTAGCATTGGATCATTGAAACTGATATTCTCCTCTTCACACTGGTTGGAGCATTTCTCTCTCTTCATTATTTTTCATATTTTCTGATGAATTTAGACTCGCAGCAACAAGGCCTAGGAAAATATTTTTTGATGACTTTATTTTGCCTTTCAAGTAATTGGCAGGCAGGCTACTCCCACAGTATAAAACCATAATTAGTTGCAATCCACATAATCTAAATAGACGTAATGAACATAAGACAAATCTATATTTTCCCCTTTATCGGACTGACTCTCCCATAGATTCCATCTGAAAACACCATAAGTCTGAGCAGTAAAGTAGGAGGTACAATCACACAGACAAGAATTCCCCAGCAGCCTGCAGGTCTCGGAGACTGCCATGTTACAGTCCCATTCTCAGTCTCATATAGCTTCAATAAATAATGAAAATCTGGTCTGCAGGGAGCTTAACATTGCAATCATTTGCAAGTTGCTGATTACTTGCCCACAACTGGTGCTGCAGCATTACAGTCCTGCAGTTATGTTTCTTCTTTTTGTTTTGAAGAAGAAGAAAATAATAAATCCCTTCATGTTTTTTTAGGTAAAATATTCAAAATGTTTTATTTGTGGCTGAAAGACAAGCAAAAAGGCATTTACTCACAATTTTAAGGCGTCTAACCACTGAAGCACATTGCATGTAATTTCTTATTTCTTAATATAGAATAATTTAGTATAATTCGTTGGACATAATTCTCCTTTATAAAGCTTCACATTAGACCAAACCACCCTTTCTCTCTCCGAGTCTGTCACCCATCCATTATTGCCTCCCCCCTTCTTTCACCGCAACATTTTTCTCCCTCCCTCATTAGCTCCCATCCCTTCTCCTGATAATTACACAAGCTGCTCACTACTGAGTCCAGCAGCCCCATAAAGTCCCTATATGCATACTGCAACATCTCCTTTATTAGTTGCTAGCTGGCTTAATCCTTTCCAAATAGGTCCACACAGAGTCAACCGGGCCTCGGCTGATATTCTGCCAGCAACAGCAGAAAGCAGATTCTGGTAATTGAAAGAGCCGTGAGGGATGGGGAGCTCCAATTACACTGCACCACGCAGTAATTTACATAAGGTGTACCTGAGGCTGTATGTTTAGAATATACATCAGATTAATTTATGCCGATGTACCCTTGTGCACAAACAATCTGCTTCCTAGAGTCATGGTAATTATGCTGAGTGGTCACTCAGGGGGATGTTGCCTAGAAGAAAAATAAGTAGGATAATGGAAAAACTGCAAATATTTGAACACAAGCAAAACATATTTTAAGAGAGTTTCAGTGATATATATATATTTTTTTAAACCATAGGTGTCAGGTGACTGTGTAATGTGAGAGGTGTTGCTTGTAATGACAGAGCCCAAGAGAATCACCGCTGTGTTTCCTGAGTTGCATTAAGCGGTTGAGAGCCTTTACCATATTTCTGCTCTTGGCTTTGCAGTCGGCAAACTTTGCTTCCGACTTTCTAAGCACTTGTGAAATCGCTCAGAACAAAAGCGGTTGTCAAAAGAGCATAATGTGCTGTAAACACAGCAGGCAGCTTGCCCGGCACTGGATGGCACACAGACAAAGTCGGTGGCTCACTAATGAAGGGGCTTCACTATTCAGCTGAGCCAAAGAGACAGATATTTTTACCATGAGTTGGTGGAAACTGGAACTGACAGGAGAGTTAACATTTGTTGGCGACTCAGAAACAGTATGTAAGTCTGCTAAGTAGCCATTTTTCAGGTGTTTGTAACTTGTGTCACTTTCCTCACTATGGCTGTGGACAGATCTGTCAATGCAGCTGGAAACATTTAGTATTGCGCAAACCGATCCAAAAAAAGCTGGTCAAACCGTTTGCCCTTGTCTCCACGCCTCATTTAATCTCTCCATTGTGCCAAATGTAAGCAACATTTACCTCAAGGTGGCTGCCTGGGTAGCTTCAGTCCAACTACACAGGCTTAGGGGAAGAAATAATAAAGCGAAATTCAAATGTCAAACATGCTGGTATCATAGTTGCTAATTACTGGATTACCCCGAGCTGATGCTAAATATAATCGTCGTTGCCCTGCATCCACACAACAGACTGTGAGCTCACCGACGACGGCAACAAGCTCCAAGGAGAAACCATCCACAGTCGAGTTAAGTCTTTACATATACAAACGGTCGGTGGATAATTGAGTGAGCATCGGGCCCCTTGTGAGCCATCATATGCTTAACAGTCTGGCCACGTAGGCTATTAGGGCCACCATGCAATTAGTACTGGTCCAAATGTAGCTGTAATAATCATTCCCACTATTACACAGACAAAAGGGCTTTGACCAAAACCACTGACCACGCACAATTTCATCATAATAACGTGACTACCCACATTATCCTGGGCGAGCTGATTCAGAACGGATCCAGTACCACACTGTCAACCAAACACATATCCATATATGAGATTATTGTGGATGCACAGCTGTTTGAGTGGCTACATTCTAGTTGTGCAGAGGAGTCTCTTAGAGAAATATAAATGAACATATTCTAACTAAGCACTAGTGTTGCACGGTGTACCGGTACTAGAAAGGTACCGCGGTACCCTTACGTTAAAAACGATACGGTTTAGCATATTTTTAGTACCTGTACTTTATTAAAATAGCAGGCAAAGAGAGCGCACTCTCTGTTCCGCTCCCTGTCCCGCTGCCTGCATGCATTGACTGCGAGTGGCGGGGCTACCCAGCTCTCACACATGCAACAGGCAGCCGTCACTCACAGCGAGGAGGGGAGACATGGCCGAGCCGACCGTCCTCGGCTTGTTGGAAGTGATTCTCTCTCAAACTGTGTGGCGCAACGGGCGGAGACATGACAGGTGGAGCGCCAGAACCGGAGGGGGGGGGGGCGGGATGCGAGAACTAATGCTTTGACGTCTGCATCTCTTTCACGGCGGAGCAGTAAAACAAGTCGTCGTTTCTCCGGAGCCGGGGGGTTGGGGGGGGGTCTCAGCGCGCGGCCCCTCTGCAGTGGCTCCCTGTGCAGTGTTCATATGTTGAACGGGAACGTCACGTTCATTTGTCAAATCAGCATCGTATCAGACCAGCATGAAAAAAAAAGGAGTGGGTGTGTGTGTGCGTTTTCGTGTGTGTTTTTGCGCGCGCGCGCCACACACACACACAGGCCCCGGGGCCCCGCCCCCACTCACTCGCTCAGGTGGCATGTTTTTACTTTTTTTTCACCTCAAACACACATCTGTAAAATTATGTAACTCTTGTGGAAATAACTATGTAGTCGTATAGTCAGATATGGACAATAGGCCTGCATAGCCGTATATAATCAATGCTATGATGTCACCATATAGTTTTCATTAATATCTTGCTGTAGGCTAATACTAATATGAATACCATTTGTTAAGTGTTCAAAAAGCTGGGCAGGAACAAGCTGGTAAAAAAGGGAACCCTACAGATATTTTATTTATTACTATCATAGATAAATATACCAGTATCATATCGTATTTGTGGTATCGTATCGTATTTGTGGTATCGTATCGTATTTGTGGTATTGTATCGTATTGGTGGTATCGTATCGAGTATCGTGATATTTTGGCAGGTATAGTATCAAAGTCATAATTTTGGTATCGTGACAACACTACTAAGCACCACCGCAGTGTGAAATAAGGATGATATTGGAGTTAAGGGGTTAGCTTTTCATTCATAGATGCATTTGCTGATAGATTTTATGCAATTATTTGCTTTTGTTATTGTGCTGGCGATAGATAATGACATATTTCATGTTGGTGCTTAAAATTGCACCAACATGAAATGAAAAAAATTGCTATTAATGTAGATCCCTTTGTGTGGTTTCAGAAGCCGCAGTGACTTTGTCATTCAATAACATTTGTAACGGCTCTGCCACTGTCGTGACAGGCGGCAGCAGCCACAGTGTTGACCCTGCAGCATCCATTAATCAGCTGTGCAGTCAGTTCTGCCATCTGTCAATACCACTAAGTTGACAATAACAACTATAAATGGGAGGTATTAGCCCTAGCCGAGGGCAAACCACTTTTGAAGCTAATCTATAGACAAACAAAAAGCAGGACATTTACCACTGGATAGGGTCGCTTACAGCAGTTAAAAGCTGCCTAAGTGTGTGACACATTAAGGACAAGTTAAAGCCATGACCAGAGGAGAGACGAGTGTGCTAAATAGCCTGCTACTCACACAGAGCATCTCATGCTCTGTTACACACATGCACTCATTCCAGACTATGAAAATAGAATAAAAGTCCTTCGGCAGTCGTTTACCCAATAAGTGATGATACTCAAATGGAATTGCAGAGTAATTACTATTTTGGTTTCTTTTTTTTCAGGCCAGCCACAACTAAAGGCTGCCAAAGTACTGCCCATCAACAATATCCATGAAGCTCTTAATACAATAATCACTAATTTGACCACAAATAAGACTATTAGAATAGTTAGCGCTACTAACTGGATATCTTGGGTCGTGTTAAATAACACTTTGCTCTTATTTGAGCTGGTATAAGCACGTCAGGCCAACCATAGTGTTAAAAAGGATTTTTATATACAGTTCCTCTTGTTAAATCTCTCAAGTCTTCATAGAACAACAGTAGCATGGATGAAGATGGACGAATTCCAATGCCAAACTCATACTTCATCAATACTCCAGAGAAGCTGGCAACATTCTCACACATTTGAGGCTGCTGTGACCAGATGCAGATGTATATTCACCAATACCTGAAGTGAATAAGAATGAAGTGTGGGGGATTTGCAAGGTTTTCAGAGAAGAAGAAATGTAAGATACTCCTACCGCATTGCATGTATTTCAAGGTGAAGAATTTTTGCATTGATATCCTAGTTGCTTCAGAGTAAAGAGTTTAACATAAATATTCCATGATCAGTTTATAAATTATTATTTTCTATTGACCTATCAAATAGTAAAAATGCAGTTGAAGAAGCTCAGTAAGTTTCAAGTACTGAAAAAAGGAAGGTTTATAATTATATGGAAGTCAGGTTAACCCTAACCCCAATGCCAATCTATTGGTTAGTCATATTTTGGACTTGACCTAAATATCCTCATGTTGAATGAAGGGGTAACCCTGAAATGTTTCACAGATATTCCTGGTCCGCAGATGATGAATCCTTTCTGCCTTTCTTGATTTCCCTTGGCATTTACTGTAGCACCACCTCCACCTTTAAAAAAACCTAGACATCTCCATGTTTAACTGAAAACATTTCGACAGGTATTCATGGTTACAAGATGATGTCTTCTTATGGTTTTGGTGATGTCTTTCCTGCAGCACCAACATTTTTTTCTTACAACATGGTTTGACTTCAAGTTTACATGAGATACCATCATCAAGTCAGCATCTTGATCGTCCTACAACTTGGCTTATGACCAAATTAATCGGATGACATTTCCATGACCCCGGCTGTAGATAATGAAGAGCATCTTACCATGATATCACACTAAACCCAAGGTCAGAATAGGTGGAACATGGTCAGCACAGCTGTTCTAGCTGTATGGTTTCAGTTGACTAGGAAACCTATAGAGTAATTACACATATTGCAACGTATCTCATAGGATGCTACTGAGACAACAGTTTATATGAACTCAAATTGATTAAAAGCATAATAGGTTACCTTTCAGTACATTTTATAAGTTTTATAAGGAAGTATTTATACTCTATAACTACAGGAAATGTTCTGTTCTAGTTCATTGGACAAATAATTAGTTCAAACAGATTTATTTATTATTTAATGAAATTGCAGGAAACACATTCTTATTTTTCTATCTTGTCACTCTACATTTGATTTGCATTCTGACCTTTAAAATGCTAAACTGTGTAACGTAAACCGGATTTTTAATTTACCGCTAGATCAAAAGTTCATTTGGAGCTCATATTTCGTTACATATAACGGATTCATTTTTAAGTGAGGGCGACTTTATGGCATTTGGTCACATTTATGTGTACAAGGGCGAAGCCATTCCTTTTAAGGCCATTTCACATGGTAAGTAATGGCCACTTAGAAGTCATTCATCTTCAGTAAGTAGAGAGCAGGCAGGTTGAGAGCCATTGGCAGTAGACGCAAGCGTTGTTCTAAAGCTGTGCTCATTCAGCGCTCACCCACACAGCTGCTCAGCCAGAGTTTAATCATACAGAAGTTTCTTTGCTTGACCTATGAAATGACGGCCAATCACAGAGAAGGTTAATAACACCCTAACGTTAAGCTGTGCTCTTGTCTTTTCATGAAGTTAAATGAGCTTAATTGTCTTTTATGGCACCGAGTTACAGAACACTGCATAGCGATCTGATCATAACTGTATTCAAATAAACTTATGAAGTGATGTAAGGTCTGCACTTCAGATAATTCCACTGCTTATGAATTTAAATCTCGACTTTATATCCAACATAACATTTTTTAACATGTCCTAATTGTGAGGCCTGGCTTTACCCAAATATATCAGCCCCTTGGTATGATAGGATAGGGAATGAGGGACTGCTCTAAATACAAATCTTGACAATGTTTGAGCAATGATTTTTTTCTACAATCTATGTGAGATGAGGTTAAGGCAAATAGGTTGGGTGTATCAAGTTATAAGTCACAAGTTTTAATTTTGAGTTTTAAGCACCTTAGGTCTCTGACCTTCTTTCAACACTTTGAGCACTTAGTACTTACTTCAAGGTCTCTTACTAATCCAACGCTTTAATAATGTCCCTCTGTTTTTAGTCATTTTGGATAAAGGCATCTGCTAAATTAGTAAAATCAAAATAAATCCAAATGATTATTTCCTTTAGTTATTGGTGATTATGCTGTACAATAAAAATAACTTTTGAATAATGTTCATTGGGAGAACTGGTCTCCCACATGAGAGTAATCCTGTAAGATTGAGCAAGAAAAGACACAAATCATGAGAAAGAACAAGCAGAAATAGAGCACAACAGACGGTGGAGACGACAAGACACAAGAATCCGCATTGACAGTATCTGACTGTTTCCTAACCAATGGCTGGTGAACAAAATCCACCTCATTGAATGCTGATTGTTTTGTTTTAGAGGAGTGTAAACCACAAGTGAATAATAGTCTGAATAAATAAAATAAAAAAAAAGAGGATTCTCAATGCGGACATTGACAACAAAGTGCTGAAGAGCCCCATTTAATGCCAGAATGATTCAGTTATTAAACTGACCACCTTGTACTTTTAAAAAAGGAACTTAGATGGTTTATGTTCCTTCATCTCAACCAGCACCACCAGCACTGCACCAGCATCACAATACTTGTATAAAAAAAACAAAGTTTACAAGGTTTATAAAGCTTTGATGGGCTCTAACCCTTTAAAGAAGAAACAAGCAAGAAGGGAAGTGGCAGTGGGGGTGTCAGAGGATAGTTTTTAATCCTACTTAAGATATAGTTTGCAGATATAATAGTGTCAAGACATAAAGAGCATACATTTGTTTTCATATTCCATTCATTTCACTACGTAGAGTGTATTCTCATTTTGAAAAAGTATCTCACTTATGATGTTACAAAAAATGTTTTCAGGATGAGGATTCCTTTCGGCTAACGTAATACATCTCTTGAATAAGACATTTGTCTGGATTGCTAACTTCCCCAAAATTCAACATGGAGCTGGACAGGTCCGCTGCTAAACACAAGACTTTCTTTCAAATATAGTGTATTTGAACAAAATACATTTTTTTCTACAAATTCATACTTTGCTAGATTTCCTCCGTGGTAAGGCTGCATGAGACCACAGATGGCCTATTGCTTACTGTCTTCATCCCTCTACGCATCGCAGTCATAACATATCCGAGCTTTGATTTGAATCACTGCTTATATTATATTTTCTCGGCCCAGACAATTTCTGACGTTCTAATCGTGTAGAACCAGAGCAGTCACCATGGATAAACATTACATTCTGCTCTCATCACTCTGCTATTTTGTGAAGATATTTTCGTATTTGCTCGGTTCTAGTTTCCTATGGCTAGACAAATACCAGCTCTCGTTGCACCCTTATGGGCCAGATAGCATCCGTTCTACTCCGCCTAGCTCTTTTATCGTTAGGGGGAAAAAGTTTGATGTCGAATCTCAATACATCTTTGTTCTAAACACTTTGTCCTCTCAAATAACCTCTATATCTGAGCGCTTTTGATAAACAGTGTTGCATCCACTGCATAATTCAGGGGACCTAAAACTTATATCTGCTCTAAAACAAAATGAAAAATGTAATCCCATCCCCTGGGTCCCATGCAGCCTCATTATTCATTGCCACTAGTACCATGTGGCAACTCCAGCAATGGTGGGGGCCATGAAATATTGTAGGTCCCGGCACATAGTTTAAGAAAGAATAGGGCACAATCGCCGGTGTGTGAGTGAGTGTGTGTGGGCTGCCTGTTCTATTTGTTTAAATTGTGTGTGGGCCGTGACAGTTATGGGGGTCAAGCATCGTGCTATTGCCCCATTACCACAGGGCTGAGTATGATAGGGCGGGTGTATTTTGACCCTGTCATCACAGAAATATATTCCTCAATGTAACTGTCCTGCTTCTAGTTGTGATGCTTAATCAAGGCCGATTGCAAAGCCTCTGCCTTCAACCTTCCCAGCAGGCAGTGCAATTTCAACACGTGTCACTCGCACTCTGTCTTCAGCACTTCAGCTGTAATGCAATCAGCTGGTGTTTGCACGTTGAGTCTAGATTTAAAAAGGTACAAAAATTGCAACCTTGGACCGTTTTCAAAGGAAGCTCTGCAGAAATGTTCTCAGGGGGACTTATGTTGTTTTTCTTCTCCTGGATCAAATCCTTCAAATTAAATTGAATCTAGTTAGCTTCAAGTAGTGGAATTTGAATTTCTGAGATTATTGAAGGAGGAATGATTGAAGGCTCATTTCCCCTCCCAACATCATCAGCAACCTGCCTCTATTAGAGGAGCACATTAGCTGCTGATAGTCACTTCATTGAAATGGGTTTAAGAAGTCCCTTCATCTGTAACAGATGTACTATAGTCTCCTGGGTCACAGTGCGTCTCTATACCTCATACACATACACACACATCCACCCACGGGGAGTATATCTGCCGATGCGTCACAGTTAGATTTAGAGTCATTTCTTAATGATCTTTTCCCATGGGATTCCCATTGAAAACCATTTCATTAGCAGCGCTGCTACGAAATAAAGCCTGTAGAGGTCTTGTAATTGCTTCACCAGGCCACAGTGGTAACGCTTCATTTTGCAGAGCAGAAACTGCGGCAGTCGCATCATAAAAAATGGCCCTGTGCTGTATTTAACCTCCCTCCAAACTACTGTCACCATCACTTTAACCTTTCCGGTCACTAAATCGCGTAAAACTAATTAGCCTTACTGAAACACTGGAAATGGCAGTCTAGTGTTTCCCCAGTGCTCAGCAACTACTGTAAAAAAATGTGAACTACATGTGTTAGGTCATTATTGACAGTAGCAGACATAAGCAATTTCACAGTCGTACGTCATTCTCAAGCCTAGCGATCCACTCCAGGCCTGATTTGACACAGTTTATTATCTTTCATTGCAGACAATCATTTGACTTGGCCCCTGTGAATATGGAGCACTATCTTTCCCTCCATCTTTTCCTTGAGGAGAATCTACAGTAAGCAGTTTAGCAGCGCTAGTCTGTTCTTGAAGCATGGTTAGATTAACACTGAGCCCCGGTGACGGCAGAAACACAGAGGAAACACGCGACCCCGAGAAGAACCAGCACAAACTCAGAGTATATAAATTTTGTACAATTTGTGATTTTTTAAATGAACTCCCATCAAACAGACCGTGGAAATGTGCTTTTCAGTTTGTCAGTCGCGTTAACCCTCAGATAGCAACCTCTTCAGTCAAGAGCTGTGATCATGACTTAACATCTCCTGAACTGAGTGCAGATAATAAGACTTAAATATCGGCTCTTCCCTGCTGACACTCTGTGAATTATTATATCTTTGCAACAGGGACATTTTTTCTGTTTAAATTGATGTGTATTTTTTTTTAATAAAACATCCAAGCAAATAACCCTGAGTTCTGAAATTCTGTCAGGATTACAGTGAGATTTTGTAACATGTTACGAGTGCGTTACAAGATATATGAATTGATTTTCTTATGAGATGTTTGTCTTTTATATGGTTTTCTTTGAACAATATGTGAAATGGTAATACTCAGGAGGATAGTCTGTTATTTACCTTTCACTGTGATCAGGGGAACAACACAGATCTGGCACCAAAGCACTCGTAACGACAAGTACAGAGCCTCCTCAAAGGAAAAAAGTGGCATTTATGGAATGGCCCCTAATGCTGAGGAGTTTAATGTCTTCTAGAAGAGCGTGGGCACACGTAAGACTGCTTCCTGTCACATATGGAACAGATGAAGGATGGTTGTGTTACACTAGACGAAAAGCAGTATTATTGTCACAGTGAACCTCTACGGACAGGCCTAATCCCCTGCTGTAACCAACTGTTTCCATGATGTTACCTCGGCGTTCGCCAGTGAAGACAAGGTGGGTCTATCGGCGTTTGCGGACCTTAAGGGGGATTTGGAGAACACAGGAGAGAGCCGCGGGGGGGCTCGCTGAGCCTCGCGGACCGATCGCGACGTGTGATCTAATTAGCATATGAATCGGAGTCCAGCCGCTGGCTAGAACCTCTCTCTACTCACCATTGGAGGAAACCACAGACCCTTGAAACTAATGTCACTCGTGATTGGCTGGTAGAAGTGTTGCTATTGGTCACCTTATGGGTCATTGCAGTGCACACGTGGGGTCACAGCATTCCGCACGTGGGGTAAGCCCCTCCCACACAATATTTATAATAAAAATGTATATATTAATATTTATTATTATTTATAAGTAAGCCTTTACCAAAAGCACTGCAGTTAATTAAAACTAAACATTCATGTGATGCTTGATGCTATAGGTGAACATATTGTACAGGGAACAAATGTGAACAAGGTATATGTGGAGTGAAAGCTTTATTTACATACAGCAAAAATATTGTACAAAAACTCAGATGAGGCTTGAAATGTTTCTCTGCAGCCTCTGGGTCATGACTTCTTTGTGGGACTCTGTCTGAATCTTCTCCAGTGTGTAGACGGTTGTGGTGTGTAGCTGTGAGATCCAGTGTAGCTTCCAGTCTTATATGAAGTGTGGGACACAGGTCGGTGTGCTCCTGGCTGTGGAAGGATGGATCCATGTCATCTGTCCCGCTTCAATCAGCTGTAAACACATTCAGTAAAATTAGCACAGTTCAATGACAACATATACCTTTACATGTAACTGGAAAATTATTTAATGAATATAACCTTACCCTCTTTCTTCTCCGACAACTCCTCAATGCTGATGTAAGGTCTGGTCGGATCATACTGGCTCATAGTGTGTCTTTGTACGTCATGGACAGGCAGCTGGAAAACACCAGATGTAACATGAGTTTATTATTAATGAACGGAAATAGCCGCGCTGCATCACCGTTGGAAGATCCACAGCAAAAAAACACCAAAACAATTCATAAACAGTTACTTACATTCAATGGCTTAATTTTCTGCACTTTAAATCCGGACTTTCAGCGTCTCAGCCTAACGCCTCTTAGTTTGTGTGTGTGTGGGGGGGGGCTGAGGCTGTGAAAACATACAGAAAAAAGTCACGTTGATGAAAAAACTTAACGAGAACAAACTGTTACATCTAAGTAATTCATACATATTTACACATGCACTAGATCTGCTCCAGCACTCGATGCTGTATTCGTATTTTAGCAACTTTCTCGCTATCCCAAAGAGTGGCGGACATGCTTTCAGATGTACCAGTTAGCTTAGTGGTTAGCATGGCGTCTCTAGCTCACCGTAACTCAGGGACTGTCCATCCGTCTTCTCCGCCTCGACTCGTCCACACCGGGCCCGCGGCTCTGCTTCCACACGCACTCATCTTCTCCTCCAGGGAACAGCGTCGTGTCGACTTCAGCAAGTTATTTACCCCGAAAACAGAGTCACTCGTACGGGACAAGCTAAACACGACCCGCTTCCTGTCTGCGGGACACTCGATGCTGCTGCACGGCGTTTACGAGGCTCTGATTGGACGAGTCCATCAGCTGATGACGCGAGCGGGTGACGTGAGCAGCGGTTACTTCATATGGGATAAGTATTTGACTGAGGCCAGGTTTATTTTTTGTGGTGTTTATTACATTTACACACATGATTCACGCTGTTCTGTGTTCGTAACCTTATAGTTGAATGCACTTATTGTAAGTCGCTTTGGATAAAAGTGTTGACTGTTTTAATGGAATACTGAGAAAGTTTAATAACAACAATTAGACAATTGAAGTTCAAATTATGAAGGAATTTAAGCTCTATATTGTGTCTCCTTTATATTTAAAATAATAATCAAACTGAGTGGAGATGTATGTTGTATCCAAACAGCCGGCTGCTGTGTTTTGTCACTGTGCAGTCCATGGGGGATTAAATATTACACTGAAAAAATAAATCATTAAATCAATGAATGTTTCATAGCAATTTTGAAAGTAGTGGTGAAAAGGTACCATTTATAATTCATGGAACAGCTTAGTTTGCCATTGACATGTGAATTTGATGCCAGTATTTTGGGAGGACAGATATTTTTATGGAAAGCCAGTAGAAGTTTGGAGCTTACAGGACACAGATGATCATACCCAGCATCATTTATTTGCTGGTAGAGGTGTGGTTTACACTTCCTCTGTGCATTTAACCAGCACAATTGAAAAAGTGACTGTAATCATGCCACTCTGTACAGTTGTTGAGATTTAGGATTGTTTTGGATGACAATAAAAATTTGAAATAAAGTGCATTGTTTCATTTCTTTTGACTGCATTGACCTTTGTTCGTGGTATACAATATAATTCATTATAGCACACTTACTTACTTAAGAACAATTTAAAATTTCAGGTTTAATATTTATTTTAAGCCTGGTTTACTCAGCCAGATAGTTTGTTGGTGCCTCTTACACATTGGTGTTATCTGCTCTCAGGGAAACTGATTTGCATTTGTGAAGCTCAGAGCATTGTCATTTGCATGTGAAAGCGTCCTCTAGGAGTTGGAGCAGGGGGGGTCAAATCTCAACAGCTCACAGGCTTGACAACTGCAGGAACCCTGAGCGTTTCCTTTGCTGCCTAAAGATACGTGTGAAAGTCGTTAACCGAAGGATGTGCCAACACTTCTCTGCGACACAGATTGACACAAACGCTTCTTTTCATGCAGTGTTATGTCTGGAGGATTATCGACATGTAAGGCTGCTTGACTGACGCTGAATGTTGTGTTAAGTCAGTGGCTCTATCCGCAAAAAAAAAAGAATGACCTGCAGTGTGTGACCCTGCCAAAACTGTAATTAGTGTAACTATTGCAGTGTCCTTTCTAATCCTGCATGTTTGAGATTGGCTGTTTGGTTGCCTGTGTTACTGCTCTAGAGATATTCCCTGTCATCCGTGACCCCTCATCAAACCGTTCTATAATATACTGACACGTTTTATGGTTTGTGTGCTGGATGTTGCTTGTAGATATTTTTTGTCTATGGTAAATCCTCCTACCTGGTTAATCTGCAATCAAGATTTGAACTTATTTTCTTACTATTCATGCATGTTGCTTACAAGTTTCAAGGATTTACTGTACTGGTGATATTTTTCCCCCAATGCATATCGGCTTTTTCAGAGGTCTTCACAGTTAATGAATACTCAATGTTAAATCGTTGCATTCAAAATGACAAATATTGTGCTTTTACTTTGTTAAATATGTCTAAAGAGGAAGTGATTATATATTGCCATAACAGATCATAAAAAAACATGGAATCATCTAAATTATCATAATTTGCCACCCAGTGCTGTAGGTTTTCCAACTATTTACAAGAAGCCACGTGCAAGGCCCCATCCCCATTGACTGCAAGGTGCTGTTTTCCTGTTTATTCAGATTTGACTAAAATTGAAAGTGTCGCATTTTTCAAAATCACAATAAATTCAACACCGCACATCCTTGGGCCCTTAGAATAACACATTCCAAGTGTGAAGCCAATATAATAAACTGTTTTTGAGATTCCATTCCACATACCAACAGAAAATCAAACAGAGATTTGTGGAATTAGTGCATGACTTTAGACATTAATAACGAACTCCTCTACATCTCTGCTGGTGTCCCACAGAAGGAATGGACACTCAGAGCAGTGTCAAACCTTAAATAAGGCTTGTTAATTAACAGCAGCAAAGCTAATTCCTGTATCTGTTCATCATGCAGGTACTTAAAGTTGTGTTTCTCTGAAGCTGTGTCAACCACACAAATTGTCCATGATATACAGGGTTTTGCACGAGATGCCAGACAACTTGGTGTATATTGTCCAAAGCTGGATTCAGACCCAAAGCTGCCGGACTAAACTTACTAACTTGCATCCCGTGACCAAAAGCGGACGGGAAAGGGTTGTAAACATAACCTGCAGGATCGTGAATTGCCTGCGGGCTAACAACAGCAGTGGATTGTGAATTTAATAGCTTTTCCAGTCAAATTCTTTTTTTTTATCTGTATAGCACCGAGTCTTAACGTGCAGGACCTCAAGGCACTTTGCAGAGTGAGGTCAAGACTTTCCAATGCTATAGAGGGAAACTCGACGGTTACCACAATGAGTAACAACTAAGGGGCAGTGAAGAAAGCAGCGACAGAAGCAGCGTCGGAAGAGAGTTACCAGTAAAAGCCATATATATTATTCAAATACAATGGTTGTTGGCTAGATTGTTACATGATGATTTATGAAGCAGAAATATACAAATCAAATCTACTGAGGGGGAGGTCGGACCCACTCACTGGGGATGGATCAAGACCCACTTGCAACTGACAGATTTCACAGCATCCTAAGTGAACCAAGCAAAATAGGTTATATGGAAACCACTTCCACTGAACCATATGCTTAATAACCAAGCAACCGTGAAATGCCGTCTAGCCTTACAACAAGTGTTGCGTGAAATTTAAATCATATACTCCATACCACCGAATGGCATAAAAGGGCATATTTCTAAACAACCTTTCCTGTCTATGCGATTTCTTTCCCATAATTTCACCAGTCATGTGCGCATTGCCTCGGATTGTCTGGCAGAACTTTTAATGCAACGGCACCCGAGAGACATGGCACCAGGGGGGTTCTTTACTGCGATTCAGGCTGCGATGATGACAAAGGTTAGAATCAGGAATATTGCAAGAGAGAAGGAACTGGGAAGAGAAACAGCTTTTCACTTGTGCCTGTCAGTCTTTTCAGAGCTGCACAACAGACGATCAGGCTACAACTTGTATATATGGAATTGGAAACAGATCGCAATTTAACTCAACAGCTTCAGACACCTGTTATAAAATGTTACCAACACACGCAGCTATTATGTAGAGTGCACTCTTTCATGGCTCTCATGTGTATGAGGTTTTGATGGTGCAAGGTGGGAGGATGGGAGGATGGGTGGGCGAGATGTAAAGGTTAAGAGACGGGATCAATAGGAACACATCTGCTGACGCATCTTGAGGCAGCTCCAGTCAATGTTTTAAAAAACACTCACAACACACTCAAAATACTGTACTTTGACTTTCTGCTCATGCGTCAGAGAGTGTCAATGAATGTGTGTGCGTTTGTAATTGGTGCGGCCCGTCCTGCAAGAGCTCCCCAACACTAACCTTCAGTTTAATGGAGCATTCAGTCCGGTATCTGGGTTAGCACAGTCAATACATTGACATCCCGCAGACATAAAGTGTCAGCGCAGCCACTCATACTACACAAAGTGCACTTTAGTTAAGCAAAACCCACTGTTAGATTCGGTCTTTTACACAATGTCGATGTCACAACACATGCAAGCGATCCAAGGAACAGACACAGTTGTTGCCTTGTCTTCAAAATATGACATATACAGTAACCATTTGTAAAAACTGCATGTTATACATTGAATCTAAATAATATTCTTACTGTAAAGATTAAAAAAAACTAATTGGTATTGTTTTTTCCTCACTACTGAGGTTAAACCAGAGCTATGATGAAATATCTTACTTCAATTCACTCGAGCGTAACTCTAATATTAAATTGCAATGGTGTTAGTAATATCTTTTTCTTTTTCTGAGCAAAATCAACATTGCAGTGTACAACAGGGATAATTTTATATTTTTAATCTCACATTTGACTCTTATTTGATGGAACAGCTTCCAATTGTTTTTTGCTGCTAAATGGATTCAAATTACACGGTAACAATAACAATCTCTTTGCAATTAACCTCTTGAACAATTTATCATCTGATACAGTTTCTTTTTCCAGTTAGATTTTTTAATCCATTTGTATTTTTTTTTAAGATACCCCAATTGCTTAATTTCCAAGCATGCCCACTTTCTTTAATTTTATGCATGAATTCCATTTAAAACCCAAAAGTTAATTTATTAATTCTTGTCTTTCTCTGGCCTTTGGTTCAGTCTGTATAAGAACTCAGATGCAGACACATTTAATTATTAGGTTTTAACTCAGTAAATAGCAGCTGGGTGTAGGGTCTGCGTTTCACAGACATGTTGGCAACCTGTAATTTAGAAGAGATGCTGTCTGTACAGTGAGTCCTAACGCCAGCTCTGTGATCCTCACACACACGAGAGTGGGCTCTATCATATCCTGTCTTCCTCACCCTCTCTGCCACCTTTTACATTCCCTTTTTATCTCTTTCACAAATCATTGCAAGCAGGGTTAATTCGATTTAATAACACTAAACTGTGATGTCACAGGGTGAACCACCTCAGTGCTGGACCCTAACCGACCAACAGCACTTCACAGACACAACTCTGATTCAGATTCAGATGAGGCCAAACTACTCAACAAGAGGGATTCGCCAGTGCAAAGGCAACAGACAGGCTTACTGGAGGGATTCAGAAGAGCTCGAGATTTTTTGAAAAATAAATGAATAACTTACATTCAAATCATAAGAGGGGGGGGTCAAAAGATATGAAAGCTGAAGCTCCAGCTCACTCCAAAAGGTAACAAAGAGAATATTTTACTCACAGAAAGAGAGCAATTTCAGTGATAAAAGCAGGGCATAATGGCACTTCACGGTCAAAAATAAATGTGATGTCTTCAACAAAGCAAATAACCAAGATGTTATATAATATTTTCCTTCATATTTTACTTATTAAGCTACTGAAACATCTGAAACATCAAAAGGATTTTTTTATAGCATTGCAAATATTTCTCCAGCTGTATGCTCAGCACTTTTCAAGCTCATAGAAATTAGCCCATAGCGAGCCGAGATACCGTCAACACAAGACATCTGTTATAAAAAAAAAAGAAGTACCTTATCTAACCTTTTTTCCCTTTTGACAGTACAAAATGAGGCCTTGCAAGTCTGAGCCACAGCATTTTGGTCACGTTGCACCAACAACATGGGCAGAGTTTGCAAAAGTACGCCCCTTCCCTGCTCCCAGCCTTGAAGCTAATGTTACAAAGAGTGTGGGAACGAGGGGGCATTGAGATTTCCTTTAATCTTGCTCAAATTTGAGCTCCTATCCCTACAAGCGCTTTAGAAACTGACATGCAAGCAAGTTCTCCTTCATCCATTCAGCGTGGCTGCCTCGCTTCTATTCTATACATGTCTGCAGCGCGGGGTCCAATGAGGTGTGTGTGTGTATACAAGCTATTGTTACGGTCTTATTCCTCTCGGCCCTCAGGTCACAATGTGCATCCACTCAACCCTGCTGCTTCGGCAGATGAGGATGTTTCTGAGGTCGGTTAAAGGTGTTTTTCTTTCATTTTCACATCTGTCGTTCTAACATTCTCTTTCTCTCGCTACCTCTCTCTGGCAGACACACACAAACACAGACACACACACACACACACACACACACTGAGGGGGCATCTTGGGTTATAAGCAAAGGAGATTCAATGGAGATTCTAACACCTACATACTGATTTCATTTTGAAATCTTAGTACAATGCAAGGAATCTCAGTCCATGTGTTTATTTAATTCACTCATCACAAATACTGTTCAACCCATCGACCTTGCACTATTACAAACTACTACTTCTTAGGCAGACGTGTTGCTGGAGGCATTCACAGGCTGTCTTATTGAGATATCAAATCAAATTGGGTGAATCATGTGATTTGTTTAGCTTTTTTGAAAACTGGTCAAAAATATTCACGAGCTCTGGTGTCAGTTTTTCTTATTCAATACATGACACCAACACCAGGGGTTCCAATCTCGTGAGATCTCCTTTGCAATGTGATTGCAATCAGACCAACAAGGAACGTGAGCTGGCCTCTCTTGCCTACAGCCTTTGTAATACTCTACACATCACAGGACAGATCAGGACCATGTAGATGGCTGTAAATATCAAAGATGTTTGATATTGTCGGGGCGGTTCACAGATTATTGTGGCCAAGATTGGATTTGGACTTTAAATGTCTCAGAAATGCTAGGGCCGAGTTATTATCTGCTTGTTGCCATTAGAACTGTCCCCCTCACTCTTGCTCAGACTTTTCCTCTGTTGTCTTGTTGCCAAATGTTTGAAGTGCATTTGGTTGAGTCGTTTGTCTATTTCAAACTGATTATATTAATTTAAAGCTGAATTTCTCAGGGAACCCAAATGCGTTTCTTGGTTTATAAATGTCAAGCATGATGATGAATTGAAAAAAAACATTATTTTCTCATGAGTTCTTGGACGAATAGCTATTTAGAGGAAGGATTTCAAAAATGATGTTGCTTCCTTACCCAAATTTTGCTGAGATATGTACTTCTTTATGGTTAATAAAAACTAATACAAATTACATTACAGTTTGATTTAGATCTTCTCTAAGATTAAGTGCGAGTGAAAACAGCTACTCCCTTTTTGTCCACAGTTCATAACAATGGTTAACTAGTGCCTGTAAATTGTTACATATGTCAACACTCAGCAACAACAACAACAATAAACTGTATTTCTTAATTGAATCAAAATAGTCTTTTAAGTCGAAGACTGAAATTGTTATACTCAAGATGATCTGAAAACAAATTATTCCCTTAGTGTCTCACACAACAGGATTTCCTTTGGGTTAAACTGGCTGAATCCACAGCGTCTCAATTAGTTGTGAAATGATGTTTGCTCCGTTGTGAGTTTAATTTGTGAATTAGCTTAATAAACCCAATTACCCATAAAAAAAAAAAAAACACATTAAAAAGTTGTTACAGAGCCCGTGGAATACTGAGACATACTTCTCTATCTCTACTTGCTACACACAAGACATATTTAGCACTGCTACATTTCTGACAACCGTGACACTAATGACATTTGATGTTTCCCTCTCCTGGGTCAAAGGCAGTATTTTTATATGCCTCTACAGTTTCTCTATCTCTGTAGCCAACTTCATATTGCTCCTTTTATTATTATCTAGTTTTTCAACCTCATCAATCTTCCAGAGTAAAAGAACATTACTGGTCAAACAAGTTTTATGGCTAGCACATTCATAACACAAACTTTTGTATGTCTTCGTTACGAGTTCACCTTGATGATGAAGCCCATTTGTAAAACACATTACTTACACATTACCGCTCCATTGCTGATTATAGTCCTGCCAGGAGAAAGAGGAAATGTGTGACACGGAAATGTTCAAATTACTTTAATGGTCCACATCACATGCAAACTGCTCTAATTTCTAATTTATTCTATTTATACCGACAGACAAGATGGGGAAGTTTCTCTGCACGGTGAGAAGAAACTTATTTTTGTCAAAAAAATGGGTAATATTGAATTATTCAATACTTAAGATTCAAGAATCTGTATTTTCACTATACGCAGGGACAATGAAATTGAAAGACGCTTCTCTCTCCAACATATATCTAGTATAGGTGTTAAAAGGAATACCATAGTGTGAAAACAACAAAAGTAGCAGAATCAGCAAATAACCAAATATAAGATTTTCAAGTTCAAGCAGTGTGTATGTGAGGGTTTTTGTGGCATATGTATGAACTCAATCTCCCAGCATTTTTTATTTTTTTTTTAGAGTTGACTGCTATAACTGCTATATTTTGCAGGAGAGAGAAAGGTCAATTATAATTCAGTCAAAACTACATTCCCAACAAAATATTTTTGCTGTTGCATTTTATATAGACCTAATTTCTAATGGGTACAATATAAGTGCTTTTGGTTTGAGTAATTACTACTAATCCCAAAGGGCTGGTTTCAGAAATACAAAGGGGTATCTAACCCCAATTGTTTTGTTCCTGTTTCTTTTCAGCAATTTCACAACAGTTCCTTTGGACGGACAGATTGTCCTCTGTGTCAGGAGCTGTGTCTCAATTTGGGGGCTGCATCCTTCAGAGGCTGCATCTAAAGAGCATCGTGACTACGCCGTCCAATTTCAAAGGCTGTCGCATTTCAAAGGCTCCTCCAAATACAGCTTGCAAATGTGGCCTTCCATCGCAGAGTAACAAAAGCTCCAACGGATGGATTCTTCCCAGCCCAACCTACGCTAGGATGAACTTAATTTTTTCGAGGTGTCCAATGCTTGAGTATCACGCTTCAGCTCAATCGTACAACTACTGGTGCACATTAAAAAACCAAGGGGCATTA
This sequence comes from Limanda limanda, assembly GCF_963576545.1. Taxonomy (NCBI): domain Eukaryota; kingdom Metazoa; phylum Chordata; class Actinopteri; order Pleuronectiformes; family Pleuronectidae; genus Limanda; species Limanda limanda. The sequence goes on along the minus strand of NC_083648.1, from coordinate 22,958,773 downwards.
AAACTTTCAAATCATGTCCAACTTCAGGTCCGTTGCTATGCAACAGCAATAAGAGTGGGATGAGCTTGTGACAGTGATCACAGAAATCCTCAATCCCATTTTGGTTCAACTTTGGCCGTCTCCCTTTCCTCCCTGGTCTGGGTAGGAGGAGGCCCCTGAATTGAAAGTGAGCTATGGTAACTAATATTAGATATTTAATCAAAGAAACAAAGGTCAGGAATGGGCTTCTTTTGTCAATAGTAGAAATGTATATAGCTTAGCAAGACTCAAGCGACATTACCATTCACTCTACTTTGAGATACAAATGTCTGTATGCCAACAATATTACAATAACAAGATTATATATATATATAATTTACTACGTCGCTCTGTTGAGAGTACTGCTGAGTCTGTGCCAGGTTTCATGGCAATAGGTTACATGCTATAGTTAAGACCTGTCACTCAAAAACACAAATATGTACTTCATGGTTCCTGTAGAAGAAAACTAGCACTGGCTCAAAAGTTGCTCCTATTGGCTGCCAGCAGATTAACAGAACAGACTCAAATGATATAAGACAATGTGGCTGGTAGAGAGAAACTTAACAACTCCACATGTGGAGTGTTCTTAAATGCTAATATGTTCATCACTCTTCACTGGGTGAATAAAGAAAATTATGAAATGTCAAATGTAACAGACCTAGTCCAAGGATTTATTAGGTTCATGCTAATAAGGTAATTTTCTTAGTCTCTTGTAAATAAATTAATTGTCTGTAAAATCGTAATTCTAATGAACTGCAGGCATGGTTAATAGAGAACAGTATCATAGAAATAAATTAAAGGGCAGGAGATTCTAAAAGTGAAAAACACCACAACCTCAGACAATGATCTGTGATTGTCATTAGAAATGCAACCAATTGAAACTGAATAAGATATTAATGTAAAAGATTGATAAATTATCAGTGAGGAAGTTCTAAATGATCTACAAACCACCTTAGCCATTGAAGGCCCATAACTAGGATTCTGCTCTCCATGGGGACTAAACAGTGCATTTCAAAATTACAGGGTCACTTTGGTTTCATTCAGTTGCAGTAAGGAGCATAGTGAGAGTCACTAATAGAGTAATCCTACACTCTGTCTCTTTAGCTTTAGCAGTATGGACCAGGCTTATCAGGTCCCACAGCAATTTTTTCCAATCAATAACACATGTATTGGCTTTTCTACTGGGGTATAGCACTTTGCGGATCGATATAACAATAGCTGTGCTCGGTGAATTAATTACTCAGAGTCGAGCATGCATGACTCACCTGATTCCTGCAGTAAAGATCCAAGCCCTGAAACGCTTCCTTAGGGAAGTCATTTATTTCTGTGGCCGGTAAAAGTCGCTTGATACTGCCAGCCAGGACTGCAGGATCGTGTGGACGGTTTGAGTGGAGAGTACAACACTCTCTGCTCTCTGCTGTCTTTGTGCAGCGGAAAGTTTAGAAAAATGCGTTTTTTCCTCTCAGCACATTTTAAAGGAATAAACTCTTGCGTGGCTGCTCATGGGGCCACTTTCAGAAATCGGTAAGAAGCTGTTTTTTCTGCTTCACAGACAAGAGGAAGTGAGAAATTGATCACCTAAACTATTCCCAGGCCTGAGATTTAAGCAGCTTTAAGGGGTGGGTGGCGGGAGGGGCAGTCATAGTTGCTTATTTCCCACTATGCAAACACCGGAACCTCTCCCCAGGCTCTTTGCAAATACTAAGGCCATTTGACAAATCATTTTCTCCAAGTGATGTGATTGTGAAGTGGCTGTGTCCAAGGGATTTCATCCCAGTCTAATAACACCGAGCTGAGCTGAACTGAGATGAGAAAATAGATTGGGCCACATTGAGTTCTGTGATGGCCACTTCTAAAATGGATGCAGTGTTAAAGAGAGGGGACAGTCAGTCAGAATGTACCGAACAAAAATAAAAGGTTACAGTATCTGCTACATACATTCAATTTATGTATTATCTCCTTTTATGTGCAGGAATTACTGATATTCATACCTGTAGAATTCCCCAAACTTTCCAAAACTAGAAGAAGCAAAAACTACTTGGAAAATGTATGCACATAATCTTAAACTACACATTTCCTGCTTTTTCAACCTGGGGGTTTTCTTGCTTGTACAAGAACTCCAAGTCAGTGTCATTAAACATTCTACTGCAATAAATCACAATGTATTTTTTTTTTGACTTGATGGATACAAATGAGTATCCATGTCCATTGTTTGGATTTAATATGTCAACTGCATAATATAATTGTCTGTTTTTTCGGGCTTAAATAGGTTTTAAAAGGTTAAAGTTGCAAAAAGTAAGCTTCTACGTTATAACAAAATGCAGGTGCAGCACACTTACACTGAATAATATACTACAAAAAATATGATCTACAAACAGTAAGTGGTCTTTCAACTTTCTTTTCTTTTTGCTTCGGAGTACTTTTTTTTGCATTCCATACTTCATATGGGTTTTAAATAGGATAGCAATACATATATATATATGTATTGCTGTGTTGCTATACAGTTGTATGTGGTGATAATTATTGTCAGATGTCCATTACGACTGTTGTTTTCTTTCACAAGTCAATAAAATATGAATCATAAAAAGAACACTAGTGGTTGTTTTCTGTTTTATGGATTGTGTTATATTCTTTTAGTCTCTTAATGCTCTCTCGCTCTTTCTTTTTGCTGTTTTCTTCACTAAATCTCTCTTGAGAAAACATTCACTTGTTACCTTAAGTAAAGAAAAGAAAGAAGAAAGTAGTTCACAGCGTTTATCAATGTTACATAAAGCATGGTACTTTCATGACTGGTTTCAGACTCTTACAAGCACAAATGCATTTTGGATGTTTCTGGGGCTTCGGTGTGCACGATTTCCAGCTTTGTCCAACTGCGGTGTTAAATAGTCATGAGCAGGTGAGTCTGCTGCTGAACCTCGGAGCGAATCAGGTGCAGAGCAGCTCCTTCACACAAGCTCCTGGCAGTCAGGGAAAGACAGGAGAGAATGGGCAATAGAGGAGGGCACAGGCTAAGAGGTGCGTTCAGTCGCTTTATAAATACTGAGTCACCAACATGCCTGATACTATATTTACAGAAAATAAAAAGACGCAAAGAAAACTAAATGAAGCAGGCAGACCTGAGACAAGGTGATTATATAAATTAGGGCCAGAGGGAATCTGAGGTGGAAATGTTGAGCTTTTTTTGGCCACCGTCACTTCCCTCAGTGAAGGCATTGGGCTGTGATGCTGGAGGCACAGTGCCCCTGGCAACACTGCCATGCCAACTCCAATCATGTGTCCTGCATTGCTACAAACAGCCCGAGTCCCCCTGGGAGGATGCAGCCAAAAGCTAACGAGAAACAAACACCTCTCTGTTGTTGATGCTCAATGAGAGGGGGAGAGAAAGGGGGGGGGGTTCACAGAAAGAGGGAGAAAGATGCATGGGTGGATGTCTACGGGCTGCTGCCTTCTAAAAGCAGTAGGGCCCCAGAAACAGCTGGCGCACTGCAGCTGTAGTGCTGTTAGCTGCAATCGTTCTTTATTTTGTCAAAGACAAAACGTCAGGTGTTCTGTGTGTGAGCGATGACTCTGTGCAACCAGAGTGCAAACAAGTTACCTCTCAACGGGGTCTCGCTAAAAGAAAAACCAGACGTTTAAAGCTACAGATAGACAGTTTGATGAAATACTTAGGTTTGGATTCTTATAAGATGGTATTAAACAAAAACTAAAGAAATACATATCAATTCATGCTTTTTTTCTTTTTATCCCAAATGAATACATTGTAATTGACAAATTAACAAACAAATCAGCAGCTGTGCTCTCATTGTAAAAGCAGCTTGTACTTTTCTCTGGAGAGGGTGGAGGCCGAAGCGGAGCTACAATGTCTTTCAGATGGCCAGCAGCACAAATCAAGCCGATTTGGCCCTTTAGAAGTGTAAACGGGCCGATATGCAAGCTGTATTAATCAAGTTCCATCTCTCACCAGCCACTTGCTGTAAAAGTGTAAAACACCTCCAACTGCAAACAAGATAATTTCTCATTGAATTATTAATTTCTGTTCCTGGAAGGCTATATGTTCTGTAAAATTTTCCCCGAGCCTAGAAAAGTAGATTTGAATGTGTGAAATATCACCTAATATAAAGTCTATAGGCTACAGGCAAGCGAGAATGTGATGGCAAAACCAGAAAACTTTTTGGGTTGCCAATGTACAAGACACTTCTCAAAAACTCTTTACTACTCAAATTCTTCATGGTCAAACCATGAGTATTTGATATATTGCTTGACCATTTCTTGCTATATCACTTATGTCATCTTAATGTAATGCATGTAGGGGAGATGAGGCCTGCGTGAAATGTGAGAATAATGCTCAGGGGCAGGTTATACAATCAAATCTTTACTAAAAACTGATCTGAACCACGTCTGGTCATAGTGCTGCACGTTCATGTGTACGCTCATATTTGTGCCAATGCTCCCTGTGTCTGATGATGGTCAGAGCGATCAGTGTAAAGGCGATTCATTTGTCTTTGTGCTGATTTATGAGATATTTGTTAATTGTATTACTAGTCGCATCTTACAAATTGATAATTGAAATTATATTTACTTGGTTTTACCGTTTCTCACATATAGCGTACACTTGACACATAAGTACATACCCACACACACACACTGAACAATGCCTCACTGATTGCGATGTTCAGTGTAGATGTCTGCTGATACAGAAATGGAGCAGAAGAGATCATAGACATACAGACAGAACATCCCTTACAAAAATATAAAAGTAATAAAACTTTATGACTTATAAAACAAGGGGACAGTCAACGATAGAGAGAAAGCCTCAAGCCTACTTCTTCACTACTTCCACTACTTCCACTACTTTTACAGGCTTGGATTCTGACTTAACGACTGCTCCTGACCAGCTGTAATATTTACTATGTAGGAACTAGAATGTCGCTCAGTACAGCACGATACTCCGCTAAGGCCCAACAGTCCCTTTAAATCCAATCAAGCTGCACCAAATATCACACTCTCATAGATGTAAGTCCCTATCCCGACATGTACCGGATTTTTGTTCTCACAATCTATGCTTTGAATCCTGATCAGCTCGAAAATTTAACAGGTTCTTCCCTGACCCATACCACACCCCACCACCAAGTTATTGGGGAAATCTATTAAATTGTTTTTGAGTAATCTTGCATTCGAACTAGCAATCCAACCAACGGACTAACGGACAGAGGTGAAAACATAACCTCCTTTGAGGAGGTTAACTAGCTTAAGTCTAAATGGCCTAACTAATGCCAAGTTATGATCAACTCAGCGTTGGACCAGGCATAAAATCAGTTGGTGCAACCTGCCTCAAGTGACGAATGGGCAAAGTGTTGGTCTCTGTGCTTAACACAGTCGAGATTAGTACTGTGCAGAAAATCATTAGGACTTTGAAGCTATTTCCATATCTACTTGATATCAGACGAATCAAAACAAATCCATTGGTAAATAGACAAGGCTTTTTAAAGCTTTTAAAACGCTTTATTTTAGCCTGAAAATCCTATAAAGTTCTAAGTTTACTCCTGATTTGTATGATGTATAAATATATAGAAATACAGAAAGACTGGCCTATTTCGAAGGTAAACGTTCCCCCATGAGTAGAAAGGTTGGCTAACTGAGCTATAATGGCTGCAGTGATTACTGAAGTGTCCTTTAATGAAAGCTGTTGCTCTCCCGCTCCGGCAGTATAGATAACATGATTGCTTTCCACCACAGTTAGACTGGGATGTTACGGCAGAGGAATCGCCTCGCTGCTTTTTCTGCAGCTGAGGCCCCGTTTAGTGCGGCCCCAGAGGGCAGAAGTTTGAAATTAGTTTTGAAATTTCCAGAAGTTTATAAAAAATAAAAAAAATGTATCAGGAGATAATGGAGGCGGCAGCCGCATCCCGTCTTCACTGTCAAATTGCCTCGCTCTCACTTACTCTCTTTGTATTCCTCTTATTTCTAACGTTCATAACTTTATTCCGTCTGGCTCCGGCCTCTCATTCTCTCTTTTCCTCTCACCCTGCAAATCTATATCCACAGGCATATTCAGAATCCTTTTTCAGCTTTGCAGCAATGAGGCGCAGCATTATTTTCCTATTCAGCCTCTTAACTTCATCTGCCCGCCTCTCTTATCACTATTTATAAAAAAAAAATTTTAAAAAAAGGAAAAAGGAAGGGAGAAGCTCTCCTCAGAAAATTTAATATCCCGCCTACATGTTCAAATGGGCTGAACATGAATGTACAGCTCGAGCCTTTGTGCAGCTTAATGTAATGACTAGTTTGCTAAAAACAGTCTTAACCTTCCCACCTCACTCATGGGGATATGTGTGTTTGGCATTGCCGGCATGAAGCAGCACTTCCACATCAGCAGTGAGCGATACTGTGTGTAACATGTTAAAGTGCAGCCTGAAGGTTCTGTTTGAACTAGTGAGGGATTAAAATGGTGATCCATTTGGGGAGCCCAAAGGCACCAGTAAATCACAGTAATGTGTTTTTTTTTTGGACAGATAGGAAGATGAGCCAAACCCATCATAACCAGTGTCGTAGTGGTACCTGTGCATGGGCTTCAAAGTTGTTTGGATCTTTTAAAACCCTTTTGACAAGTGGCTGCTGGTCATGTAAGTTTGAAATCACTCTCCCACCGACAGTCAGGGAGTTTCAACCTGACCACCACTGTTACTGAAGGTTTTCTGCCCTGTTCATAACTCGTACTAACATTCGTCCTGAGATGTGACCACAAGTGGACAGCTCTGCGTTCTCCTGGTCACACCTGGCATTAAAATGTGTCCTGTTACAGTCTCACGTGACCACTTGTGAGCAGATTTTACGATACTTCATTTGCAAATAAACATATTATATTCCTGGTGTTTTCAATGACAAAATTATGTTATCACCTAATGTATATGGATGACACTGTGCACAGATCTGCTATGAATGAATATTTCCAGGTCCAGTATGCTAATGTTCTGTATCTATGAGGTGGACGGATCCGATACCGTTCATAAGAGTAGTTCAAAGGCACTTACTTGTTGGCTAGGAGTATCGCACATCGGTGGACACAGTGTCATGATCACAGCAATTCGGGAATTGTTTGTTTGTTGTTGTAATGTGTCAAATGCTCACATGTGCAATTTAACTTATGTCAAAGCATTTCGGGTTTTTTTTTGAGGAAGGTTAGAAAGGCAGAACCTGTCATCATGAACCATTGTTATGTAATGTAACAGCAAGAGTCTGCAAATCTTCATTTAGACATAGATCACACGGAATGTGTCTATGTGCGATGTGGGCAGCATGAGTCACTGTGTAGCGCACAGTGCAGAACAATGACAGAGTATCAACTGGCTGTTCCACCACTTTGGTCCACATTACGAATATTTTAGTTGGAATCTAATTCCTCTCGAGGATAAAGCAGTTAGAATAATTATTCAAATCAGTTTCTGAGAAACAAACTGTACTGCCATAATGTTTTTTTAATTTTATTAGATTTGAATAATTATTTTCTTTGTCTTTTACCAAGGTCGTCTGACTCAATGAGTTAGATAGTCACTGTTACAGCATCTATTCAATGTAGCTCTACAATAACCTGACTCTCTTCCGTAGGATTCCTGCTGCACCCTCAGCTCATTCCACTAATCTTGTCCAGCAGCATAAGGACCCCGGTCAACCCTTCACTTGCCAGATTATATTGTTTGGGTCCAGTTTCTGTTGTGATCACAACAGAAGTCCTCCATTTCCAATATATTGCAACAGTCAGGACATAAGAAGAATAATGGAAGTCAGTTTATAAATGCTTTTATCTAAAATGAACAAGAACGGTTATACAGTTAATATAGTTATGTGGGTCCATGACATTACTTAAATAGCATTATTTTTCAGGTCAATTAAGAGGCTACCAACAAATAGCAGCTGACAGTTGCACTCTTCCTTTACTGTTTTTTCCTTTTACTTATTTCAAAAATTGAATTGACCAATTAGTGATTAATTTTGTTTACTTTTCATGGCACGCGATGGAACAAATGGAGAAAAAAACATGGAATAAAGTAATTAGCTTTGCATATTAATCCTGCAGAAGTAAAAGGAAGAAAAAAAACACATGCTGTTATCGTGGGCCATCTGGCTGCAGGTGCTCACTTTAGATGAACTGGCTCTGGAGGGGAAACCAGTTTACAGGGAAACCAATTAACAATCCCAGCATCATAGTTTCTCCTTCGGTAACAGGTGAGCCCACAAATAAAATGAATCAACAGGAACGGCACAGAGCAGTGGATTAGCACCATCTGATTCTCTCATTGTCACTGCTGTGTCCTGTTTTTATGTGAAAACATCATCTTCAGTTGTAAGCACACTCATTCCACTTTAGCATTGTTGCATTTAAATAGTCAAATAATTGTGGTCATTATTTTATAGCTTGAAACCCAAAAGTCAAAATTCTATTGAAAAATAATTGTGTATAATATATTAAAAGGTCCTCACACCTATTCAAAGTCCGCAGATTATGTCCAAATTGCACCAGATTTGAAACTAAACATCTTTGGGCTTTCTTTATCAAATACACATGTGAAGCTGATACAATTAGCAGAGATTAGATAATTCAAAAGTAAGAATTTAAAAGTCCTTCATGGCTTCATGGGTCACTGTTTTTTTCCAAAGCAATTCACTGCAATGAACACTGAGGATAAAAAGGACAGAAGATACGATAAAAAACTTTCCGACTGTTATGTTTGCTGGTATTAAATGAATAATACTTCACCAGATATGGGCCCAACATCATTTATCACACATCCATTCTCTCGATTTAACTATGCACGTTTAGAATAGGCTCTGATAAAAACCCTCGAATAAAAAAGTAAAACACAACTACTGAGGGAAAAGCACGATAATATATTCTCCCTGCGATGTTGATGAACCTCAGGGTATAAATTTGACTCAGAAAAAACCTCAGGGAAAAAAAAACATGGTTTATTAAATATTCCAAGATATCGATGCCTGGGTATTTATCTGGAATGCTGTTTATTGGCTCTACGGAGAAATCCCTGAATCAATATTCCAATAGTGCTGCGGAGCACACACATTGCTGCGGAGCACACACATTGAAAGATAATTATGAACATATTAATTCATGTGCAGATAGTCAGCCGTCTCAGCTCGAGAAAGACTAATGCACAGTCTGAACTTTTTGAACATATCTGCCATCTTTGCACACAGCATCCTGCTCCCATTATAATTCCGTGCCCGAGCCTGTCACAGACCTGATGTCCATTTCAGACTGCTGTATCTGCACGGCCCTGCAGCCACATTACATTTCCATGCTACTTAAAGCCGATAATATCACTAATATGTTTCGAAAAGGATGTTGAATATTTCAGGAGGCCCTCAGCAAAGCGGCGTAATGATCACGTTTGGATACTCATTTCCAGTGGAATTGGGCATCAGCAGCATAACCTGGCTCATCAGGGAGCGTTTTCAGGGGCTGCTGACAAAGCGTCCGCCAGAAATAGCTTGTGACTTGCAATTTTGGCTGGACGACAGTGGAGATTGCTTTATAATAAACACAATTTGACACTCTCGTCCGCCATTTCTAAGAAATATGAGTGGGATGATGTTTCATATCACGTGTGTGATATATTGGACTGTGCAAATACTGTAAACCCCCAAACCGGCAATGGACAAAGACTGTGTGTCAATCCAGGGACTGCATTCTTCTGATGCTGCATTGTTGGACCGATTGCATCACAGCGGGGCGATTAGGCTGCCCCATTTCCAATGCTTCTTCAGATACAGCCAAGAGATGTTTACTTTCGTTGCAAAGACAGAAAAGTTCCAATGCTGCGGACCACGTCCCCTGATGGATGCAGCCCCTGAATTGAGACGCAGCTAAAGTCCACATTAGCACAGGATAACAGACTTGGAGTAAAACACCGTAAATAACTGTGTTCTGTGGCCGGATTTGTTAATTCATCATAGTGATTAATGGTAAGCTGAGCTGCTGTGTCTCATTTATCGTCTGTTACAGTGTTAGGAATGTATTTCATTACCTTTCCATCCAAACACGTCTGTCCTCAACAGCAACAACTCATCCACTGACAGATTGTCTTCGTCCATTTTTACTATGTGGATTCAGAGCTGCTGCGGAAATTATTTTCAAATAAAAGATTAATAAAAGGGCAGTGAGTTTTATATTTGTAGGAGCAGCCACTGTGTTTGCTTTCCCTGCCCAAGGTCCAGCGGGGAGGTGTAGCCAGATTGGATGTCAAGGTGAAATAAATACAAGACCGAGATCCGGCAAGTGTTTATTCAGGCCGTCACATGGACTCAGGGTGGTGCTCAAAACTGGAGGGTTAGTAGGTCCCCTGTAACCCATTCGTTGTGCACTACAGCAGCAGCGGCCACTGTAGCCTATCCTTCCCAGGTGTCCTGTGTGACAGCTAAAGTATTTCTTTTGCTTCAGGCGGCTCGGCTCTGACACAGAAAGGGCTTGTTTGGAGTTATGAGGCATCAGGCTGGACAAAACGGATCGAAGGACTGGAGAGTCTCCTTTTTTATGTGTAGAAACACCACATTGTGAATTTATTACTCAGAAGACAATGAATATAGTTGTTTTTTACAATAATAATTACATTCATAGATTGGCTTTTTTATTATAGCTATACTTGTGTGCAAAATTACATATAAATAGAAAATGTAAACTAAATCGTACATTTCTACTGACCACTGCCAATTCTATCAACTAACTTTACCTTATTGCACATTTTTTACAAAATCTCCTTTTAGTAAAAGACAGTTCACTAGTGTATATAGCCACTTGCTTGTAGATGAGAAAAGAACCAGAAATAACAAAGTACATGAGACACATGAGGCCTGCAAATCTCTCAGGATGCCAATTTAACATATTGATTATCTCCATGGTATTTTATTGCCATGCACTGACATGCGAGCACAGACACGGAGGAAGGTAGTGGGAAAGCAAAGAGGTTAAAGCTTTGTAACATTAGACATATTGATCATTGTAGAAGGAAAAAAAAGGTTTGTAGCTGCTTGGGGTTTATGTATCATCCCCAGTGAGCTTACTGTGCACTGCAGCACAGAATGCTAAGTGCTTCAACATGAGGAAACAGAAGGAATGTTGTAAATGCATCTACGTGTTTTGCAGTAATGGCCTCTTCAGTTCTTGAATAAACTATTTTTTCTTTTACTTTCCTATTGCAACATATCGACATGGATCAGTGCAAGGATTTATGTTTTATTTATTATGGGACTCGTTGTGACAGTTTGTTTTAGAACATCAAAATGAAAATTCCATTCAAATTTGTTATAGCGAATAATATAATCGGAACACATTGGATTCAAATTCTCTGTTGCACATGGAATTCAGTGTAATTTCTGAGTTTAAACGTCAGATGCATGTGGATACTGAATGATTTCAGATTGGCTGTTTTGTGTTCTTATCTGCAATGAGCCATGTTTTTTCTAGTTTACGGTTTTCTATCTGATGCAGTTGCCCCTGCTCTATAAAGTAAAATATTGTATGTTTTGTTATGTGATATTTTGGATCCCTTCCCAGATAGTGACACATTTTTACCGGGATACCACTGGAGTTCTTTTTATTTGAAGTATTTCAAATTGAATTATCCTTTAATTTGGAAGGCTTTATTTGACCTTGTCTACATATAAAATACATTAAACTGTGGAGAAAAGACCACACAGACAACAGAAAGACATGTATGATTCATCCCTGTCTCATATAGAAAATATCTACGCTTCATCATATGAGGGCATTGTTAACAATATGTTTATATATAATGTGTTACATGTCACATTTTCACACGTTAAACGGTGGCATGGTAAATATATTTCATGTATGGGTTCAATTCATGTGTGTTTGATTGTGTTGGAAACTACTGTTCATTTTAGAGGACAGGAATGCTGCATGTACATGAGAAAGCAAAGTCCTTATATTCCATTAGCATGGAGTGCAATGCAATACAGTTATATCATATGTGCCTGCAGTGTTCTATTTAAATTTAATGATGCTACCGCGTCTCTTAAGTGACTCAAATGGCAAATAAAAGGCTCACCTTCATACAGTGAATCATGCTTGCTGGCTTATTGTAAGAGCTCATCTTATTATATATTGTGTGAGGTGGCCAGTGCAACACAACAAATTGGATTGTCATCTACCCACACATTTGTCAAAGTGCTATCTCAGTATTGCGTTGTACATTTTCTGCTCCGGCTTTTGCCAAGAGCGATGAATTAGCCGTAAATCCAGCCGGGGTTCGCCATTGTTTTAATAAAAGATAATATAGTAGCAGAAGTCGGTTTTGGCCTTCTCCAGACCATCGGGCAACTACAGAGAGAGAGTGTGTGTCTGTGTTTGTGTGTGTGTGTGTGTGTGTGTGTGCGTGTGTGTGGAAAAGTCAAACTAGTTCTTCTCTCATCTTGGCCCACAAGGATTCAGGCAGTGTGTGTCTCCGCCGCAAATAATGCAGCGGTATGCAGAATACACACAGTCACAGTGTGTGACGGTGCATTATAGAACTGTCGTATCCTTTTCTTATCTTATGCGCAGTTCGCCGAGGTGCTTCCCTCCACGTTATCGTCCATGTATCATTTTTAAAGGCAGATATATACAGATTTATTCACACACACACTAACACATTTTCCCTTTCATTAGCCAGTCCGTCACTTCCGACCCCCGACACCCCCCCCCTTGTGCGTACAAGCAAACACATACCAACAAACACACACACACACACACACATCCTCAAAAACGCATGCATGAGCCCAGGCTCAATTACATCTTACAACAGATGCATGCATATTCATATATGGACTACCTGATTGTATTACAGTTAACATGATTGACGACAGCCGTCTCCATTCATGATGAGAAACGTGACGGATGGCTGCAGTGACACTGGCTAACCCTTTTTGGCTTTTTGCCCGAGGACGGCACACACATTGAAGCGATGAATGATTTTACTTCATTGAACTTTTTGTGGCCCTACAGTCAAATAGTTACCCAGAGAAAAATAAGACTAGCTCACAGTCATTCCAGATTTATTGATAGGAGGAAAATTTAGAAAACAGCACACTGCATCCTCCCTGCTGACATTTCAGCACACAGGATAGACAACTACAACATTTTTCTTTGTTATTATTAATGGCTGTTGTGGCAAAAATGTGATTTTCAAGAGTGGAGAGAAATCAAAATCTCATATCGTTCACCTTTTGAGGGATCATCAATTTCACATAACCTTTCATGGCAGTCTGGATACAGACTTGTAGTTTTGACTGCCAGGATGATAAAGCGTAGAGAAATGTAGATTATTTGAGTTTATTTCTAATTTGTTGTGGTTGGTGTCATTTTTAAATGATTGGTCATTAGGCAGACTCTTTAGGTTCCTGACTTGCAGATTTGTTTCAGCTCATGTTCAGTGGCCTCCTGTATCCTCGCCAATGTTGATTATTTATGGAACGTCACTATCAGATTCATCCCTTGTTCTCGGTAGTTCCATACCATGAGGGGCAGTGCTGCATTTGACACAAGCCAGGCCAAGACCAGCGACGCCAAGTGTTCACAGGTTCTGTTATAACCTTGTTCATGCAGTTATCTTTATTTGGAAATCACAGTGATCACAGAAATACTGATTTTATTTACAAGTGTTCTTCTTAACATCAGCCGGCAGTTTGGTCGTACCTGGGCCCAGCTGTGGGGAGAGAATGATGACAGTATTTTACTGTAGTAGGCACTGGATTCATCAAGTGTTAAATTATTGCAGGTTGGGTTGACTATTTCTTTGTGATTTTATTATTTAAAGTTGCTAAGTTTAAAGTTAAGTAAACAGGAAATATATTAAACTTCTTCTTCCAATTTGCCTTAACAATAAAAAGCAGCTCTTATTGTCGGCCATTTGGGTTTTAGTCTTTCTTCTTCTCGAAAAAAGTATTGGTTTTGGTAGCGTTTGTGCACCAGTACTGTTTTCAAAGTCTACATTTTGCACTGGTTTCATGAAAAAACAAAATTGCAAATAATAAAATGGTGTTCTTCCTACTAACATAACTGTAATGTATTTATACATATACAGGATATATTTTGGTATCTGTGTTTATGATTGCATCTGTCTGCATTTTTCATCCCTGTCCTTCTCTTTTGTTGAATATCAAAGTTCTCTTGACTGCCACACAAAAGATCTTTAAAAATTCATGTTATCCACACAAAGCAAAGGCGGAAAATGGCAACAGACAATGACAGCGACGCCGACAGGAGCACAGAGGAAAGTAGTTCTCTGCAAGGAAACCCACAAAAGACAGTCTGGTGCATGTTGAGCACAGGGTGTTCACTCATGGCTGCCTGTCTCTCTTCCCGAAGCAGATTCTCATCCTCTCTGGCTGGTCTTTGGTAAACAGACCGTCTTGTACAATGCACATGGCAGAGTTTGCTCCCAGCCAAAACTGACAGATTTTAAACAATAAAAAAAGAACTGCAGGCAAACAATGAGCAAAACAATAAGTTCTTCCATGTTTGACACCTTCTGTTCACACTCCCTCGTCCTCCATCTGTTCGGCCCGAGCTGACACGCTCACATGTCTGCGCTTCCTCCGACGTGCACCCTCATCCGGTGCACAGCCCAGAAAACAAACATGAGTAAATGTCAGCGCACACGCCGAAATGCGCAATCACATACGAGCATACGCATCACCACTTCTGCCCCCTTTTCCTCCCACCATCTGATTTATTCATGGAGGCTGATTAGGCTGCAAGGCCAATCTGAGACAGTTGCATCATTGTGTGGATAAATTGCTGTTAGTTGGAGCTGCTTGCAAGATTTACAGCTCCTTAATGGGGCAAAATTGGAGGAGCGATGGTTGGTTTAATTAAGGAGGCTAAAAGTGCTGAGGAGAAGCTTCCAGGGCACTGATGTGTACAAGCAGGGCGCACAGGGTGAGGCTGGTTGATGAAGAGTAGGTGTGTGTGTGTGTGTGTGTGTGTGTTTGCCATCATTTATTCAAGAAACTTGCAATGAGCAACTTGCTCCTTCCTCTGGCATGCCTTTATCACACATACTGGTGAGCACCTGGGAGCTGTCAGGACACCACAGTCGTCTGTGGGGCCTCTGTTGGAGTAAATGAACAATAAAGCCACAGTGTGTTCAAAGCAAGCCTTAAAGGTTCAGCTTATTGAGGTGTTATTCATCTTTGGCCGTCATTCCCATCAGTCATGCTGTCATGACCCAAAACATTTCACTTTCAGCAACCACATGTCCCTGTTTGTCCAGGATAATTCCATTGTCGAGTTGGGTATCCCAAATCCCAACAGATGTTAAACACAAAAATCCCATTTATATTTAAAACCACGTAATCCCTGTTCTTACCACAATTCAAACAACAATTTGACTCTTTACACATGTTGTAAATCGATATTGGGCATCAGTCATTCAATGTGTGGCTCTCAGGGCAGTTGCTAGCCTATGATGCCGGCAGCGCTTTCTTACAGAACCTGTGAGTATGTTAAAGGTTTGTAAAGAGCTCCAGGAGACATACATATAGTAGTAGTATATTTAATGGTCCCGATTAGCGAGTTTGAAAATAATTAAGGTCAACTTCCTTGTTCCACCTAAATACACCACGCTAACTGTCATTGTTTGTGTTCCTGTGTAAATTGAGAATATCATTGACACGTTTGGTTCATGCCCCTTTTAGATTTTGTATTAAACTAGAAATGTTCTATCTTCCCAGATCCTGATTGCACTGCTTGGTCTAACAAGCTCAGAACAGGTTAAAACTATCACCAGAACTATATACAAAATTATTTACCAGACACTCTTGACTTTTTCATAAAATTGGTATTAACTTACTCTTTGTTTACTGGACACATAAAGTTAATAAGCTACTGACGCTATTCAGCTTTGACGTTTTAAAGCTATCGACTGCTACACTTTGCACACAGTAAGACGCACAACAACAAAAGGAGATAGAAAAATAAATGAAAGTCAATAAAAACGATTTAATAATACATAAACGTTTTCAAAACTTGGGAAGAGTATAAAGAAATGAATGCACACTTAATATGAACCATATCAGCCCAAACTATGCACATCAAAAGTGATTGTGTGGCAGCATAACTACATGAGCACAAGCAAAGAAGAAGTTAAATTGGATTGGTATATCAGGGTTGTATTTTATTTGGCAATTTTCTTCCCCCCACTGTGTTAACAAGTATCTTTTTGCTTTCAAAAACTTTTATATAAGAATTAAGAACTTCAGAAAGTGCCTAAACGGATCATAACATCAAGACACTGATGGAAACTTGAATACATCCCTGATTACTCCCGATTGATTGTTCAACAATCAAAACACAAGTAATCAAGACATATTTGTGTTTGCAAGTGTCACGATCAATGCACTTGAATCAAAATTGACATGTGTGTTTGTTACTTCCTGTGTGTGCTTGTGTTTCTCTATTTGAGCTTAGTGCAAGATGGAATTCCCTGCGGACTGACTGCTTTTGACTGCTTTTATTTTCCATCCTGCTGTGAGCCTTCTGTGGAAAACACAGGGCAAAGACACCCTGAGGAGCTGCTCAGCTGCTCACTGCTTCCCACTGAAGCAAGGCCACTGGTGGCACAACGAGCTAAGACCTTTATTAAGTATGTAGGCTGAAATACTACTAATGATGTCACTGGATTTGGCTGAAAACATCTGCCCTTCTGAGGTGGCGTACCAACATAAACATTCTTCGTTTTGACAAAAACAAGTTGTACGTGAATGTGGGGTTTCCAGCTGTGAGTCAGACATCCCTGTATAATCACTGCACTGGCTGTCGGTGTCTCCCAGGAGTTGTAGCATTATTCACAGTCTGTGGAGTGGCTCCAGGATTTGTCTCTGGCTGACGTCATCACTACAGGCTGTGTCACAGCTGGGAAGATTAACAAGAAACTGGCAGAACTACTGAAATTACACCTGAGCTGTAAAATTCAGCAATGAATAAACTGTATGCCTGTTTGAGCCTTTGACTGATTCACAATACAGACTTTATCTTGTTCATCTCATGTCTTTTATTGCTTTTGGTGCTTTAAAGGTCTCACGTGCAACAGTGGTGACAGCTAAACAGATGAGAAGGTTAAAGATAAGTTCTCAAGCGAGAGAAAGAAATGCGTTAATGTCAAAACTGCAGCTGTAATTATCAAGTTATGACGATGTCTGCGTGGATGGTAAAAACTTTATGGTCCCTGTATAGACCAAAGCCAGAGCATGCGGCAGCTTGAAGAAGCACGAACATGTGTGAGTACGAACATGCAGTAGCGTGAGCACACGGTGGGGCGACAGGTTTAGCATGCATGTGTCATATAGCACTGCACACACCAAAAGTTTGAGATCTCAAATTTTATTATGAAATGTGTAAAAAAAAAAATTAAACAACTTTGTTGGGACAAATTAGAATATGGCAGACTGCCACAGTCTAGATAATTATTGTAAATTACTGTCTTCATATGAGAGACATTAATGAGTAACTAGTAACTATTCTTAGCGCTAAGAGGTAAGATACACCATCACTTTGTACTTCATACACACAGCTCTACAAATAACTTGGTTTGCTGTGTCATAGTGATAAGGATTTTTTTCAGGTATTAAAACACCAGGTAAAAGTTATTTCGTGTAATAATTAGTTGTGCAATATATTGTTCCTTTCTTCCAAAAAGCAGCTATAACCCGAGGTATGAACCAAATACTGAACATGGATCCATTTTACTGACAGCCTCAGCACCTTTCCTATCTATTACATTCTTAGAAAAGCAGGGTAGTATTGTAAAAGAGGTGATATAATGAGACCCTGTTGTTCACTACAAGCGGACTACGCATGTGCACAGGACCCTATGTCAGTATTTTATATTGTAAAAGCTCTGAAGCAATTACATATTTAACTAACACTAAAATAACTACATCAGCTGCAAAGACACTGTACAATGGCAAGATAACTGTATCATCAGATCATGTGCATCACTGCTCTTCTAGCGTGTGTCTGTGTGTGTGGGTGGAGTGAAGGCTTTTATCGGTACTCTTGTCTCATACTGCAGAATTTCACTCAACACCGCGGTTCTTTGATTGTGTCAACAACACAACAACAGCCGAGCAGGCACCGGAATGTGCTGAAGCATAACTGAGCACACTGGAACTTCACTAGCAGACTGTCGCGGTTACATGTCTATCAAGTGCCGACATCAGCTACTGTGTTAAAGTTGCCGCACTCAAAGCTTTCATGCCATCAGACTGCACAACACCAAGAATTCACAAAAAGATTCATGTATATTGATGTATATTAATATAATAATTAATGGACACATTCCACATGTTGAATAGAATCTGGATTGAAGGGACATAAATGTACATACATGTGTTTGTATTCCACTGATGTATTCCTATTGGATAGAATAAATCCAAATTCTACATTATTGTTGCATTTGATACTTCATATTTCTATCTTATTTTAGTTATTTGAATTATATTTCTTATTCTTCTTACTATATGTGCTTTAATGCTACTATTTTATAAAATTGTATTTCAACGCTTGTATTTGTTTTACCAGATTGAATTTACTATCCAGCTGGCTGACAGTAATTTAATCCATCCTTTGTCAGACTGGTAAACTTTCAAAACAAGTTCAAATACTTTTCTCTCATTTTAAGTTGGTGTGAAGGGTTGAAGTGCATGTTCAAATGAGATGCCTCCTATATCCTTTTATATTGAATTGAACCTCCTAAAGGGGAAGATTTGCATATAAATGCAAACTGAACCTATGTTTACTTTTTTCCCTGACACAGACGAAAATGAAAAGACCACATCACGAAAACCTCAGCTTTGGGAAGGAAGAGACTCGTGGATAAAAATGAGAAGTGACAGAAAAAGAAATAGAGAAGGGGGGAAAAGTAGTTTAAATAGGATTTGCATTGTGTGTTTGAAAACAAACAGAACCCAATCACATTCGCACAATGTAAACCTATTAACCACAGAGATGTTCTTTAGTGATAAAGTGAGACCTTTTGATAAAAATGTAACAGCAAAACATTTCACAAACATTAATGTATTTACCTCTCACCATGCTTGTATAAATATCTCAATTTTTTTGGCGATACAGGATATATATCTCTATTTTAAAATCTCCTCTTAATCACTGTAGAAATGTTAAATTCATAAAAGTACAAAGGGAAGTGGCTAAGATAGGTTGTTAGCATTTCCGAAGATCCCTTGATGACCCTCGTCAGAAGATATCAGACGACATTTAGGTTTAAAACATGGTATAAATAAGCGCGATACCCTAAACGACCAGAGCTGGGTTGGGCTGCCGTGGTCGTCCGAGGTCAAGCGGTTGTACCGGTAATGATCCTTCCGCAGGTTCACCTACGGAAACATTTACTTCCTCCAGACCTGGACCGACTCCGGCAGGGCCGATCCGAGGACCTCACTAAACCATCCAATGGGTAGTAGCGACGGGCGGTGTGTACAAAGGGCAGGGACTTAATCAACACAAGCACATTCCCCATCCATTTATTCCCTGAAAAAGAATTATCCAGGTGCTCATGTAGGTCCTGGGTTCAGTTCAGTCTTTATTATTCTGTCTGAAATTTGGCAGCAAAACTAGATTGTGTCCAGTGATTTGTTTCTTCTCCTCCGTACCAGCACTGTGCAGGTTGTTAACAAAAGAAGAAAGCTGTCTTATTTTGAGTGCCTAAAACTTTTTTCATTTTGCATCATGTAACATTGAAGTTATAAATAAATTTTTACTTTTGGACTTCAGTACATTTCAGACCCTGTACTTTCTTACTTTTACCTGAGCAAAGGAGTTGAATCAGAACTTCTACTTTTACAAGTCTTTTTTTACACAAGTATCTGTACTTCTACTTATGTAAAGAATGGGAGTACTTTTGCCATCTCTTGACTGGTCTTCAACAAAGTCACGGACCGGCTGCTTCACGTGAAGAATGTCATGCTGCTTAAAACATTCACGTAACAATTTGTAGTCAATGGTCGCAATAAAGTAATTTTATACATCTCACGTGGAACAAGCCGTGATATATCGAGAATATTCTATCTGTTGCCCTACATTCAACAATTTTTATTTTGCCTATTGAAGAAAAGTAAATTATTACATCGTTATATAAATTATGTTGTTCTATTCTCCAGCTGAGTCTTAAACTGTTCATTAATCACCAGAAATAATTAACTTACGAAGCTATTCAAAAACAAACAGACTGAAAGAAACTGATTAAAGTTTGAGTTGTGAGTTGAATTATTAATAACACTTACATATAATCTGAGTTTGTTATGAAAGGCTTAGTATTCAACGAATCCATTTTTCACAGAATTATTTTACAGTAGTATATCTCGCAGTTTTTTTGGAAACCACTTCAACTTTTTCCTTCAGCCTTGAAATAGCATTTATACAACAGATGAAGCACAGGCACAATCATCGAGAGAACAGAATGTGTCAGAGAAAAGGTGCAGAGTGTTTTCAACCTCTTCGCTTTTAAAGCAGCTGCAGGAAATACCAAAAGAAATGAGAAGTCGGCAAAACCACCTTCCCTAATTCTGCAAGTCCAAGCGATCCCAATAGAATTGGCCAATTATCTTTCTTTTTTCTGTCCAGATGTTAAGATGAATCTTTGTGTTTTCTTTAAAAGGGTTGGTTATGAGGTTACAAAAGACATGATTCATCAACTTGCAGCGTGCACTTTGGTTGCTTCCGAACGTTGCACGGCTTCCTGAACGCACCTCCTCCATCTTTCCCTGCTTAAAGCAAATATTTCATTTGTTATTTAGTAACTGACTTAACTTCTACATCACCCTGGCTTTACGTTCCTCATGCCTGGCTGTATTCTCCTGTGTCTGATGCACCGGCGTTCGTGGGTTCCTCTTGGTGTGGGTGTGTGTGTGTGTGTGTGTGTGTGTTTGTGTGTGTGTGTGGGTGTGTTGGAGTCCATAAGACACAAAAGGGCCAGCTCATGTGAATTATCCTCCCTTAATAAAAAAGGAGAAAACATGAACCCATTAAGGCCTCGGGGCTTATCTATTAGCCGGGGAACAATCTCAATGACCTTTCTGTCTTTGCTAATTTCACACAATGGCCTGACCTTTAAGCGAGTCTGCCGCAGACATGCGGATAGTTAAGGATCTTTGCCGCAACAATGCTGCTTTATTCCGCCTGCAGATAGAGAGGGCTGCAATCATCTTCTCTATAATCATTGAGCCTCTTGCTCTTTTCACTATTCTCGGTCGTGGAAATCTATGATTGCAAATTATTCATTTTCCACTTATTTGAATACATCATTCATACCTGTTTGTAAATAATCTAAATTGATTTGCCTGCAGATAAATATAATGCTTCAAACTCAATTTCAGCCTAATTGCAGCGTTGCATTTTATATCACTTTTACAGGATTATTCTTGACGGCGCAGGGTGGTGGAGTGTTTACTCTTTAACTATTAAACGTGTGTTTGTTTGTTCGCTCTTCAGTGCCAGAAAAAACTGCTAAAATATTTTAACTGGGGTAAAAATATCACACAGCATTTATTTTAATCGTCCAGAATCTGACTTGAGTAAATTAAGTAAAAGTAAAACTGATACATTATCATCAAAAATACACTAAATATCAATAGTAAATGTATTAGTTACATATTTATAGTTATATTATAGTTATTAAACTGTTAAAGGCCAAATGTCTGAGCCAGTTAACATCGCACAGAAACGCAGGGAAACAGCAAACCCAGCCCGAACTAAATCTGCCTTTCATCATTGATCTGTAATTTCACACCTCAAATATGTGTCTGTCCCTGGAAATTCAATATATGCCTTTTAAACGCAGTGTGCTGGTAGACAGGGCTGAGACGGACCCATCCCCCCCCCCCCCCCCCCCCCCCAACCACCCACAAACACAACAATACGACATACCAATTTATGATTTAGATAAAGTTATCTAGGTTGTGTAGCTATGAGCGATGACTCCAGGAGCCGCGCACGCACTTTACGACAGAAAAGTCAAATGAATAAGAGGCTTCTTGCCTACAGAGTCTCCTTAAGGTCAAGACCAGGGTCATCGCTAACAGTACGAACTGCTGAAACAGGTGGCAGGTCCTGAGACAGCCGGGGTTCAGACAATTAAGAGGACTGACACAGGCGACTTTGGGTTGAGCGGTCATGGACAGAGGAGGGTGAGGAGGGAGAGAGGATGGGGGACATCTGACGTGAGACACAGTGTGATGATTTAGGGGTTTAGTTTCGGAATAGATTTAAAATGAGTAGATTCCAACTTAAGTGCGGTTTCTCTACATAAGTAACATTTTTTATAAATTCGGTAGTAAGTGATTTGAAATCGGCATTTATGTATTCCATCAAAGAACAGTCATATCATTTAGTTTGACAGATCAACTTTCTCTTTCACATTATATTTTCTTTGTCTAAATGCTATAAAAAACAAATAGTTAATATACTGTTATTGATTTTAACCCCGGAAGCTGCTCTTATTGATTTTGTTAATTTTGGGTAAAGTCCAACTAACTTATTTTCTGTACATTATGTACCAGTCTATTTTTTATTGTTCTGCTAAGCTAAGCTAGCTGGCAGCTCTCTGTGGTTTAATACTTCCTGTACAGACATGACCTCAATGTCCTCATTCAACGCTGGGCAAGAAAGTTGAAAAGTGTATCTCCCAAAGTGACAAATAATTCATTAAGTACCAAAGCATCATAAATATAACAAGGTGGAACAAAGTGTATAGCTCTCAGATATTGTTCCCACTTTAGTAAATGCACTCTATTGCTTCCCACCAGTGACATTCTTGCACTTTCTTTACTATCCCAAAAGTTCTTATCTTTCAATTTGTGGCATTACAGAGTTTGTCGGAGCATGTCCGAACACTGCATTTGTTTTCTTCCCTTTCCCCCCAACAATCTGGTCATTTGATTTCCCTCAGCGGCTTCTTTAGACGAACAGAATAGGGGCTTAAGGATGAGCATAAACTGAGCCCTTTTTCCTCCACGGCTTCATTTAATTGACTAATCTGCTCTGCCCTGCCCATGAGCGCATTAAGCCAGTTGTCGACTCAAAGAGGGCCCTCACTTCAGATAAATGAAAGAGAAAAAAGGAAAAAAAAACAAGACTGGAGCTGGATTTCACCCTAAACAGACTTTTGAATTCTATTAAGATGTATGAGAAGACAGTTGCCAAAACTGTTTAATCGCGCTTCCGTTTTCTGCTTAATCCCAGCCTGGCAGACGTGTGCCCGTAGGTAAAGCAGGACAAGGAGATGGTGAGTCACGCAGGATGGGGAGAGAAGTGGCAAAACAACCGGAACAACACTCAGGGACACAATATCCTCCTCCTGCCGATGAACATATAACTCAGGTGAGAAAAGGATGAGTCAATTTCCAGGTTTTTTTTCCTGGCGTGAATTGTGTGCACAGAACACAATCGTTGCCCGAGTGGGCTTTGGATTTGGTCGGCGCTAAATTCAGACACTGGACCCTTCTGTCACTTCCCTCACACTCACTGTGTCTTTGTCGTTTTCATGGCCTCTCTCCTTTTTTCTACAGTCTTAGCTCACCGTGGCTGCTAGCTATCGTCTGCAACATAAAACAGCCGGTATAAATCCTTCCTCCGACGTCCAGGAGAGGCAATGCAGTGGACAAGGGAGGAAATGAGCACAGAAGAGGACACATGTTACCGACATGTTCCTTTAACGTGATGATGTGAAGCAGATGTAAAATCTTCAAACAACTATGATTTTAAATATATTTGTCATGTCCCGTTTGTGCTCCTCCTTAATACCACTGTATTAATCCCTATTGACTCTGACCACCACGCTTCATGCTTTCCCAAATGAAAAGACCATAAAGAGCCCATTCAAATGCATTAATTGCATTATGTGAACGGTAAACACCTGCCAATACAACAATAATGGTCCGAGCTTAACAGCCAGTGCAAAGCTGGGTGCACACACTGTGCAGGGAACTCCAAGAGCGACTGCCATTTAGATTCTAAGATGCCTCACAGACTGACACTTCTCAAGTTGGAGGCTGATGATTTATGACAAATATGTGCCCTGCTGCCTTCAGATGGCTGCAGGGACTGACTCTTACTGAGGGAAGACTTTCATCCACTCCACTGCAGCAAAATACTATATATGCAAACAGATACTGTGAAAATGGTGCCTTTCCTCAGTGAGGACAGAGTGCATTACTGCTGACATCCCTGCTTTTTAGGACTAAACATGTCTACTGGTTGTGCAATATCATTCATTTTTTATTTACGCTTTTTTAGGTTTAATTCCACAGTTGCTGTGCATTTGCTGCAGATGTTTAGTCCACCCTTGTTGGCTTTGTACAAGAATGTGACCTGGTTCTGAGGCATCTACCTAGGAAAATGTCAAAGACTCTATCAACCTCTTTTGTTATAAAGTCACTAGTAATGCCTAACGCACCAAAATGCCAAGAAGTTGTCCAGTGCAAATTTCCAGGTCAGGCAAATGTCTTTGAAAGTTTGTTCTCTGCAGTAAATCAATAACTTCCAGTCACGCCATTAATAACATTCTGGACCTCAGATCTATATCAGGTTAAATTCAGCAAACAAACTACAGACTGTATTTACAGAAATGTATCTCAGAACAAACTGCCATGGAGAGGATACCAACAGACTTCATGAGTTCAACCGTGACAAAATGCCAAAGTGATTCTGCCGTTGAAACTAAAGCCTCAGGCCCGATGGTTACTACTTGATTAAAACACCTAAAAGAAAAAAAATATTCCAATCACAGGCTGCAGTGATGTCTTTAAATTGTTTGCTTTATCTGACAATATGTGCAGTACCTAAAGGTACTTAATAACCAATGATATTACATGGAAATCTGGCTAATTTTCACAGACACGGATCTTTACCAGCCGTGACAGTGATGTTTTGTTGTTGTTGTGGTCCTCATGAAACAAAAAACTGCAAGTGTTTTTTAGGAGCTTTGGCAGGTGTTTTATTGTCTCTGTGTAGTTGTGTTAAAAACCATATAATGATAATCGCTTAAAACGTAGGAAGCTGAGAAGTATCACTGCAAGTCATTGCACAATAATCTCCAGTCGGTACCTTTGCTTCGTCAAATATATGAAATGATGAAGATGAATTATTCCAAATATAGGAAGCTATCAGATTAGTTGTGGACTGAACAAGCTACAAATTGTATCAGGACTAGGCTTCTATCTACCCACCAAAACATTTCAATAATACACAGAAAAATTGTCTTGTCTCTTGCTGTACAGGCCGGTAAATGCCTTCAGTATGAAAACAGCATTAAGTGACAGCTGTGTTCTATAAAGAAGAAGGCAGCACACTGTGTCCTGGCTTTCTTTCACATGGAAATACCTGACATCAGACTGCAGTAAACAGGTTTACTGAGACTTTCCTACGTGGAGTAAAAGTGATTGCTGCAGCTATGGCTCGGTGGAGCTCGGCCAGTCTGCTGTTAAATACTGTGAAGCAAAAAAGAACAGCATCGGTGTGTCATTGTCACTGCCAGTAACCTGCGGTTGTTAATACGTAATCACCAGCTATTGGCTTTATATATTAGTGTGGGGGTGGGTTAAAAGTAAATCTGCCAGGAAAGACATAAATACAAAATAAACCAACTACTGTTGATGTGCCTTTTACTTCAAGGTTCATTCATTGTGTTGTTGCACTTCTCTTTTCGATACTGATACATGGTCATAACAACCATCATCAACCCTGTAGCTTTGTGAAAGTTATTCTACACATTAGATCAATTATACTGCTTCTCCAAAGAGTCATTAACAGCAAATGTATAATCAATACTGTTTTTTTTCTAAATGCCACAAATTGATAAATAATAAGCTTCATGGTTGAGTGAAAAATGATAAACAAAAGTTCTCGGCACATAAAGACAACCCACAGCTCTTGTTCTGCGTGTTGACACACAGCATCGAGTCAAGATAACCCATATCCTATCTACCACTGTCACCACATGGCAGCATTTCAAGATAAGCAGCAGTTCAACCACATTTGCTTCCGTGACATTTCCATCTTCTGTCACATATTACGTATACTGTATGGTTCCTAGGCTGCCTTATATAAGTGAATGAAATCTAATTTTGTCTGATTAAAAGAGATGGTCTTGGTCTAGGTTTCTTTGTTGTGTAAAATATTTTACTTTATAATTGAAAAATAATAAAAAAAATAAAATGAAAATGCATTTCTAAGTTCAAAATGAATCAAGTCATTGCCTGTTATTAAATAAACAAAGTTGGGAGGCCTTTGGGGAAATGTTAATAATACTTCCCTTTGCAAGACTTAATGACAAATACTGAGAAGTAAATTATTTATAAATGTAATTCACATTTGTCATCACACCCAAAGTTATGTATAAGGCATAATTGTTCGATATTTCTTTTTGTATTCTTGATTCTGCAAATTTGCTGCTTGAATATGTATTTTCTTCTCTTTGCTTAATATCTTGTTTACTTGTTTCTTGGATTAAGAGACATAAAGAATGATTCATTTGAATGTATCTGCTTCTGATTTGCAACACTGATTTTGTTCACGATTTTATTTCACCATGAAAAAACATAGTTTAAGCTTTTTTGTAATGTTCTACCTGTGGCATTGATACCCTTTTCAGGTAGAGGAGGAAAGATAAATAAAATCCTGACTTTGCCTTCTCAGGACTTTGGATTTAGAGTTAAATGTCTGTGCACATCTCCCTCAGACTGAGTAAGGGCATCTGATCGGCGGGGGATTTTCATACCTGCCTCCTGCCTCTGGTAATCTGAAGTGCATCACACGTCTGGCCGGGCTATATTTCAAGAGTCTAGAAAACAGATAAGCAAGTGACATAGATGGAGATAACGCTAATCCCACAGGCGCATCAGGTTGAAAGGAGTGGCCACTGCACAGCGACAAAGTAATGAGGGGCCTCGGGGCCACAGCCCAGCCGTGAGACGGAGAGGGAGAAGGGGATAAAGAGATGAGGGAGAAGGGAGATAAGTGGGCAAGAGGCTGAGACAGACACAAAAGAGAGAGAGTCGAAAGATGACAGATCTGAACACAGAATGAGAGAAAGAGAGGAAGGGTCAAGGAGAGGGAGGAAAAAGACAAGGGGAGAGAAATGTGCCGAGCGGATCTGTTAAGTCTGTGGACAAGTCAAGGGTGTCGGCGGTATTATTACAGCTATACTCTATAATATACTGCACTGCCACTACAGTGTAGTACAGCTCAGTGTGGGCATCCTCAACTTTTTTTTTCATACAGGTTACCTGACAAACAGCCACTGCAAGTATTCCAAAAATTTAGTTATTCATTGCATTTTGATAACTGCTTCTGAAAATGTTCTTATCCTGCATCCTGACTGACAAGCAGGACAATGCTAGATATATTTGCTTATGCAACGATTGTTGGTTTGGCTTTTATTTAAAATACATAGTTTTGGGCCAAAACAATCTAAAAACATGACATAAAATCATCTTGATTTGTTTTGAACTGTGGCTTGTTGGTGTGAGATGTTTTAGTGGCACAAATCCAAGCATGTAGTTCAGCGTGGGTCAGCAACTGGATCAACAAAGCATGGAATTCTGACACGGGAGACCATGCTCTCATCAAGTTCCCTAGCAACACACCATGAACACAATCTTTCCTTGTAACCTTAGTGCTGCACTCATCAGAGGTCTTTTCTAAACAATGGATGGAAGGAGTAAGAGCTGTGTGTCAGTTCCACTGGGCAGTTCAGTGGTTTTCAGTTTGATCCTAGTGACTGTTGCTGTGTTTTATTGTTAGAGGCCTCTAGTGGTTATTGTTAGTTGTTGTAGTTATGTTGTTGTTGTAGTTATGACAGGAGCAAAGCAGGAAGTCAGTTGACATAGTTCGTCAATCAGCCACACCATTAAAACCAGTAAGTGGGTTTAGTCTTTTGTGAAAACCTTTGCAGGCAGTTATAGGCATTTTAACATCCATTCTTGTCATTTCCCTATCGTGGGCAGACATGGTTTTGTTTACTTTACTTTACTTTGAATTCTGACAAGACTATCCGATGTTCTGTTGTATTTTAATAGCTCTTTTCTATAGTTGCCAACATCTTCACCTCAGCTGAAATGCCCAAAGGCAGCAAGGACAACAAACCAACAGAGTGCGCTGAACACGATGCATAAGATAATTAGCAATCTTGCATTAGACAATAATACGCAGATTTATAAGAAAATAATGTCACAATAATTGCTTAAAGCACAATCATAGCAGCGAGCTGATTTTTCTATTACATTTTAATATCACTGCCAAGTGCGTCATGATAATAAAATGCATTTAGATCCTAATACAATTTCATACTAGGTGAGAGAATTCTAGTTTCCAATTACAAGAACATTGAAGATAACTGGGAATAATAATAGGATGGGGGGGGGGGGGGGCTGCTGCTAAATGATGAGGAAAATAAACAAAAAATTAATATAGAAATAAAATGAAAAAACATATATAGCAGAGTTGATTGCATTGTAACAACAGAACGCCACTCTCCCCCACTTGTCGTGTTGTGTGTGCAGCCGAAGCCTTGTGTCGGGCTGTGATGACAAGGACACGAAATGACAAATCTCTTCAGAGCAAACGTCTCTTTGACAGACCTGAATAAAATGTTTGACTGAAGTGTCCAATATTTGAGCTCCTTGAACCCCGCCGACGTGCTCTTGATCTACCTCGGCAGACAGTCTCAAAAGCGAACATGACACCCCCGGTTTGAAGATAATAGAAATCAAGCTCCGCTTTCGGGCTGCACCTCTGCTGTCTTGCAGCGATCGTGGAAATGACGATGAAAGGTTTGAATCAGAATGGACCTGCAATCAACGTTTAATTGTGAAATACACACATTTAAATGTCATTTTCACAAAAGCATGAAGGTGGATGGATCGTGCCTCTAAATTTAATTAACTATGTTTCATGTGTGATGTTGTATCTCAGATTATTTCTCCGTATTTCTCTACTAGTAAACACAGTCTACTGCATTTAGCTATTGGGTACTTTTTTTTACAATGTTCCCAGAGTTTATTTTCAGTGTTTGTGGGTCACCTGAAGTTTACAATACTTCCGTCTTAGGTAGAAGGATTGATTGTTGTTGAAAATAAATCAAGTCCCTGTGGTTTTCAAAGAAACTCATCTTTCCGAAAGTGCGACTGAGAGACTACTGTTGTTTTACACAAACCAGCTGTCACATCCACACTCCACGTCTGCAGCCCGGAAACAGTCTCTGTTCTGTCTTCTTGTATCACTGATGGAAAACACATATCCACTTCTTCTCTGTTGGTTTAGTGCTGTATAATGGCACCAAAGCCACTTGTACAAAGTCTTCTCCATCCAGTATTGCCTCACTGTCTCACTTGTGCTTTCTCAGTTCACAACCGGTCTCTTTCTGCTGTCGTGTTCTTCTCCGTGACTTTGAGGAGCAGAACACAAACTGAATTCTACAGCCTGCTGGAATAGGAACAGATCGATTTATCAAGCAGCTTCCTAATTTCACTTTGCTTTTTCAGATTTTAGTTAATGCTATGCTCTTAAATATGACAACAGAGAAAGGAACAGAGAATGAAGAGAGAACAGTTCATGGTCGGAATAATATCATAGACCAACAGGTTGCCCCCATAAAAAATACATTTTGGCAGCATTTACTCTGCCAACACAAATTAGTGTCTGGCATATTCAAGTTTTAACCAGATAGTTTCTTGTCAGTATGCAGAACAACAGAATATGATGATTTGAGATGTGATTCTAATCCGAGAGCCAGGGGTGGATCCAGGGGCAATACAATTGGTAATGGACATAAAGTTGGCCTGTATTTGCAATTTGGCCCCTTTATGGAAAATAAAAATCCAATATTCACCACAGTGTGGACACTCTGGCTGCTTGAATCAAATTACAAAGAATATTTAAGTCAGTTGCAGCGCTACATATTAGACAAATTCAATCCAGAGTGACGGTTGCTACACAGTTCCTGTTCTACTATTGTCGTTAATAGAGCGACCCATCCAGACCGGTTAATGATGTAAAAGTAAACACAAATCCAATCCACAAATACCAGTGTCCCCATCTGTCCTCAGGATTTGAACTTTGACCTTTGGTTATCGTGATCCCATCAGGCCAGTGACTGAATATGCCATAATCCATCTTGGTTCCATCAAGACAGATACAGCCCATCATGTGACCAAAATATGATTCAATTGCATCTAAAAAGCAAAAACTATTACCAACAATAATGTGTGTGCCTGTCTCTATATTTGTATATATGATGAATCCCAAAGTTCCAAAACCAGTTGTTTATGATACTTTCAAAATGTCACATCATTTCATCACGACTAATTTCTAATTAATTGACATTCCTATGTCACAATGATGGAGAAGAGGTTTGGGAGAGAATATTAATGTGTGGTGTCATCCATCTAGCTGTCACCCATCATGCATCACTTCAGCATCCATCAGTGTTGCAGCATCTCTGCTCCTCACTCTTAGAAAGAAGAAAAGTAAAACTGTATCAACTCACAGCGACTCACTTAAACTAGTAAAAGTGAAACTAATGCAAATATCTGTTGGAGTATAACATGTAATTTCACACACAGCTGCCATGACACTGCTAACGCCTTGTAAAACCCTCGTATTTCCATTTTACACCCCCGCCCTCGCTCAGCTAGACAGGTGACATTGTCCCCCCAGGTATCACTTTACGATCCTGGGATCAACCCAACTACTGAATATGTATGATAAAACTGTCAAGTACAGTGTATTTATGAATGGCTGAAAACTTTCTTTTCGGAGATACAAGGCACTGGCAGGATGCAGTGGGAGCATAACAAAGTGACAGCATGATAGAGGGGGAGATATAAAGATCAGCTGAGCAGCCTGTTGCATAAGCCTGGATGGATGAACATCAACCTGACAGCTCCCTTATCAAGCCGGGCTCACTTCCAGCTACTTCCCCATTCACATCAACAGAAGCAGAGGTGGCAAAAGTCAAACATTCTTTACTCAAGTAACAACGCAAATATACAAGTTAAAGTATTAGTTGGTAAAAGTAAAGGCTCGGAAATGTACTTAAAGTTTAAATGTAAATAGTTGCATCTATTATCGACTTTATATTCAAATTAAATTCAACTATAAACTAAGAACAGAAGTTTAGAGAGAAAAGGTTTTGAGGAATGGATAATTGTCCTGGAGGAAATTTGCACAATGTACTGAATTAAGTATTCTTGATTTAAATAAGGCCAGGGGTGGAGAATGTCATTGATTTGTCAGCGATGTTGACTGATTCTTTTCTTTCCTCCATGTTCTTACACCTTATCGCAGATAGCGCTGTGCGAATGAAGTGGACATGACACACAAATGGTCCTGACATACTCACACACCAATGCTCTCGCCACTCTCTTTTCAGTTTTGTATACCATGTTATATATGTTGCACATGATATGCACAAAGAATTGTTTTTTTTTTGTGTTATTGCATCTTCCATTAAGGTTAAGGTGTGTATGCTGGGAAGCCGGTGTTTGATGATGCACAATAAAAAAAACTGTTCAATTGCCTCCGAATGTGTCACAGCTTCAGCTGTAACCTCAGTGTTTCCTGTGTCCTCCCTGTTATCTCGTCCCTTGTGTGTGTGTGTGTGTGTGTGTGTGTGTGTGTGTGTGTGTGTGTGTGTGTGTGTGTGTGGTCTTCTACTCATTTCACCTGGTCTATCTCACACCCCGATTACATCTGCTCATCAACTAATCAGTACAAATCCCCTGGTTCTCCTGCTGTTCTTTTCCACACTCTTCTATCGGTCTAGTTGGTCCAAGCTCTCAGCTGATTAATGTGAAACAGCATGTTCTTTAGTATTTAGAGCTAACATGTTAACTTTAAGTGCTCACTACCTTCTCTATCGTGCCCAGGACTCCTTTTCCAGGGACGCCAGAATCCACCGCCTGCAGTGCCAGCTCAAACCCTCCCCTTATCTCTCCACTCCAGTCGGCTTCCAGCCATCTTCTTGCCTACCCCCTCCTCTCGTCTGAATGCCTGCCCACTGCTCCAGCCATCACCAGTCCCGACCCCTAAGAATCGTTAAACTTCTGGTGTAGCAGCCTACATTAACACCCCACCAAACTAGTTAAAGTGAGCTAGTCTGTTTTATAGCCAAAGGTATATTCATGTCTAGTCCAGTTTAAAACAGGCTAGTCCAGAATATACCTCTTCAGTCTAGATTCTACACCCTTATGCTTTTCATGAATAGGTCTTCAGAATATTTTTTCAATCATAATTTATATATTTATATATAAATATCATACATTTGTTATCTGAGTTTTAACTAAATTAAGATAGTTTAGTCAGAACACTGAGTTCAAATCAGAACTGTGTGCATAATCTGGCTAAAGGGCGTATATTGGGCAGTTCAACTCTGTCCAGTTAAACATTAACCACAACAAAATTAATTTCAACCAAAGTAACAAACCTGTTTTGAAGATGTAAGGTATAGAAGCAACGGCTATTATTGGTTAATTGTAAAATAAAAATAAAATACTATAGATATAGAGGTACTATAAAGTATAGATACCTGAAAAATCTACTTGAGTACATTTAAATTTGTACTTTGTTACTTCCCAACTCTGATAAAAGTATTGGACATTTATAAGAGTATAATGAAGTTCAGTTCTCCTCTGCTTGAAAATCGTGCCATCACTGCTGCATCAGCTCAATTTCTACACAATTGTGTTTTTTTCCCCTGCTACTCGTTCAATCCGCCAATTTCCCCAAAAAAATCTGAATGCTAATCTCATTAGCTTGTCTGTGTGCACAAATTAGTTCGGGTTTGTGCTTGTCCTCGCTCTGGAGAGGAGCTTTTTGTGCGTGTGTGTGTGCATGAGAAGTACAGAGAGATGCATTCTTCAATATGCTTGTGTTCGCGCCAAAGTCGGCGTGCTTTAATGCAATATTCAAACGCTCCCATGGTGCTTTCACATCAGGGAAATATTAAAAGCTGCTCCACAACAGCTTCTTCCAGCTTCACCAACTGCGAGGAGAGATTCCCCTCAGACCTGCCAACGGAGCTCAAACCCCAGCGTGCTATCCTGCGACTCCTTCCACACAGGCTTGATATTTAATGCATAGGTGCGGCAGCCGGGCGAGTGATGGACGGGAGGGAAAGTCGAAGTTGACGCCTCGCTGGCAGAATGCAAAGCCGTCAAAACAGACCCACCGTCTGTGAGACACATCCCATGAAGAGCGACTGAGGGAGATGGAGGGGGGGAGGTGAGAGGGCTGAGGGAGCGTGGTGAGAAGTGCGAGGGTGACTGATAGACGGGCAGACAGGGGTGGAGAGCCAATCAAGAGGGAGGGATTGTGGGAAACTACTTCTGAGTGTTGCCTGAGAAAGATGGACGAGGATGAGGACATCGCCCAAACTTCCCTTCGGAGAGAACAGGGTGGTATTCGATGGCCAAGGAATCACAAAATAAACAGTTGAACCAAGTCTGCGAATGGCTGAGGGTTCACCTCTCTTATCGGTTTCCACTAGGGATGCATGATACTGGAAAAAATGTGATTATGATTCCCCCTCACACAGTGCAGAGTGTCATTTCGGAAACATTTAGCTCGTCTTAAGAGAAAGTCATGGTCGATGCGTTCTTTTCATAGCATTACAGTTTAAAATTTTATAGAAAATAAGGACAAAACCTCATCTACGGACAAGTTTTCTTTCAAGGGTGACTGATAGACAGGCAGACAGGGGTAGAGAGCCAATCAAGAGGGAGGGATTGTGGAACCTACTTCTGAGTGTTGCCGGAGAAAGATGGACGAGGATGAGGACATCGCCCAAACTTCCCTTCGGAGAGAACAGGGTGGAATTCGATGGCCAAGGAATCACAAAAATAAAAAGTAAAACCAAGTCTGCGAATGACTGAGGGTTCACCTCTCTTATCGGTTTCCACTAGGGATGCATGATACTGGAAGAAATGTGATTATGAGTCTCTCCCTCGACACCCTCCATCCCCACCGAAATGTTTTGGTCTCCCTGAACACGATTAGCTTATGTGTTTAATTGCATATGGAGCTGGGGACGTGAAGTCCAAACACCAGTGGTCAGGTCAGGATGGATGTTTATCAGGTCTCACAAGGGACAAATGTTTTTATGTAAATGCTACGTCTAGGTCTCCTGCAGTGATTTTTTTTATTTTTCATTTTTTATTGTCTTGACTGCAATCTTGTCTCAGCTTTTAATTGCTGGCTTTCTGCTACTCTGCATCACTTGTCCTTGGTGGGGGGAGAGTGCAGCAGCAAAATCGAGATCCAATATTATTATTACATATTATCATATTGAATCCTGCAGCCCTAATCTCTACAATATGACATTGCTGGATAGATTTGCAGCCTGTGTCTTGGATCCCCAGCAGCGTTCTGTGGGTGGAAAGCTGAAGCAAGTGATGAATAAGAACAGCATGCAAACTACTGCAGGATTGTTGAGAAAGTTGCTTAAAGAACGAGAGAGCTATGAGAGAAGAAGTTTAACAGTCCAGCTTTGAGGTTAGCAGCTAAAATTAGAGCAAAAGTAGCTAAAACGCAACAAGAAATGCTCCCAGTTACTCCAGCAACCTCAGATAAGACAATATGCTTCCTGCAGCCTGTTAGCACCACAAGAAACACTGTTATTATGAGTGTGAGATTACAGGTAAAGCAACACCTTCCTAATTAAAAAGATTCTCACGAAACACTTTCATTTTCTCACACAAATAAAAAGTGGACAACCCTTTGCAGCAGTGAAGCAATTCAGCTGTAAAAAAAATCGGCTTAATTTATAACACATTTATTTGTAACTGGTATATTTGGAGCTGTGAAGTATAACACAATATTCCCAACGGCACAAAGTGCCAATAATAAAGCAACAATAACAACAATCTTCAGTTGTGTTATTTTATGTTGATACCAAAACCCCAAATTTCTGCAAAGGTTATCCTGTTAAAATACTTTACAATTAATATTTTTCATTTATCCTTGACTTGAGAAACACTGAGCACTGGTCAAAAATGATGGGAGGTGAAAACGAGTTCACTCATCAATCCGATAACCTTCTCAGTTATTAGCATCTCTAAGCAAAGCCGGCGTACCTAAATTGCTTACATTTGAAGTCAGTTCCGCGCGGTGAGCCTTCAGCAGGAACAACAGTGTGGTGTATGAAATTGGCCTCATGTGCTGCCCGATTCGAGCAATGCAGAAATCAATTACACTGTGACCACGAGACTGGATAGTGAAAGGAGGCAGAATCCAGCAGCTGAGCAGCTCCACTATCACTCTGTTAAGGGGGTCACACTCGGATGATGATTTTAGGTTCAATATAAATTAAGTGACTGGATAGTCGTTTCATTTTAGTAAAAGCTTCCTGCTCTGTGTCTGAAATTTTTAAGGCATGAATATTCTATTATAAAGAAGATCTTTTTTTACAAACCTGTGATATACAGTGGAAAACACTTACAGTGATCAGAGGCCAAATTGATCACTATAAGCGGTTAATTTCTATTAAATAATTGTTTAGCTTCTGCATCATAGTCCCAGAATTAGAGGGTAAGGTAAAAGCGGTTAACAGTAATTTTAACTTGACAATATCACATTGTGCACACACACACCCTGACTCCACTGCTCACTTCTCTTTCTCTCTCTACACAGACTCAGCTGACATTTCTGACCCACCACAATTGTTTGAAACGACGCCCAAATATCAACACTGATCACCACATAATCATCTATACTTTTAAAGGAGTAAAATCTTTCTTGAGAGCTGCGCATTCATTTATTGATTCAAGGTCTCTCCCTCTGACCTACACATGCACTCACATACAGAATAACAGTGTCATCAGACACATCTGGAAACTCAGACTGGTTAAAAAAAACTACAGAATTTGTAAACTTAGGCAAGGAATGGAGGAAAGGAGGAAATGGCTTGGCAAGCTTGGTTTTGCCCATTTGTTTGGCAGAGACTTTATATGGTCCGAACATGTAAGAAAAGACCCAAAATGAACACAATAAGCAGATAACTTGATTTCTATAACCAAATTATTTAAACTGCAATTGTATAGGAAACAGTACTTTTTACATTTGGATTTACCGTGGCATTTGAGTGCAGGGAAGCAGACGTAGTGAATAAATCATTGCATAAATAATGCATGTGACCGTGTGTTTTACTGGTGGGTCCGCTCTAGTGAAGAGACTGAAAGAGGAAACAGACGGAAAAAAAATCAGATCTGTGTGATATAACATTATACTATAACATTCCATAAGCTAATCCCAAACAAATGTTTAATGAATGCCATATTTCCATAATTTTTTTTCACCGTTTGATGTTTGCTTCTTCTGCAATGGTTTTGTTGGCACCCAACTGGAGACCGAGCACCACCAGCTGTTTACATTGACAAACCAACTCCTGATAATTACATATTATTTTATATATTATATGTTTGCAACAATAGTGCATATAAACATGCATTCATTTTCGTTTTCATTTGTTAAATTTCTTGAAATTATGTGAGAAATTTGAACCACAATTGAACTATAGCCCCCCCCCCCCCACCTCAAGCTCCTGTTTGATTTATTAGTCAGTGATGTTTCCTCAGACAATTTGAAAAATTTTATGAATCATGGGATGTCTTAACAATAAAGAATATATACATATTAAAGTAGCTGTCATGCTACAAATACAAAATACAACAGGTTTAGTCATTCATAGCCATCATTAAAACTATTAGAGTCTGTCTCATGTTATGTCAAAATAGCTAGAGTCAGAATAGTACTGTCCTTGTATAAACATATCTAGAGAAAACAAGTTGACAAGAGAGAACATACAGGATGTTGCTATGGTGTTCTGCAATAGTCCACATGGACCTTTTAACATCTAGCTGACATTGGCTATGAAAATATTTGGCTGAGAAAAGCCACCTATTGTGTTTGTCCTGCTAACTAACCTCTTACATCATAAACCACACACTTTGTCTCAGGCGACCTGTGTAGTCTTCAATTAAATTTAAGCAGTGGTACCAGAAGGCAGCAGTGGGCCCCATCTGAAGCGAGGGACAACAAAAAAAAGCAAAACTGCACCATTTCTCGGAGGCGTCCATGCCTCTTGAGAATAGACAAAAAAAGTTCCCCACTGGCTGCTGGGCCTGCTGCCTCAAAATTTTAAATGCATCACCTTCTGTGCAGAAGTGTGTTAGCCGAGTGTTTAAGATTTCTCACAAGCTGGAGGTTGAATCACTATTGTGTTTTATTGATAAGCAATAGAAAGACACTGCAGCACAGGAAAGTGCTGTAGACAGCTGCTTCCACTGCAGAACGCATGCCGAGCGCGAGCCAGATCTCTGTATGACACGGACGACACCATATTGCGAATTGTTATGGCAAATGTATGAGTCCATATTTCATCTCAAGGGTCGTGGAGGGAAGATTTGTGTATCGATGGGAGCAATTGAGGACGCCCCATCTCCTCTACACTTCCGGCACTGCTGCTTAAGCCCATGACAAACAGCGTTGCGAGCTCATCGTTCATCATTCACCACGCTGGGTTCTCCAAACGATCCTGCTGGACCTGCGATTGCCCCCCTTGGAGATGCAACAGCAGCTCAGTGTGAGGAAAAGAGTAACGACCTGACGCAGGGCACGTACCAGAGATGGAACATACGTTCAAAGTTGGGTCCTCATTAAAAACCTGTTTGTGTGTGTGTGAGGGAGAGAGAGATGGAGAGAGCTCATGGGTGTGTGTGTGTTTGTGTCCTCAAAGGCCCATTGTTCAGTCCATTGGTCACACTGCTCACTTTATATCACCTCATCAACTTTTATACCTTCTTTGAGTTGATACACCCATCACCAAGGTCAAGGAGACGCACGCTCACTCACTTTTGATCGGCTCGTTTTGTTTTCCCGGTCAAGGAGATGCACACACCTTCACTGCATGCATGCACGACTCTGGCCTGATCACACAGCCCTATTGTGTTGGTGACAAGACACACAAACTGTACACACACATGTTCAAGAAGCACCCTGTGTCAGAGAATTTGATCAATAGGTAATCCTTGATGGGAGTGACCCCTGGAAAAGGTCAGTGGACCCCAGCGAGTCGGCAGAGGGACAGGATAATGACAAACATCCATCTTGACGTGCAGGTGGAGGGGGGGGGGCACCTGTGTGGATAAGAAAACTACCGGGGTCCATGATATGTTGTGATGTGGTGCGTGTTACAAGCTGCCGCTCCAATTCCTACAACCTCCTCAGACAAGCGGCCCAGCTGTGCTCAGGATCTGTCAGCACTGACCTCTCTGTTTCCCAGAAACCACCAGTGTAGGATTGCACCCGTAATGGTGTCATTAATTGTTTTGATGGATCAGCAAATCATCGTCGGGTGGATTGTAACAATATCTCATTGTCATTACCACGTAAGGATACTTGACAAATAAGTGGACCACAGCTGCAGTGACTGGCAGTGGTGTTTAAGAAAGTTAAAGAAACAAGTTGTTAACAAGTTTCCTGGCTGGAGGAAATTAATTGGCCTGGTATCCGATGTTATGGGTGGACATCAGAGCCATTTATTTCAGACTTGTTAATGCATCAATAGTCCTTCACAATGTTTTTGGCTGGAGAGGCCAAAGAGGCTGCTCAGAGAGGGCAGCAGATAATATCGTGCTGTGTTGATGACCCTCTGTACAGATTTTCTATCGGAAGCGGAGTTTGCCGTTGTGATGCCGAAGACAGGTTGCTTTTTATTGCAAAGGGGTAAAAGGTCATCAGCATTCTACAATAAATATATTGAGACTAATGTACAACATGGCTGAACAGAAGAAAAAAATATCACTAGCAAAGAAAAATATGTTAGTGATGCTGATTTCTCCTGGGAGGCCCAAGTGGCTGGCCTGGCTCCAATGAATGGTGCCTTATAGCCGTGACCAAACCTGGGACGTAGGTCAGACAGGGTCCATACAATATTGAGAATAATTTGGTCCCAGGAGGGTTCCATTCTCCAGCGTGGGGTCTCCGGTCTGTGTGTCTGTTTATAATATGTGGTGCCATAATCATTGGAGCAGAAAAGCATGTTGGGAAAGAAAGTTTGAACTGTGTGGTGCAGCAAAAACTCTTTCTGACCACATCTCATTACCTGTGTCAGTTTGGGTGGCCAGCTCTTTGGAAGGGGGCCAACGACTTCTCAAATTCAGGGTTTAATTTTACTTGGGTTAATGTGTACAGAAATAAACTAAAAAACTGAAGACTGCATCAGAAATGGATCAGTCAGCCTCTTCCCAAGCT
The DNA here is from genome assembly GCF_963576545.1 of Limanda limanda. Lineage (NCBI taxonomy): Eukaryota > Metazoa > Chordata > Actinopteri > Pleuronectiformes > Pleuronectidae > Limanda > Limanda limanda. The sequence continues at coordinate 22,919,424 of NC_083648.1, read as the reverse complement.
GTTCGGAGTCTATGCATCGGCGGGTGAAAAGTTTTGGACGGCTCCCACTTTCCAATTACATGTAGGAAACTCTATTATACACAGAGATCACGAGATGGTCACAGTCTGCTTCACTGTACTATGAAACCTCGCAGTAGAAGGGGAATTTAATCTATAAGGAACATTTCAATTTTCCCACCATTAGCTTCCAGAGATTTTAATTAAGCATAAGCCATAAATCTCCATTTTTCTCCCATTTCTCTGCTGTCTTTTCGCTCCCTCTGAGTCAGTGCACTGCATAAAAATCCGGCATGGAGAGAATATGCAAACAAAATGTGTTGGTGCATTAGTTTCAGTACACACGGTAGAGTTAATATTATGGGGTGGTGTGGTTTTGCTGCAGTAAATATCCTACACCACTTTGCGCTGCTAATGCGAGATGGGTTTTCATTATTTTACACTCTGTAATGAGACAAAAAGCCACATTGATAATGATGCAAAACTAAATTATAAATGATTTTCTTTCTGCTCAATTTTAACTAGCATTTAATTTTCTCCCATCTTTCACAGACTTTTTTTCTGCATTACAAAATCTGAATGCACATAAAGCCCTGCTCTCAAACTGATCGACCTCGCTCTTAAATTGAGTGGAGTCTACAATCAATACCTCAAAATGAAAAGTCAAAAAACTTAATTAAAGAACTTTCTTTCAAATTTATCAAAAAAAGAAAACCAAAATATCACACTGACTTTAGTATTCAGACTCCACTCCTGCGCCTCCTATTTGTATTGATCAAATCTGCGATATTCCTCCACTTTGCCTGCAGAGCATCTGGTAAATTCAATTGATTAGACGTGATTTGGGAAGGCACACATCTGTGTAAACAAGGTCTCACAGCTGCCAATGCAAATCAGAGCATTCACTTGAATAGAGAAAGCGGTCTCTGATGTTTGGACACCACTTTGTATCCCCCCCCCCCTTTAGTGCTTCTCCAAACTGTTAACAGCTGCATCGTCCTGATACATAAATTGAAAACTATCCACATATTTAGCCGGGAATTGATGGACTATGTTACAGCTCTGTTTACCTTGTTTCTGGGTTTTGCATGAGAGCTGGCTTTCGTCCAGATGGCCGGACATTAAAACATTTCCAGCCCACTTCTTTATTACTGTTCCAAGCCATCATCTCTTTTATAACTTTACAAACTTATGACTCTAACCTTTAACTGGATGGAGGGTTTTTAGTCGTCAGGCCTCTGGATCTTAGATGAGCTGCAGTTTTCAGGTTTCTTATCAGAGTTAATCTCAGGGTGTGTCTGTTTTGAAATGGAGGCAAGCTCTGAACAATGAACACTGCAGGAAACCTAACCCACAAATAAAATGACTTGTTTTACAATGATGACAACTGCAGTGTGTAAATATAATGCAGGAAATATAGGAAACGTGTAAATGGGATGCAGTTTGTAACTTAACTTGTGTATATTGCTTATGAAGATAGAACACATCATGTGAAGCTGGAGCCCTGCATCCCCGGCTGCATGCATCAGTAAAAATAACTGCTATTTGTACAGGAAAAGTGCAGATGCAAAGTTGTTTGCCTCTGAAATACCCTCTTGCCATAAATCATGCCAACAGATGCATGTTCTATGTAGATTTCTTTAACGATAAATGTGTAATGTACCCTCATTGATTTTAAGTTTTGCATTATTATGACAACTTGCTCAAACTGGGAGCTTTTTCTTTTTTTACAGCCTCATTCCTCTTTGTAGCAATAACTGGTCACCGCCTCATGAATGATGCACATTCCTTCCAATAACCGGGCATTCGCATGCTGGGGTTTTTCCAATTGTCTCACGAGCTGTAATTCTCCAGCGCTGCACTTCAGGCTGGAAGTTATTAAAAATGAAAAAAACAGGAGGGGGAGAGGGTTGATTCACTGGCTTTATTTTCTCTTTCTGGGCCGGCAACAGGGTTTAATGTGATATTGCTCTCAATCTTGGGAGAAAATCTTCTCTCTTGTAAAATATCAATACCTCACCATTTTTCAGGCATTTAATTATCTTGCCCTTCTGCAACGCAGCTTCTCCAGTTCCTCCACTCCAATCCCATCGCACTCTTTCTGAATGAGGAGCCGGGGCCGCAAAGTAATCTCCGTTCACTTCGATGGGAACTCTCTCTCCGCAGTGTAATCAGCGACCCACCACCCAGACTGACCCTGCTCCATCTCTTCCCCATGAGTGACCCTCTCTTTCTGCAACCTGAGTAATGGGCTCCAGTCTGCAGCTCTCAGGTAACCTGTGCCTCCCCCTTCCCACATCATCCCCCCTCTCTCTCTCTTTATCTCTCTCTCCCAGTGGCCAATTAAAAGGAAGGAACAGTGGTGGTATAGTGGCACCGCTGGTGCGAGTGACTGGACACGTCCCGGCCCAGTCGGAGCCTGTGGTGTGAATCAGTGGTTCGTATGTCTCGTTTGATCTCCGCCGACTTCCCCGTGTCCTATAAATCATTTTCTCAGACAGCGGAGCCTCTTTGACCAAAGCAATCAAGAAATTCCACTTTATCTGCCGCTGATCTCAGAGCCCGCTTTGCCGTTAAACATTAAATGGTGATTTTGAGATGACCCCGGGATAGAGCAGGACTTGGTGAGTGGAGTCAGACGTGATTAATGTACATATGTGTATGTGTGTGTGTGTGTGTGTGTGAGCTCGAAAGTGGGAGAGACCCAGGGAAACAGATTTCCACTTCCCACCACATCCATGCCCCCAAGATTAGCTGTCGTTTTACAGCATTTTCAGGGAATTGTCGATTGTTAAGTGAGTCCTTTAAAGTGTCAACTATGGCAGAGGGTCTTAAGATCCAACAGAGGGAGCAGCGGGCCCAGGCTCAGCCCTCTGCTCATTTAATGTCCTCTGTCGCCTCACTTCTCCCCTGAGAGGGCTGAGACAGTCCCGCCTGGTTTTCTAATTAAAAAAGTGAAGATAAGAATTACTCTACAGGAAATCATGACTGACGTGTTGGAAAAGAGTTTGAGGCGAAGGTCAGAAGGTGAACTGCCGCTTGGATTCTTAACCTTTAGCCGATGGTATCCTAACGACCATTAATAAATAATTCCTGAGAAGAATTACTACTTGGTTCTGTTTCACGCAAAAGGGTCACATCTAAAATGTGCACAATAATTATCAGGTTCCAGTCGTTGTCTTCAGATATTTTTCTTTATCGGCAAAAAGGTGTAAAATTTAGAGATGTTGGACTGAAACAGGGCCCACAGGTCCAGGCAGATGGTGCTTAGTGTCTTAGTCAAACCTCTGGCAATAAGTCTCAGGGGAGTTTTAAAGACTCCTTTCAGAAGTCCTCTATCCGACAGAGATATTTCCGAGTGAAATCAGACAATACACACATGATGGGCAGCCTCTCGGTTTTTATGTTGTTATTGTTTTGGGTTATTGTGAGTTTGTTTGATGGTGAGGTGTGTGCAATTGAAAATAAAGGTACACGGAGGGACATGTGACGCAATTCATCTCTGTATCTAAATGATAAAGTACGTGGCATTGGTGAAAACTTTTTCCAAGAAATACCATCAAGACAAACTTATTCTGTGGGGATGAAAACAAACAACATAAAAAATAGAAAATCTATCATGGCTCATAAACTGAATAGAAAAGCCCACATCAGGCCAGCAGTGAAAAACACCTTCCATTATAAAGACACAATAATAGAGAAGCACAGCGTGTCTCTCTGAAGAAAGCTGAGCCACTGGCTCCCACATATCTACTGTACCTTCTTATTCCACCTGTCTGTCTATGTGGAACACAAAGTTCATGAACTGCTCATCTTACCAGCTTCACACTTCACACATGTGTATTGGAAATTCCCTGAAAAAGTGAAGTGCTGAGTTTGGTGAAATTTAGATTCAGGATATTTTATAGGATATTAATACAAATGAAATGAACAGGCGACCAGTGCTCTGTAGCCAAGTGGAACATTTCTCCCGCTTTGTACGAAAAACTTCAGCAGTCGTCGGTCAGAGGGTCAAAAGCACCGGCAGATCATTTTAATTATTTCGATTTTTTTTCACCATGTTAGTCACAGGAGCTGATCCCAACATTCAAATAATTACTTCCTCCTTAGCAATTAGTCTTCAAAGTAAAACAGCAACACTGCTGCTGCTAGCCTTCATATCGATCACAATTGAAGCACTTTCATTGTGAAAAGTTGTGAACTTGGGTCTGAAATAGTCGACATGTAATGTATATAAAAAAAACAGTAGTTCACTGAATCAATCTTATAAAAAAGCCAAAAACTTGCAAAAATTAAGCAAATTCTGTTTCATATTATGAAAAACATTGACTATAGAATCCTCATTGCAGATAAACCAGTAGGATCAACAAAGTTTTTGAACCGTGGCTAGTGTGAGTGCCACATGAAGCCACAGATATAGTTTTCATAAACACTATGAGCTTAATGTCCCTACACATGTTAACATGTGTACCCCTACAAATTCATTTACATAAAAATCCAAACATCCACGCAATTAAACGCACACCGGAACATGTACGCTCCATCTCCTGCACCAGCAGCCACTCCATCTCCCTCCACTGCTTGGATCCGTCCCAGTCAACAGCAGCAAATCCCCTCACAGCTTTAAATCAGATGGGCGACTATTGGAGCTTAGCTAATGGATGCGCTGGGATAATATAATCTCAATAATCTCTATGAAGCCTTTAATTGAACCATATGCTAAACGTGATGTATGACTTCATTAAGAATTGATGTCTTCTTTTATGTGACGCCGTTAGTGACCTTGACGGGCTTAGTGCGTCACCGTGGAGACAGAGGTCCAATCCTGTTAGAGCTGTTCAGAGGAGCTGGCACATCACGGATGACTGCAGGATCAGTGGGAGACACCGGGCTGAAAGTGACGCGTCAAACTTGGATTGACCTCAAGTACAGAGCACAGGCGTTATGTTGAGCTACATTCAAACAGTAGTAACACAATTTGAGTAACCTGAATTTGTCCGACAATAATTAAATAAGATTAAATAATACACCTAAAAATATACTTTGATCATCATCATCCTCACGATGCCACTTAATTTACAAAACTAGCTCAAGCACATTATTAGTGTATGCCTTAATTTGTGCACTGCAGTCATTTTTTCTGTCATTGAGTTGTATGTGTTATTGTTCCTATGCAGTTCCATTTTAGTCTATTCTACATTAATTCTATATTGTGTATATATATATATATATCTGTATTTATTCTGGACTGCTGTAATACCCAATTTCCCTCGTGCGGATCAATGAGGGATTATTTTAATCTTATCATTGACTAAATAAATGACAAAATAATGCTTTAAATTCTTCCGTACGAAGCAGTTTATATATTTTCGTGCACAAACGTTGGGAGCAGTTCAGTGTCTTGCTGCTTGAGGAGACTTTTAGGACTCAGGGTTTGGACCAGTACACATGCAGAGTCAAATCAAAGGAGCTTTCTCTGGTAGAAAACATGATTTCCTGTGTAAAAAAATATATATAAATCACTTACAGTAGTTTTGAGTAGAACATATTTAATCTAGGGCTGCAAAAAATGAATATATTGTATTTTCAATTTCCGTTTTCCATTTATTCTTCAGCCTGTAAATGTGTTCATGAGTGAATCATTTGCCTATTTGCTCAGATAAATCCATTTTCAGAGGGTCGGTGCAGTTGTTATCAGAATAAAAGAAGGACATTTTTTAGAATCCTGGTTCGGCGAAGGCCTTCCTTTGTGGAGTTTGCTTGTTCTCCCCTGCGTCTGTGTGGGGTTTTCTCCGGGTACTCCGGCTTCCTCTATCTTTGGATGCAAAGACGTGCAGCGTAGTTTGATGGGCAACTCCAAATTATCCGTAAGTGTGGTTATGAGTGTGAAGGGTTGTTTGTCTCTACGTGTCAGCCCTGCCATGTGCTGGCAGCCTGTGCTGGATAAGCGGTACAGATAATAGATGGAGGAATAACTTTGAGAGAGACTAGATTAATGCTGCAGAGTTTGTCACTGGAGAAGCAGGAGCTGGGAAAAACGTTTGAGCTTCTTTATTTGATCTGTTCAAGGGCGCAGGTTTGGTTTCAGTGGTTGTTAATCATCTGGCTCTCATCCTGGAACTTGCGGAGAAAAATGCACAGTTCTTTTATTTAAAAAACAATCTTTCAGAAGCTTATCGCAGCTGGAGAAAGTGGTGATAACTTACACTGAAAGCATAAACAAATCTATCAACGTCTGGACAGCGGGAGAACAATGGTCGACCTGAAATATCCAAAGTAATGGAAACAAAAACACAACCACAACCTGCGCCACCAATCACCGGGCACAGTGTGCACGTTGTCACCTTGTTCTCTCCACTGGTTCAGAAACTTAACTGAACATTTCAAGAATTGTATCAACCTCCGACGTCTAGCTAGAGTCAGTTCAGTGGACATGAACACACATTCATTTGAAGTACTTCCACTTGTGACACAAAGCTTTATGCTGCTTATCTGCCATATTGCTTTGTATATCGCATGTATTCTATACTAGAGTGAGCATACACTTGAGGTAAGACATGCTGTGTTAATATTCGACATTTTGCCTTAAATTCTGCTCTGCTCTCTTGTTCTGAAGCTGCTCTCATTTTGAACTCATAGCATCTCAAGTATCGGCCTGTAATTCTTCCCCTAACTGATTTATTATTTATAAATATTGATTGCGATCAAAAACCCTCTTACTTCCCTCACCCTTCAAAGATGCCACATACACACACACACACACACACACACACACACACACACACACACACACACACACACACACACACACACACCCTAAATGCCAGCCTCTCAAGCATTTCACTTCATAATATTTGTCCCAAGGAATGAAAATACATGTGTTCGCCTTTGGTATTGTCAGATGTGAAGTCAGATTTGCATGAGCGCTTTCACAAAACCACATGCATGAGTAGGTTCAAAGCCGTGCGTTGGGTTAGTCAGCCAAAACGCAGCATGGAGGGGGGCGGGGGGTGGGTTGCCCACATTTTGGGATGTCTCCTCATGAATTAAATATGTAATCAGGCATGCAAACTGAGCCAGACAAATCCGGGAGTTTTAACTTTGTTAAAACCAAGCCAAATAAAGCCCCTTCATCGAATAAATTAGCATTATTAGAGGCACACTTATTTGAAAATAATTTTCTTCCTTTCACTGGGAAGACATTCAGTTGGTAAAGTGTCACATTTCCCTCTAACAACAAGAGAGAGGCTCATGAACCCTTGCTGATTTCCCTTTTTTTCCCCAACAGCAATTATGATGAATACAAAACAAACTATTGCCTGTTTTTATTTATTATCACTGTGATCAATGAATTCTGACTTTACAAATTGAATAGTTAGATTTTATGCACTAATCAAACCATTTTTATTGAAAAGTTCAAACTTTATTAGAACTGAAGTGTGGCCTCGTAATATTATTATTTTACTAAAGAAAGATTGATCTCGTTAACAATTAATAGCCATTTCTTGGATCACCATCTCCAGACAATTAGAGGAGATGCTGATGTGCCACGGGTGACGAAGCCTTTGATATTCTTGTTGTCTTAAAAGATTATTTGGCAACTAGGGGCAGAAGATCTCTCTATCGCCCTATGACACATTAACCCTGTCTCTGTGCCTGTGGACCTTTTAAACGTCTATATATTTTTTTGGCCGCCTTTTAACACCAAACCCTCATCATCCTCGGCCAACTCTCCTGCCGCCATGTGATAAGACGCTGTACCTCAGGGTTATGTATGTGCCAGAACAACTTTTAAAACCCGTCTCCCAAAGAGACCTTATAGTAACCCTCAGACAACTGTTTTACCTTTTCCAGAGAGACAGATGAAAGGAAACAACATTGGCAGAATTACAACTGGTTGAACCTCAGCTAACCATGACGTGACCTCTATGAAGTTGTTTCGGCTAACATGTTCGCAAAAGAGCAGAGCCTAGACTGTAAGTCTAGACTCCCAGTGTTCCCCAGTACAGGGAATCCTGATCAGCTCTCCGTTATAAGGGTCAGAGTTTCCGGCTCGAAATGAATCCTTTTAGAGTTTCAAGGTAAATATTATAGCTGATGATGAGGAGACACGCCTAGCTTCTAAGTTCCTTCATCCGAACGAAAAGTATTATACTTAATAGCCCTATGAGGAAAATGGTATTTCTATCCACGCATTTAATTAAAAGAACAAGCATAAAGCAATGCTTTAAATCTCAAAAGTCCATTTGAATAAAAAAGAGTAAAAAGACGCAGTTGCCAGAAAGGGAATAAAATATTTGCATCTTAAGCTGCAAAACTTTCATTTTCCTTACCACTAATGAGCAGCTAGCTGTTAGCTTACCCCATCCGCTGCTGGAGTTGCTCTGCGGCAGCTGCTTTAAATAGCTTCGATGGGAGAAGTGTGACAACAAGTATGCTTAAAGAGATTAAAAAGCTCTATAGGTTTTCAAAGTTGAATCTTCAGTGTCCTTGCTGATGAGAAGTTTGACTCTTTGTGGACGTCTTGTCTTTCTCCCGCCACTTGTTGGCGTGTCTACAACATAAAATCAATGAAATCAGTCCCATAGTGTGAACTATACATTTCTCCTGAGATGCCACGTCTCTAATCTCACTCAACACCTCCTCACCCCCAGTGACACACACTTTCCACAGGGACAGCTGTGACATGTCTGAGCGGCCAGCCAGGCCATTATCACGTCCTCCCAGATGTTCTCGGTGGAGTGTGTTGGGCCGATGCAGCCGCCTGATAGGTTTTTAATAAGCGCACACAGCCATTCGACTTCATTTGCTTCACTTTGAAGCAGCCCGCTCGATCCGAAGGGAGCACAGACGATGTTTGGCCGTGAAATGTGTTCCGTTGGCAAAAAACTAGTTTCTTGCTGATGCGGGAGACAAGGTGACGCCATGCTGTTTCACTTAATTTTTTTTTTTTTTTTTAAATGCTTGGTTGGGAAATTCTTCACTTTCCATGCCTGAGGTAAAACAGCATGAATATAAAGTAATGTGTATGTACTCTCTCTTACTTACCCCTCTCTACTAAGAGTCTGTTCTGAATCAGAATCCCCGCACTGAAGCTCATACCCTGATGTGTGTGTGATAGTGACAAGGAGAGAGGGGGGGGGTTACACAGCTTTCAACAGCATCGGTAAAAATCAATGGGAGGAGTTTGGATGTCAGAGTCATTGACTCAGGATGATATAGGTCAATACACAGATCAATGCCGCAACTTATAATCGTTGTATTTCTTACCACTAAATGTCTTTCCTTATCATTGTCAGAAGGTGGAGGAGAGGGAAGAGGGGGGGGGGATAAGGCATAAAAAATGCACTGCTTTCACGCCAGGATGGTTTAAGCTTCCTTTATGTTTCTTCTTCTGAGGACCTGCATGGCACGTTTTATGGTTTTACATTTCATGTAAACATGAATTTTAGTAACAATGCGCTGCACTTTTTATGAAAATGTAACTTTTTCTCAATACTTAACCTTAAAGGAAAACACTGATGCAGTACTTGTGGTTTTTGTTATTTTACAGGTATGACTGAATGCATCTATTCAGCAAAATCCCTCCTGCCCACAGAATGTTGATGCCTTTTTCTGTTTAGCAGCAACAGGAGTTTAATTGTTGGTGCTAAAAAATAACTGGAGGGGGTAAGAGCACCAATTATTGAAAATGTACACAACAGATAAAAAGACAAAGCAGCTGATGAAGGGTAACGGAAAACTCCATTAAATAACTGAAGATTTTATCCATGAAATAAAATGTAAGACGGACCAGATGACAAAATGTGTTAATGTGTATTCTAATTAAATTTAGTACTATGATCTTGAAAAGCGATATAGGATGGAAAATCCCAGCAAAACAAGTTGAGATATCATCTCCTATCAATCATGAGAAGTTTTGTGGCTTTTGATGGAATTTTCTGATGTATGGGATGAGAAAATAGAGAAATCCCTGTTGCAAAAATATTTGCCTCCACTATGTCAGCAAATTGAGAAATAGGTGTTTTTGAAGAATTTTTTTTTAATCAGACTTGTAACAAAGTGTCACATTTCATTGTTGGAAATCGATTGAAATGTTCAGGCTACAAATGCAATTTGATATTGTCCCATTTCTATATGCATACAAACATTTTCCTAAAAACTTGCACTTCAATATATATATATATATATATAATGTATATAGTGTAAGTAAACAGATGGAGAAGTTTAATGGTAGTATATAAGTTTTAAGACAGTACATTTTGTGTTCGACCTTTCTAAAAAGAGCGGTGCGAAAACAATTTCCCCAAAGCCTTATGGGAACGATGAGCTGATCCCTTTGTATTAATGAGACAAGACATTTTCCCACACAACTCAACTGCTTAGTCCATAAAAGTATTTGGAATCGGCTTTAAAAAATCCTCAGTGGATTAAGTTAAACAGAAAGCTGTGTTTTTCACTGTGTAGGGGTAAAAACAGCATTAAACCCACCCACCCCACCCACATGTACAATCCACACACACACACAAATGTCCCGTCACTCTCGTACATCCCCTGTGTAGGATGAGTCTCTGCACCACCACTGTCCACGTTGGAGCCCAGTTCAGGATTAATGTACATACTGGAAACAATGGAGCGTCACACTGCTCACTCAGGCTCACTCCCCTCATCCCCTCCTACTACAGCTGCCGTGGGATGCATGTGGCTTCTCCTTAGAAGAGAGGAGCACTTTGATGTGTGAAGAGAGGAGGAGAAGGGGCCAAAGAGGAGAGAAAGCGAGAGTTTAACTGCCTTTCATGTACCTCCCTCCTTCCCGTTCACTCGGACGCTCCCACTGTTTTGCCTTTAACAAGCAACTGGAGCCAGGCGCTTGTCCAGGGTTTGCCGCCAGAGGCATGTCGGCGCTAGGGATTGGAGCAGCAGTGGTGAGGTTGGTGGTAAGGGCCATTGTTTCATCTTTCCTTTTCTTTAACCCCCCCCAGAGATTTCGTTTCTAATGACTGGCACAAGCACAAGGGAAGATAAAAGCGAATCTTATTGTTGGATAAGGGATTCAGAAAGCTCGATATACCGGCTGCTGGCAGCTTTCATTTACAGGTCGACACAGCTAGAAATAACAGCTACTTGTGGTATGATTGGAGATATTTAGATATATTTTATCGACAAATAGGGATGACATAGTGTGCCAATTAGTCGGTGATCAGTATGAAGATAACTGATGATCATGGATTAAGTGTTTGGGTCATTTAACAGGCAAGAATGCAAATTGTATCTGTTTCCATTCTCATAATGATTTTCTGTATTCGAGAATGATTCCAATTTGAAGACAAATGAGTGTCTGCCACGTTTTAGACAAATCAAGCCAAGTCGTCTCAAGATCTGGGAACATGATTCACTTTCTTTTAAATGTTAACAAACGGAAGATACAAATAGTTGGTCACTTGCACTGGTTATATACCGACACAAGTTCAGTGACAGAGCAACAGTTTCCAGCATGTCTGACAGCAGTGGAAAAATAGCCATGACATCATCCCAGAGACCAATATCTTCACTAGAAACAATTCAATTTTACATTATATGGTCAAAAACATTGCTAATATTGGCTTTTAAGTATTTTTATGGCTAGATAATTATGTTTCAAGCAAGATAAGTCTTCCTGCTAGAGCAGAAAACAATACTTCCGACTGGGTGTTTGGTATGTTCCTGTCAATGTCAATGCCCTCATGCAAAAGCCAGGTCCATAAATTATTATCCAAGGTTTTTGAGAAGAAATTGACAAACCCTCACCTCAAGCCCATCTAACACCTTTATGATTAGCTGAAACAATAACAGGTCCAATCATCCACACCACACAACAAAGGTAGACAAATGCTAATGTGGCTAAGCAGAAGCTAAGTCCAGCAGCCAAGGTCCCAACATGTGGTGGAAAGCCTGAAACCAGAGGAGTAAAGAATTGCAGTTTTGGAAACAGGCTCCTCAAATACTTTATGACAATGTTGTGTAACAAAGAGGGATCTATGTCTTTAGGTATCTATCCAGCTAGTTTAAAATGTTGTGCAAACATTAAGTGAAACTTATTTTACCACTATGTATATCAGTCAATATTTATCTCCCATCAAGCATTGTGCACAAGGGTCTTGGGGGGGATTGAGACCCCTTGATTGACACTTGAGACCCCCTGAAAGCCTCAACAGTGAAATTCTGGGGAGGTCTCAAGATTTTTTTTTAAAAGAAATTATCTATTTAATTGTCATTTAAATGTTTTTTCTAAATTTTATTTATTTATTTATGGATTTATCCAGCAGCCAGTATATCGAGCTTTCTGAATTTATCTTTGTGCCCTGCAGCATGTTCTCCCTCCCTCCCTCCCCCCCCCCGCCCCCCACTGACCTGAGCTCATAACACTTTAACAATAAACCCCACTAGTCAGACTTTATTAGGACCTGAACAGAGCAGAAGTTTACTTTGTGTTGATTTGATTTGCTCTTGAGTTTATGAGAAATGTATTTCAACACGTTGAAAAAAAATCCCACATTTCGCTCACACACAACTGAAAAAAACACAACACGAGATGAGACAGCCAGGACATCAGGGTTAAAGCGACAATTAATAACTATGTACATGTGAGGGTCAGTTTGTGTGAAGAGCGACAGAGACGGGCAGAGACACACACACACACACACACACACACACACACACACACACACACACACACAGGAGAACTAGGAAAGGGGGACCCCCGATTGCCACTGGGTATTTTGCACACTGATTAAAAGCTAAAAATAGATGGTTCCCAGAGGAGAGGAATGACCTGTGTGGCGTCCAAAATTGCTTTTTTTTGTGTCAATTTATTTTCGAGCAATGATCGGATGGTTTCATACAGATTATTTCTTCAGTAAAAGGCTGTTGCAGCAGGAAGTTTATGTATTTGGCTTATCCAGAAAAACTGGGACACTGACAGCAGATGTCGCCGGTGAAGTTTCATTCACCTCCACTGTACTGATGTCAGGCAGAAATCTAAGAAATTTCAATAAACGCTTTTATTCTATATTATATACGTTTGTTTTGTCAGATGTCTTTGAAATATTGCGAGACTCAATTAGTTCATATGAAAGCAGTCTATAAAAGCACTGGTGTGGTGGTGTCTGGAGATATACTCTTAATATGTGTTGTGACAGTGACGTGTAAAACCACTCTTGCTTATTTAGTTCACTGATGCAGATTTAGCTGAACTACCATGACAACCTGAGCCAGTGGCGAGCAGCAGCTAGGTAAAACGTATTGAAACCTCTGCTGACAGTTTGTATGGGTAGTTCGCCTCATGTTTGAATTTCCTCAGAGGTCGAATTTAGTTTGAGTTCTGTTAATTAATGAGATCAGGTAAAGGGAAGGAGATATTTTTTACCTGGAAGACAAACGCATATATGGCCCGCCCTAGTCTGCCTCTAATTGGCTCACTTTGATATTTTGATCCTAACTGACCAATCAGAGGCAGAATAAATTGGGTTTTGCTTTTGCTGTTTTAGGGAAAAATTTGCTTGCAGAACATGAATGAATGATGCGTGCAAGAGGCGATTTAGAAGTGGGTATATGCTGTGCTGTTTTCCCACTGCTATGCTATGACAAATAAGTGGGTATGCAACGTATACCTGCGTGTACCCTTCACTACGTTAGTGTTTACAAGGGGAAATTAATTATGAATGATTTGATTAATCTTCATGTTGACGGTTGAAACTGAAAACCTGACAAGCTTCAGCACTGCAGCGTTTCTCACTGCACAGCAGTCAGGCCTCTCACTCGTGTGGCTGCACTGTGTCAAGACCTCGGTCACAACACCTCTGAGCAAAGAAATACAGCCCACTGCTTCTGTTTATATCTCCCAGCATCACTTTGGTCATTGATATCTTCACCATTTTTTACGGCACAGAGATACGATGTAGCCGTGCCTCCGTCAATCCATAATCAATTACTGCGGGACCAAATCGCAGAGGAGCTGTGCAGCTACAGAACATTGCTTAAAGATTTTTTCACCACCACATACATGCTGCACACAAAACATCACGTGTGCCAATCAATTAAATATACATACATTATAGGTATATAAAAAAAACACTTTGAGATAAACGTCACACACGGTAGAGCAGAGATAAACCATACACATGTCTGAAACAGCTCCCCATGAGGGAGGAATGCATTTCAGGGCTGGTGGATTAGGTTCAGTGCACAACCTGTTTCAGAATGTATGAGTTTCCCACACATGGAAGAAAACATTGAGTCTTATTAAAGCAGAATTCATGTGATTTCCGTTTAAATGAATCAAAGACCTACGCAAATTCCATATTTGCAGGATTTAAATTGTTTGTATTGTGTCTTGTATATTACTTATGTATATTTAGAGTCATTTTCAAATGTCATTTCAGGACGGAAACAGTGTCTGATAACGTGATGGGTGTCATAGCTCAATTAGAAGCAGCTAACGTGGCTCCGCCTCAAAGTAACAACTTGTATCTAACACCTCTTCACTGATAAACACTGTTTAAACAATTTTTAATCTATTTAATAAAACTCTATAAATGTAAGACTCTGGCATGTAGTGTGTCATCACCTGAGACTCTTATCTAGGAAGAAAATGTGTGTTTAAATCAAATGTCAAACAATCTCTTTGGATAATCAAAATCGTCGATATAATCCCTGACAAATGGATTAACTGGCCTTCATTTTTGAATTACTGAAAATAATCATCAGTCTGAATTGTGCATAGTCCAGTGATGCAGCAGTTAGTGAGAGGCTGCCTGGAAAAATGAAACCCTGTTCCACACTGCTGGCAGACGGATGTATGAAGAAGCCACCTACACAACCCATTCAAGAAGCAACCTTTGAAACATGTTTGCACAGTATGACATGAACTTTAAAAACCAATGTGCCACTTATCTATGAAGGACACTGTGCAATTCTGAGGGATGAGACCGGTAGCAAATCTGAAAGCCGGCTATTATGTATCAATCGTTGAAATGCCTGCATTTTCAATATCTCCCCCATGTCCTTGCTGTTTGAAGGACACAGCTGCGTCGTATGCACAAGTCGATCTCTGAAGAGCAAACACACGCATTTACATTTATATTCACGCATTTAGCCGATGTGCTGTTCTGCAGAGTGGCTCCCGGCCAGATAGCGACGGTAGATCCAGCTCCGATATTTTTCAGATCTCTTATGAGGCAGAGCAAAGGTCAGAGACGGGTGGAGAGCGTCCTATAAATATGCAACCTTGGGTGAGAGAAATGTGAGGGAGAATAAGTGGATGAAATAAGAGGTCAAATAAATTGTTTTTGGTTTAGGGAAGGACAACAGGTGAGAGGAGATATTCTCTTTTCCAGCCCTGAATGTGCTTTCACTGGAACTGCAACCACAATCTGACTGGGTTTTCGAAGGGAAACATTAATTAAACCTGATGTCTTGATCTTGGCAAAGAAATACACAAATTCCAATTTGCTAAGTAAATATTTTCAAGGGGAAAATACAGAAATACACAGAATTATCCTGAAGAGTATAGAAATATCTGAGGGATTGGATGTGGAGTTGTATCCTGTGGAATGCGTCTGATGAGAACTGCTTATTACGACTGAGGGAGACGATAAACAAATTTCCAGACAAAGTAATATACTTTTTTAAAAAGTACATAGCAGGGATCATCAGGGGCCGATGAACAGATCCCACCGGGTCCTCCTGAGCAAAACGAGAAGGGGTTTAATTTTGCTCTTATTTGATTGCTTTGCCGAAATGTTTGAACACTCGAGGAACGCATGAAGATAACCGATGAGTCATATGTTTCATTCCGCCTACTGTGGTGATCACCCTAGAAATTGCCTGCTTTATGATTCTAAACCCGAGACAACAATCATCAACACAAACCACAGGTGAATTCCTGGTTTCTGTGTCTTGTTAGGATGTCATTTAACTTTATAAAAACAAGCCAGATATAATGGGAGTGTATTGAGATATATTTATACACCCAAGGTTAGGAGGCACAAAGAAATGTGGATAGAGAAAATTGATTTTTTTCAGGGTAAATGGTAAATGGTTTCGTATTTATGTTGCGCTTTTCCAACATTCTGGACTTTTTTTCTGCAATACATAACATGTCATTTAGCTGCAATTTTATACAAAGCATCTTACAATTACACTTCCTATTGAGGGAGTAAAATTGGTATTTTGATATTTAATGATTGTTATTAAACATCTCTTCTTGTAAGTGTAGCACCTACAATTGATCTTTGTTTTGTGGATGTTTATATAGTTGAAAAACGTTTCAAGTTTTATGATGAAGCTGCTTTACCTCCAACTTTGGCCATTCTGCTTGTTGAGCACAATCTCATCTTGAATCATATAGAAACGTTTTTTATTTCATGCAACACCTCTATGAAGAAGATTTTCAGAAAAAATAAAGCCACCAGAAAAGACAGCATAAATATTCTTTCACATTTTCAATCAAACACCGTCTCGCTATTGTTTATGTGTGGACTATCTTGAGTTAGTGGAGGGTTTGACACAGATGTCTGAGTCATTAATCTGAAGTGCCAGCGTTCATTACCATTCACTGCATCTTCTTAAACTGGGGATTTATTTTACAATTCTCTAAAGTCCAAAAAAGGGGTGTCAATAATAAATTATTAACGACTAATTAAAAATTCATATAAAACAAAATGAGTCGTTCCAACTTTCTTTTTTTTACATGTGCACAGTTGTTTTTCTGATGTAATGTAAAGCTGGATTACTTCATAAATGCATATTCTCATAGACTACTGAAAGATAAAAGAGTTATTTTTATTTTCTATTAAAAAGAAGGATTTTGTGGAAATTTCATGTGTTTGCAGAAGCCTTCTTGCCAAGGAAAGCATTGAGGTTCAGTGTGCGGCCACGGATGACTAACTGAGCTGGTCTCATGGGTACACACCCAGGATCCCAATGGCCACAATGAGATGCCACAGAGAAACACGACACAATTAGAAAGACACACAATCCATGCACACGCCTGTGCCCTGGGAGCCGCTGCTTCACAATCCTTGCATGCAGGCAGCTGACGTATTAAAGACAAAGATCCCAAATGCGTCTGAATGGCCAGATCTCAATCCAACTGCCCACCTACAATCTGATTGAGCCCAAGGTAAAAGAAACCAAGCAAGGATATGTAATCCTACAAAAGAATGTTGTTCTCTACAGCCGAGTTCCAGAGAGGAGTCGTATTGACACAGTCCTGGAGGCTCGCGATGGAAGAACACTTACCACCTGAACAGATCCGCTCCTGGGCACTCTGTCCACGCTCCCCCTTCAGCACCAGATGTCACCGATCATAGTCATCGAGTGTTCAATACTCCTTTTCACTCCGGACAGGATATCCGCATGGACGTACACGCCCACCGCCTTCACACAACCTGTCATTAGATCTCTGAGTGTCAAGCTCTCTCTCAGTGCCACAGTATATCACCTCAAGGCTCACTAAGCACATCCCACCTCCACTTAAATACACAGTCATGATACCAATACTGCGGTGAGCCGCTCAATCTCCTCAAAACAGCCTCACTTCTTTGAATTCATCGAATTCCAAAAGGTGTTGAAATCTTTCCTCTGACTCTGATCCATGTTGACCGCATGACATCATTTCCGCACACCCACGCTGCCAATCTCCGGTTCTGCCACATCACAACAGTGTTCTTCACATCTGGGTGACATGGTCATGTTCACGAAAATGGGTTGGATTTGACGTTGACGATTCGACGGAGTGGACACTTTCACCCGTCCACCTCGAGGTTGGATGAGTTGTTCATTCTGAGATGCTGATCTGCTTACCACAGTTGTAAAGAGGTTATATGAGGTTTTTTCCGTTTTTGCCGAACTGCAGCTCGCTCTTTTGTTTTACTCTCCAGTCTCTAGAGTAAAAACTCCAGAGAGTGTGAGAGATCAGGAGTTTCCTGAAATACTCAAACCGACCTGACAACACTGTCAACCTCACTAAGATCACATGTTTCTCCATTCTGATGTTGGATGTGAACGTTCACTGAAACTGCTGACGTGTACCTGCAGGATTTAATGCTGCCAGGTGTATGTGGACTTACTGGGCTGCCACAGTATTTAGAGATCAAACATGACTGTTGTCCTTCTTCCTCTTGCTTTCCCAGCTGCAGGAGTTGGGCTCTGACTTTGTCGCTTTCTTCTCTCTCCTCCATTATTTGTTTGACAGGATCTCTTCCCCTCCTCGGGTCTCTGGCAGCAGCAGTGGGCGTTCAATGTGAAATCTGAGGGAGCAGCGCCTCTTCTTCTCCTCTCCGAGAATTTCCGGCGGCCACATACACAGCAGCCTAGTCCCGACAAAGTAGCTGACAGGTAAATGTTGTGCTTACACGGTTCAGAGAATTTGTGAGAAATTGCACGGTGCGTGGCAGGCATTCAGGGTGACTGATGGTGCAACTGTATCCCGCACACATGCACGGGGCGCAGAGCGGAAGAGAGAGAGAGAGAGGAAGACAGGAGAGAGAGGCAGGAAGGTTTTCAGTGGGAGAGCAAGAGCGCACACGTTGAGGAGACGACGCAAAGAAGAGGTTGAAGGACAGGTCGGCTTCAGCTTTGGCTTTTACGCAAAACGATGGGAAAGGGCTGGATTAGGGTGCGCGCACAGGCACGCTCTTAACACGCACACACGGAGGGAAACTGCAAAGTTGTAGTTACGCAAAAAAAACAACACAATCCAGAACTCGCACACATTTCCACAGCATGGTCTGGATGCGGAGCTTCACTCCGTCTTCACAGGCTTCACACGTTCAAAACCAACACAGTGTTTGGTTGTGTGCAACTCTTTTGCACAATATGCATGTTTTTGCACAAATATTGATGAGAAGGAAACGAGCTGAACGAGCCTCACATCCGACTCAACTCTTCTCCTCCTGTCCTCACTCTCTGCTGATCCATCATGCGTCACGACTTGATCTCAACTCCAGCTGCAACTGACCACCCGAACCCGTTGTGCCGTCTTGTGCCAGGCGCGTAAAGAACGCGCCTGGCACGAAAACGCACGGGGTCGTATTCCTCCCCCAAGAGAGGAAACACAAACATACACACACACACACACACACACACACACACACACACACACACACACACACACACACACACACACACACACACACACACACACACACACACACACACAATCACACTCACACAAACTCAGAACTCACCCAGGGTGTGAACGCAGGTCCTTCCCGTGCGCCTCTAGATGTGTGTGTGTCCCTGTATCCAGTAAAAAGAGGAGGGAGAAACCCGTGCGTAAAACGAACTAGAGGACGGCAGCCATACGCCACCGACTTCCCTCCTTCTTCTCCTTTTCCTCTCCTCTTCCTCTCTCTCTCTTTCTCTTCTTCCCTCAGTCCCTGCCTCTTCCTTGGGGCAGGCTGAGCAGCGGCTGTAATAATCCAGACATTGTCCTCCTTTTCAAAACATTAACATCAAACTACGGACTCCGGATTCGTGCCACAACTCACAAGTTCACAGTTCGGATGGGTTTCCGCGCTCCGGTTGGAGATGGTTCCTCTCAGTAATCCACGTTTGGAAAACAGTCTGATAGAACAGTCCACGAAATTACAGAAGCTCCTCGCGATACTGTTCTAGTCAGAGCAGTGGCTGCGGAGAAAGTTTTCTCCCAAAGTGGCTGAGAAACGGAAGAGATCGGGCGTGAAAGGAGGGAGATAATCCCAGGGAGATTAGTTCTTCTCTCGCTTCTCGCTCCGGACCAAAAGAAAACTCTCTCCTCCTCACAGGGGCTGTGGTGCACCTGCTGCCGGAGCAGACACGCACAGGTATCCACTGACTGCTCACCCTCCTCTTCCTCCTCCTCTCAGTTTGCTTTTCTTTTTCAAATGTCTTAATATTCCGGATCTCCTGGTTCTCTGTGCGCCTCGGTCATCACTCACGGTGGAACAGCCTGGCGTTGCCTTTCCAAGTGATTCGGGAAAGAGCGTCTCTTTTCACCAGCACTCTCCTCCTCTCTCCCGCTCTCTCTCCTCTCCTCTACGAGATCTGTCCATCCTGCCGGGGTGAAACCACACCTCGCTCGGCTGCGATTGGCTGAAGGCAGCAGAGGAGGAGGAGGAGGAGGAGGAGGAGAGGGAAGGAGGTGAGGCTGCGATGATGATGAGCACCGGGGAGAGGGGATGGAGGGAGGAGGGCGAGAGGATGGGAAGAATGGATAGAAGGATGAGAGATCTTGACGAGGAGAGGACGGAGAGACAACGTGGGATGAAAGAGGAGAGACAGTGTGTGCCAGGAAAGGAGGATAACTGAGACTGTGTGTGTGTGTGTGTGTGTGTGTGTGTGTGTGTGTGTGTGTGTGTGTGTGTGTGTGTGTGTGTGTGTGTGTGTGTGTGTGTGTGTGTGTGTGTGTGTGTGTGTGTGTGTGTGTGTGTGTGTGTGTGTGTGTGTGAGGCACTGAGCTCTATGTGTTTGAGCCCAAAGGGGAGGGCTGGCTAATGAAAGAGAAAATGCTTCCCTCCTCTTTCCTCATTCATTCACAGCGCTTTAGCCAAATTTGCCTGCAAATCCGCTTTGACTCCCGGCAACACAAAATTCATACTGACAGTGTCCCCCCCATTACGCAGCGGAGTCATACACTTCTGGCTGTCCGTCTTTCCGCCTCCTTCTCTTTATAGAATCTGGTGTCTGTCAGCCGAGCGGCTTTCTGGAGTCTGTAATGAATAAGTAAGTGGTTGAAGGGAGGCTGGAGAGTGGAGTGCATGCTGAATATACTGCCGAGGGGCGTCGGGAGGGAAATAAGTAACAGCATGAGCCGCCTCTGTAATGGGAGCAAATGAGGTGGGCCGGATATTGTTGTGGCACAGCCGCACCAAGGCAAGAGGGAGAGGGTCGACAAAAATCTCTTGACACCTCCCGGGAAAGGCTGTGATTGATGGAAACGCTCTGGGGAGTGTTTCGATATGAACTTGGTTAACTCGGAGCCACATGAGGCATTCATCACTGGCTGCCACGCTGGAGTGAGACGCCTGCTGTGAGCTTGGCAGCATTTTATTTAGGAAAGGCACCTGAGGAGCATCTTCACAGGAGCAGCAACTGTCTGTTTGTGGAGGTTTTAATGATCACATGAACAAATGCCCAAGACCACCAGAGAATGGAAGGATTAATGATGTTGGAGTCCGGGGCCCATGGATAGAGGCTGTTAAGCTGTCCCAATTGGAAAGCCCAACGAGATGCATCTGTAACTTTGAAACAGCCTATATACAAATATTCAAAAGTGATATTGACTTCTAAAAACCTAAATTATTTACTTAAAATTGAAGCATCTTGGACACTTTTTTCAGAAATGCCTGAAAACACCCACACAATGAAGCCTAAACTGTTCCTTCCATGTCTGAAGAAGGAGGAGATTCTCCAGTCAGACACGTTCACATCAACAGGAAAATGTTCAGAGCACTGGCGGTGGGCGCAGCATGAAGGCGACAGGACTCAACGTATCAATTCCGCCACAGAGATCACATGTTTGTTTATGGCACATCAACACTAGTGACAGCCTTTATTGCCAAGAGCTCTTGAATCTCCTCGTCCTCCCACGGTTGACAGCTTTATCAGTGTCCTCCAAGTGTGAGTCCTGGTTCATCCTGAGATATTTGTAAACTTTTGAGTTGTTTGAGTCCATCGCGTGTTGGATACGACATCAATGCACCCACTAACTCATGGATAATCTCATGCTATATTGTATTCAGACATTATCTGGAGTTTTTACACAGGGGATGGCCGAAACAACTCAAGAATTTTTATGGACTCTCAAATTTGGATATTTCCATTCTCGTATACATCCCTTCTGGACAATTTTAGGAGATTATCTAAATTTCTGTGTGTGCCTAAAAGCAACTTCAGTTTGTTGTTTGGATGACTCTCTTAGCCTGTTTGCGTGTCTTCTCATCATGTTGCATTGTGTTGCTGCTGGCTGGGTGTGGTCTCTTTCTTTCTACTCAGGGTCACCCACTTGCTCCCAGTAATCGTTTCTCCATCAGCCAGCTTCTCAGACACCCTAATCCCTGAGCTCTCTGAAATCACTGTGAACTGGATCTTTTCAGACTCTGGACCCCCTGCTTCCCTCTCACTGCTTTAATAGTTTGTCTAGTCAGTTGTTGGTCAGCTTCCCTTACAATATCACTCTGTATCGCTCTCTTTGTTTTTTGTTCTTGCACATCGTTGCTTTTGTTTCCAAGTAAAAATACAAACCCTACTTAAAGTGTTTAGTTATGTTTGCTTGGATCAAGAATCGTGGTCATTATGGTGGATGACTTCATGTAGCAGGGGATGAAATAGAGGAAAGTAGCAAATTTCACTCTTGGAGGAGAAATATCTTACTTGTAGCTAATGAATATTTGCACGTGTCTCCCAGGAGGAGCTGGGGAGTGGGATGTCTGGAACTCCTGTGTAGCTGTCTGCTTCTCAACCTGATCTTGGATAAGCAGAAGAAAATGAATGGATGTATAAGGATAAATTCTTGAACTTTAATAACTGGCCATGGCCTAATTTATGTAAGCTACCAAGTTGGAATATTACATGTGTATGGCACAAATTCAGGTACAGGAGTGTTCTGATGACATGTAATTTCAACCCTGAATTAATATTTATTAAAAGTCTTTAATTTATGAGAAGACTTGACCATTTAAACATATTTTATTTGAGAATTTATGGCAACACTGATGCAGCATTTTATCTCTAAAGTGTAAAGCATCTCATTTTTATTTAGTATGAAATACTCTTTAGATTTCCTCCTGTTGAGTAAGACTTCCATCCATTTGACCGGAAGAAAGGCAGTTTGATGTAGAGACTACGAGTTCACTCAAGTCATTTATTAAACACAAACTGTGAACAGTAAGTCAGAGTCTGTGAGGTACATATGCCTTTGTTCAACCCCTCTGAGTGCCATGATAAGAAAGAGACGGTGGCTAAGGCTCCGGTGGTAGAGTGGTCATTGTCTAACCAGAAGGTCAACGGTTCGATCCCAGTATTCTCCATTCTGTATGCTGAAATGTCTTTAAGTAAGATACTTAAGTCCAAATTGCCCTTTTATATAGAGAAAGTGCTGCACCTAGATCCACTGTATGTATGTGGGAGTAAATTGGAACATAATGGGTGAATGGCCAAAAATATATACCGTAAAACGCTTTGAGTGTCCATCAAGACTAGAAATGTGCTACATAAATACAGCCCATATACTCTAGGGCCAATCCCCGCCAAATGACAAGCAGCTGATTGAGGCCCGCAGCATTTGTCGGTGACCCATGAATGCAATTTCAGTGGAAGGGTGACATCACAGGAGCAGTCAAGGCCAGTTTGGCAAAGACAATAAAAGGATATAGTGTGTACCCATAGGTTCGTAGCTTCAGAGGGATGCAGACATCTGTGGGCTGCAGAGTATCGTCTCTAGCGTGAACAAGAGCAGATGAGTGGAGAAAACGTAAATTCCAATTTTGTCTCTGTCAAAATATTCACCGCTCAAAGAAAGACAAATAAAAAGGTAGGTGCACATATATACAAGCTTTAGATTGAATTCTGCAAAAGAAATGTGTTGTTTGTTGTTGATGATTTTGCATCTTATTGTCTTCTTTTAATTTAAAAAGATTTAAGTGCTGTATGTAACTGGAGGAATATAACGCTCCATCCAGACAACATGCAGGGGTTGTGTCTTAAAACAAGCCGACAGGACTTCTCTGAGGTATAAATGATCACCGCCCACAGCCAAGCCCTCAGCACAGCCAAGCGTTTAAAAAATGAAGATTTTTATCTTTTGTAGAAATCTCATCAGAAATAATCATCTGAGGGACAACACTAAAGCTTGGGTACAAGAGGAGACCTGGAACTTGGTGCTAGGTGCTAAATCTATTCCATAAGACAAAGTAGAGGAAATCAATCAAAGAAATCCACTAAAAGTACAGTTGAGGTGTAATTTAGACATGTTGGGGGGATTTGGAAGCTCAAACAAGCATCAGGGAACCACAAACAAGATTCATCTGGGGTGTAAATAAATTGTGTGAAGCAAAATTATGTATTTGGCCTTTAGGAGCATAAGCCCGTATGACTGAGCTCAAACAGATGGCTGCAGACCCAGAAACTGCTCTGTAGGCAAGCATTAGTGATTTGTTCCTGTTTGCCATTGATAGCCATTGCAGGTCGATGAGCAGTGGGGAGACGTGTGAAAGGATTGAAGGCTGATTGAAGACCAGATGCACTGTTGCATTTAGGACCATGTGTAAGGGTTGCACTGTGCATGAAGCGAGTCCTGCCCAAAGAGCCTTGCAGTCGTTGAGGTGCCTGTCCCAAGAGTTGTGTCACATACTGAGTCAGTTAAGGCCTGATTTTTGTCATGTTGTAAAGTGCAAAGGCCGGGAGACAGACGCAACATAACCAAGAAGGATAGCTGGTCATGACACCCAAGTTTCTCACGACCTTGGCTGGCGAGAGAGATTGTAAAGGCAATTTTCATGTTCTGCTGGAGAGAAGGACAGGCTGGGATAATGAGGAGATCAGTCTTAGAAGGGGTTTAGTTGGCGGTGTTGCTTCATCCATGTGGGTATGTCTGAGAGACAAGCCAAGATTCATGTTGAGACCATGGGGGTCATCTGGCAGGAATGTGGTAGCAGGCCATCATTTACATTTCATAACAACTCAACACCAAACGGTCATTCTGTCACAAAACTGTTGTATAGCATCCTTGCAGCCTTCCCATACAAATTTAAATTGGAGAAGAGTAATTTAAGTTTACCTTTTCGGAAAAATTTGGGTTTGGGGATTCACAGATGGCTACGTGAGTGAGATAATTGGGGACTGTAAGTATATACGATGAGACGTTCTTTAGGAAACTATGGAACAAAAACTGTGACTGGTCTGTCAAGTCAAAGAAGTGCGCAGTGCTCCTGGAGGAAAGGAGCTGTGGCTGTTTGTGTTTATTCATCTTTGTCTTTTTCTGGCGGTTCTGCTGGATTTATCTCAGCGGAGACACTGATTAAAGGGGAAGGTATCGTCAAATAGTCAGGCAATCAGAAAAGAGGTTCAAAGTGCCCTGTTCTTGCTTGAATCTCGGAGAAAGAACTTGAGGATGTAAAACTATATGGAGATGGGTTTTGGTACTAAAACCACAAATATATTATTTTTTATGGATATCAAAACTTCTAATGAAACACAGTAAAAGTGTAAAGTATGGGACCTTTGATTGTAAATTTGACGATACAAATAGAATTTTTAAAGTACATCCCTCACCTCGTTTATGGACATGATGAGCCAAGCCCTCATCACAGCTAAAAAGAAGCATTATATTGGCAGGATGAGCATTTTTGTTGCTAAACCATTCCATTTCGTATCCTGAAAGCCAAGTGTGCTTTCTTTAATGTGTCCTCATCAGGATGTTCACTTACTCCTGCTCTTGTCACACCTCCATTCCTCCCCCCTCTTGAAACAAATGAGGGATTAGAGCGGAGACATCTTGCACAGAAGACTGTGATGGGAATGGAGCAAGTGGATGACAGCAGCTCACTGAAATCCACAGGATATGTACTCCTTTTGTCTCGGGGCTTAGACACTACAACACCCACTCAGTAGCTCAGCTTCGTCTCACTTTTTTATTCATTATTAATTTATTTGCCACTTTCTTCTGTGTAGTATTATGTTAAATACTGGATGCATCAAATAATAATCTCAGCCAACAGACAAATACGTCTTTTTTCCATACAGTGCCTTACATAGGAATCCCTGAATGGCTGTAATCACATGTGATGATGAGGACAGATGCTCTTTCTATATTGGAATGAATGGCAAAATGCCAAAAGCTGAATCAAAATACAGATCAAAGTGAGACGCACAGTCATGTAAGAGCCATTTTTACAGGTTAATGGGAGAATCTGAAAATGTCAAGAAAAAGACTGACAGCAATTGGAAGATGTGTGGCTTTTAGGAAATTAAATCCAACCCTTATTTTGATATAAATACAATTCTTTATGGTACAAAATAGAATATGATAACCTGCGTTCAATATTATCCGATGTACTGCTTGTCAAAATATTTGTTTTCCCCTTATAAATTAAATCTAGGAATCAAATGAAACCAATGAAGCCAGTTCCACAATGAAATAATTATTTGACCATTTTGGATGATTATAGTGTTTTGTCTAACAAAGATAAATTCCTCTGTGGAAAAGTTATGAAAGCAGTGTGTTCTAATATAGCCAAATTTAATTGTGCCTGTTGTAATTTTTTAACTTACTCGAAATTTGTAAGTACTCTTCAGCTTTTATCAGGTTTTATAGCGTTGTGAGAGGCCCTGAAGCCAAGACTGCTCACTAGTCAGAAACATAGAAATATATATAAAAGAAACACAGTTGGACACTCTAGCAGCTTGTAGTAGACAGTCAAGTGACACCATCCACACCATGTCAGAATATTACTGAAGCTGTCAGACTGGGCTGCCACACTGGTTGGTTTTCTGGTCTATTTTTATTTATTCTGGCAGGTTAAGGTTTTTGACTGAGGCTGACACTCAGCTCAGTAACCTGGGCTTGGCATGAAGTCAAAATGGCAGTAAAAACCAAACTGTGTCCAGTTTACAAAAACGTTGTTAATGTTATTTTTTCTCCTTCAAATTGGTCTTCCTTGACTTGTACACATTTTCATGTTAAATTAAGTGGTATCCTTTAATATTTGATGCAATTACTTTCCATTATCCATAAGACTTAGAGCCATTCATATACAATGCTATTTAATATCCCATGTTGAAGAGAATGTTCTTGGCTCTGAATGGATCAGTCAAAAGGCTTTTATTGCTGATTGCATTACATTCCTTTTGAAAAAATAGCCCCAATTAACCAATCAGTCAAGCATCCCACTGTACGTGTGAAAATGTGATGCACTGTGTGAGCGTGGGTGAGCATGTGAGAGCATGTGTGTGCATGTCTGTGCATGTCATAGACACCTTCACCACTATTCAATTCATGAAGTCAAAATATCTCTAGGATCATTGCTATCTTGCACAGATGACAGCATTTGGAACTAAAGATACACTTCATGCATATTCATGGTTATTTTAGCACCAAACTCCAGTCCAATTCATGTGCATCCAGATAATTGTGCAGGTCATTTTTTCATCATAGATAGTTTGGTTAACAGCATCATGAATGGATATTATTTTTATGGATTATGAACACTTAACACTTAACCTTCACAGGTATTGTTAGTTGCAGGCCTGCAAAAATAGAACAAATAAGAATGAAACTTTAATATTAGTGAGACATGGATATGCAATCTGCTTCATAATCTTCGTTTTCTGTAAAAAAAAAAAAAAAATAACATCAGACTCTCAAACCAAAATATGCTGAGATACAATATGCATTTGGAAAATACATATACAATACAACAAAGCATCAACAGCAACATAAACTAACAAAAGTCTCAGGACCAAACTTGGAGCCACGAAGAATCTTCTTTTAAGTGATCTAAAAAGTTGTCAGAGTCTGTGAATCTTTGAGCCGGAGGCAAAGCATCTTTCACCCTGGGGCTGTGACTGCAGAACCGTTAAGTCACCTTTATATTCTGGGCCTGCAAGCTGTGAAATATCACTCAATTTATACTCTGATAACTTTGTCAAACAACATGCAAAATGTATGATTCCTTTTATAATCTGTCTGTTATATTATGTCATACTAAACCAATGCTATTAGCTTAAGCCACAGGAGCTGCACAATCTAGCCCCACTTGTCACAATTGCAATAACAGATTCAGTCGTCCCTTGGTTCCCTTGGTTCAGTTGCTACGTCTGTGACAAAGAACTGACAGAGCATAAACATCCTTTAATCCTGTTACTATCGATTCAGACATATCGCCAAAATCAGACACCTGCTGAATTTCTATGACACAAAAAGGAATTCTTGTATTTGATCATACATGGACAATGTAATGCTCTTTGTACCGGCTTAAATTCCCACTCAATCTTTTAAATGCAACCTATCCAGAACTCAGCAGCCACATTATTCACTAGATCCAGGAGGTCTTGTCACATCACCCCAGTTTAAGCATCACTGCTTTGGCTGCCCATTCAGTTTAGAACACATATTAAAGTTTTATTAATTTCCTACAAGGCCATCCATGGCCTGGCCCCAGAATATATTCAACTACTTACAGTCTGACCACAACCCTCCAGCTGATAGCAACCAAACTGAAAACCAGGGGTGAACCATGTATTTTTTCAGTGACTGCCCCCCCTTCCTGGAACAGCCTCTCACTCAATGTGAGATCTGCAAACTGCAACTTTCAAGTCCCTCCTTCACGTTCACCTGTACAAGAAAGCCTGTACTTCATGTCTCATGTCTATTATTATAGAAATTACATTTTCCCATTTTATATTGTTTAATACATCATATTTCATCCATTTGATGCATTGTTTTTGGAGATCTAAATAGTGCTTTCTATCATTTCTATATCTATATGAGCTTTTAGACACCATCTCTCCATTAAAGGTTAACCGTAAAAAGTTCCTTTTTGATGACGCTTATTGTCGGGGCTGGCTCGGGTTAGCCATGAACCTTCCCTTGGGTATAGGTCTAGACTGCTGGGGGAACTCCCATCATGCACTGAGCACTTGTCTGGCACTTCTTTCCTCTGTCTGGGTATTTATAGTGCACAGCATGTTGCCATATTTGTCAGTGTGAATGCACTTATGCCCTCAAAATTGCTTTCAACTATTGTGCACAAACTGAGACCAGAGCACAATTTACAGAAACCAGCTGCAGGACTACAGTCGTTTCCTCTTTGTTTCAACCTTAGACTGTAAATAAAGAAGGAGGACGCGTCTCCACTTCCTCCAACTGTACAAAAACAAAGCAAAACTGTATCTGCATGCAGGTGCTGCTATCTTACGCTTTTCATGTCATTCAGAGCCACAGTACCGTTCTCATAGGATTAAATAATTAATACCAACCTTAGCAGAAACATGAACCCTTAAACGTATACATCATTGTGATAAGGACTACTTAAAAATAACAGAAACCATCTTTAGGGAAGCTATATTTAAGGTGTACTTTGTTTTACGTTTTACCTTGGTCAATATCGTAAAGGAAGTGCGGTTTATGACCTATGTTGCCCATGATTTGACTTCCCTTTTAGGCATCCGTCATGTCGTCCATATTTATATAGAGTCTATAGTCTCAACCAACACAGGGTTTTATTGTCTGTGATTAATGGGGCCAACAACAGGACAGTTTTCTATTAGTTCACTGAGTTAAGGACCCTGCTACATTTCCTCCAATTGGTTTTGCTGGCTACAGGCTAATACTTTATTAATTGTAATTGGTAGGCAGTATTCCATTAATTTAGATTGGTGGAGCTGACTACAGGCCCCTGCATTACATACTAATCTGACAGTGAGATGCTTCGGCACACCGGGAGCACAAAACCACCAAAATAGAAGCAGATATCCGTTCCATCCTTCTGGATGAACTGCAGAATGTCCATTCGTTTCCATTGTGTGTCAGGATTATCACTTTCCATTCCAAAATTAGCAATTGTTCCGTGGTTAAAAAAAACTATGTGCAGATAATCACCTGCGTGGTGTAATGAGTGTGTTAAACTGCTGCACGGCTGTAATGGCTCGTCTTCACAGCCACCTCTCTGGGCTCTCGTCTGAGTGTCAACACATTACAAGCGTGACAACAGTGAATACCCTGTAAAGGCACTGGAGCCGTTTCTCCTCTAATTACACCAGGAATAGAACATGATGGAGCACCTGCTATTCTCTCTTTTCTAGAGGCAGCAGTCCATAAAGAACTTAAGAGCCCAAGGAGCAAGAAATGACGAATGAGCTTTCAAAACTTATTATTGATATTAATGTTAATTTCGAAGAAACATCATTTCCTGATACATATTACTTTTTACTGTCACATATAGTTTACCAGAGAGTTTATTTCAGGGAGTTGATTCTGGCTATTAATGACACCTCAGCTCCACAGGCTACACAATAGCATTCCTGAAAAGACTTAACATTTCAAGGTAGATTGAAGACTTATTCAGGCATTAACCTTAGAGGGGGAGGTGGGGAATTAAATATTCACTGTGCTCCACTTTAATTCAAATCAGTATTCCACGTGGCATTTTAAGCACAGCTAAATGAGAGAATATGGTCTGAAATAGACATGGCTATTCAGTGCAAGGCCAAAAGACAGAGCCCAAAGCCTCCCCTCCCGGGGGTTAAAGGGAGGTACAGATACACTCTGAGGTGAATTTGATTAAAAAAAAAAAAGAGAATAACACATTTCAGATTCAGTGAAACGTGCACTTCCTGAGAACCTCATTATCTCCGATATCCGTCATCCACAAATCTGCCTAGAAGTCATAGAAAGGGAGACGGTTGAGAACGTGCCTTAGAGCTCTCGTGATTCTTTTTCAGTATCTACAATAATCTTGAGTAATGAAGTGAACAAGACCAACTAACGGGGGATGTCTGGTGGTAGAGGCACACACCACATCCATTTCATATGTCTCTCTCTCTTTTCACCTGGTTTACGGTACTTCTCTGTACTGTGAGCGATGAAAAGAAGGCAAACAGGACAAAAAAGAATCATAGCTGTGTTAGCAGACCTGCAGTGAGAAGGATCACCTGCACTGCTGAATCTGACTCGTTTGCTGTGACACACTTTAATTTGCATGTTTAATTATTTTGTTTGAGTTTAATCTGGTTCAGTGTGCAGTGCATGCATCAGAGCATTGCCAAATGAGACGGCAGAGCTCAAGACTCTTCCCCGCACAGGTGTCAGGCATTTCCTCATCTGCCATCAGAGCAACCCGATTGGTGGCTGATGGTATAAAGGGAGCTACACAACCCAACTTGTCTAGGTGGGTTCCGTTTCCCCACTCGAAAACCAACCATTGGAGGCAAATACACTGGAAGTGAACTG
Organism: Limanda limanda; assembly: GCF_963576545.1. Classification (NCBI taxonomy): domain Eukaryota; kingdom Metazoa; phylum Chordata; class Actinopteri; order Pleuronectiformes; family Pleuronectidae; genus Limanda; species Limanda limanda. The sequence continues at coordinate 22,888,457 of NC_083648.1, read as the reverse complement.
TTCATCTTGTTTCCTTGTGCCTGGAGTCTGCACCAGCTGGACCAATTTCTTAGCTAAATATTGTGCATTGAACATATACTGTAAATATGAATTGATATTAATGAGAAAATTGTGCATTGAATAGATAAAATTGCCTAACTGCCTTTCCAAATGTATGCTTGTACATTGAGCCTTTAAAATAAATTGCAAAAATAATAAATATGAACCTCTTAAGTGGAATTTTTGGAAGATATCAGGGTGGTAGATCTCTGCTTCGCTTGGAATTAAAACGGGTTTGTTGGGCTTGAAAAGGTTGGTGACCACTGTATGTGTGTTTCAGAAGTTATGGATAAATATGTCATAAAGACATGTCAGCACAAGGAACTTAAATTGTGTCTCTACATCCAAATAATACAATGACAAATATAAAGCTTGCCCCTTTTGCACACCTAGAATTTAAACCTGTCTGTAGTTTAATGTTGATTTTGCGGGATAAAGATCTTTAATACAAGACAGAAAAAAAAAAAAGAGGTTGCTGTAGTGAGAGCTCTGGGAAGAGGTTTGCAGTTGTAGAGTGCAGGCAGCTGTATCCACAAATAATAATTCTGCAGAGGTGCACAAGCAGCTCATGAACCGTTATACATTGGACACAACCTGCACATTTTCAGATCAGTCATGTTACACACAGCCTGGTACTCGACTAATCCTCAGCCTGTTAAACCTCTGCTCTGTCCTCCTGGCCTCCCTACCGCCATGTTTTAATGAAGTCAAACTGACGAGCTGCTCTCATTTACACACATGCTAATGAATGGAGGAATAAATAGCCGGGTGATTTAATTGTGGGTTCAAATGTCAAATATAGTTCATAAGCTGCTGCAACACAGTGAGTTGCACAGAGTAGATAGCCAACTAGACCCCCCTGACAGGTATCTACATACCCCATTTAATCCGGTTCGGACACTAAAAACAGAAATCGTGTCAGGTTCCTTCGAGATTGGTTCATTTTATCTTGCAACGAAAAAAGTGCAGCCCTACCTGATCTCTAGTACATCACCTCGGATCTGTTCCTCCATGTGGTCAACTGTGCCATGTTTTGGTGTCAGGTATTGGACTGAATATGAAAAACATTATAAGAAAGGTGTCCCAACAAAATATTGATAACCAAATGTCACTGCAAGAAAAAAATGAAATGATCTGTACAGCGACTTGTTCGTTTGACACTTCAAAAACATCCGGCAGAAGTAAAAAAAAACTAAAAGGCAACAAATATTTCAAGATGAAAAAGCAGATTCACACACATAGAAGACACCGACCGATGTCCAGAGAGTTTGTACTGATAAGAGCCATCGCCAGTGTCAATGTGTTGTAAACAAAATTACGTTACGTCCTCCATCTGTCTGCTGCCCCCCCCCCCACATGAATTCTGTGGAGAATTTGTTGCTTAAGTCAACGTGTCTGAGCAGAGAACCTCCCGCAGCGTTGTGCATGTGTGAAAGGCAAACTGCTGAGGAAGTCTGGACCCAATTCTCCGGAGATCCTCCACAGATCATCTCTGAAAACAGAGTGGAGGACATCACACTTTTTTTTTTTTCTTTGAAAATGCCCCTGCTTCAAAAAGCTATTGAGAAATCTGGTTAAAGTAGCATCCTTGCTAACCAGTTACATTTAAACACTGTTGATCATATGTGAAAGCATAAATCAAATTTTTTCATTATATGCTGCTTATACTTAGAGGGCTGCTGGGGGAGCTGGAGCCAATCCCATCTGACATTGGATGAGAGGTGGGTCACAACCAACGTATGGTCAGTTTAGAGTCTCCAGTGAACCTAAACCCAGTCTGCATGTCTTTGGACTGTGGGAAGAAGCAGGAGTAACCAGGGAACATGCAAATTCAAGACACACAGACCCTGGCCAAAGGAGGAGGAAACAAAAGGCTGAATTGAACCAGGAACTTTCATGCTCAACATGGGCTGGTCCCCATATACATTTAGCAGCTCTTGATTCCCTATAATCCTGATCGTAACCTTGGCCAGCATGTCGCTGTTGGCTGTCCCTAGGTCAAGGCTGGTCAAGGTGACCAGGCTTTCTCTGTCAGGGCCCCGAGGCTCTGGAGAGATTAGGCTCGCCAATTCACTACAGATCTTTAAATCACTGCTCAAAACTAATTTTTACAGGAAAAGCATTTCTAACATGCGACTTATAATTATTATTATTCATTACAAGACTCAGTCTAAATTTTGCCATGGACATTTGTGTGAAGCTCTTTGTAACCTAATTTAGCTAAGTGCTATACAAATAACATTTTTATTATTATTATAACATCTGTGTGTGTGAAAGTGTATAAACTTCTGTATACTGTAGCACTAAAACCAGACCAGTTTTACCTTCAAACAAATTAACACAATCTTTATAAATGCTAGTATCAAACCATGAACCTTCTGGCACATTGAGAACAATCTTCTTTCCCTCTTCTTTCTGAGCGGTTCTAATTTATTATTTGTCTTCCTGTAGTCATTCTTCTTGTCTCGTCTTCGCAATTTATTCATTCATACACTCAACAGCACAATGTGATGGGACTGCCTGTAACACTCTGTCTTCCATTCTGCCCTTCCCAGTGTCTCTCTCTGCTTTTCCATCTCTCGCACTAAACTTCGCCTGCCTCAATGTCACGGCAGCGAGGCAAAGACAATTAAGGTGTATAAATATGTAAATATGGTCATGGCAGCTCAGCGGGACAAACAGCGTAATGACATTTTCTGCCCTCGTTTGGCTAATCCCCGAGACACCTTCGAATTAGAAACCTTAATGACAACCTATAACGCACAGATGGTCAAACTCTGGGGGCACGCGGGTTCTTCTGATGCTGCCCAGGCTCCTTGCGGAATTGCTCTTCATGCCAACAATACGCACACACACACACACACACACACACACATACACGCTGAGGGACACAGATGAACACATGCAAAACACGCAAACCAGCACGGACATGCAGGGAAGCTGGAACACATGATGCTAAACACACGCAGTGCACACACACACACACACACACGGCTAGCCAGATGCCACTGGTTCTCATGGGGGTGATCATGGTCGCAACTGGAAGGTCAGGTCTAGGCAGGCCGGGTAAGGGCCAGCCAGGCCTCTGCTTCCGTGTGTTTTCCATGTGTGTGTGTAGAGGTTATTGTTTGGTGTCTCAGGTAATATGTCCGGAGAGGCTGTGAGGCAGATGTCGACCATCCGTCTTGCAAAGCTGACGTATAGAAACACACCCGCCCGGTCACATCTCAGGAGAGAATGGGGGGCTAGAGGCGGGAGGAAAGGGAATGCAAAGAAAGAGTGTTTGTGTAGAGTGTGTGTGTGTGTCTGTACGTGGGAAAACTCAGAGACCGAGAGCAAGGTGGAGCCTGAGAGCGAGATGTTTTGGGCTGTTTTCCTGCACTAATTAGTTCAACCTAGCTATTTGTTCTTCCGGCCTCTATTAGATGGGAAAATGTTTCTTCTGGGAGTGAGCAGGTTTTGATAGAGGGCAAAACAGTACAGGGGGAGGTAGAGAGATTTGTGGGAGTTGCCAGACTCAGTGGAAAGGTCGAAAACAAGAGCGCACACTCTGTCCGTCAGCTCAGAGATAATGTTCCAGGCACGACTGGCTTAGATAATGTGCCTGTATCACTCCGGCTTGATACCTGAATGATTTATCCACTTCAAGAGCAACTTCAGTTTTTTACCCCAAATATATCAGCAAAATGTGACACTTGAATACTTAATGGATGTGTGTGTTGAAATTATTGAAGCAGGGATCCCTCCTTTTTGATATTTACAAAGTATATGTTTTCACTAGGGTTATATTCTCTTCACCCTTTTGCATTATATTGGTACATTTTCAATTTGTGCCTCTGCTCAACTGAGCCTCCTACATGAAGTGAACCACCATGTTCATCTGCAGCAATGTTTCCAAAGTTATTTTCTCAACGCCATATCTGACAACAAATATCAATGCTCCTTAATGATTAATATAGTGAAATATTCTTTGTGTTGTGCCCATGGTTGACTGTTACTGCTCTGTAAACAACAGACCATAAATTTGTGTTTTCTCTGTAGTTAGCAGGAGGAAAACATAATACATTCCTTCTGTACTGATACGGATACTTTACACGTTAGATCACTTGAATTAATTCATCGACCAGATGGTCAACAGAGTTTCAGTCTCGGTTAAGCTGTTATTTAAATGGAAATAACTATTTTTTTGGACGGATTACCTGTCTGCCTATCGGTATTGGCTAATACTGTATTAAAATTATCAGTGTGTGGGATTTAGTGTTGAATTAGCATATTACACCCAACTGAATACCATCCTCTAATGCTTCCCTTCCAAGTGAGACATTGGCCTTGAAGTAACATCAAAACTTTAAAAGCTATCTCTACAGCTAATATTTAGTCTGTCTATTCTGGACTTTAAGGAACATGGAGGGTTCTGTGGGAGAGGACCATTTCCTTCGTTTAAATATGAAGGACTCGTTCTAAGGCAACAGAAACACAACAATACCTAGTTTAAATGGATTATACACTGAACTTAATTTTGAGTGTTTTATTTGATTTCTGGGATATCATTTCCTATCTACTGGACCTTAAAATGATTTCCATAAAGTGTTTATGAGAAACAAAATTGTGAAACCAAACTGAATACAGTCTTGATCCTGAGAGGCAGCTTCGACCAAAGGCTAACAATCATCCTCAATACAGGAAGCTGACTCTCCAGTTGCCCTGTTTCCCATTTGTTTTCTTCATTTTGCATCTACAGGTTAGGACACAATAAAGACGTTCCACTGTACAGAAGCTCAAGCAGCTCTCAAACCTCACAGAATGTCTGGCAGTTGGGCCCCACTCAGCCGCTACCACACTGTAGCCACAACCCTCCCTGGCACACACCACACCACCAGGGTGATATAATCATGTTCTGAGCGAGGAAGCCTTATTACATGTGCTGATGAATTATTAAAGACCTTAACAAATTATCCTTCACCCAAACTTGTTTAAAAATTCATCGACCACCTTCCTCACCCCATGGCTTGGATCGTCTTTGCTCATTCAGCGCTTGCCTGAGCAACAAAGCGCAGGATGCGATTTCAGTAAAAAAGTGCTTCTCCTCAAAGACGTCCTCGTCGATGGCTGAGCGACAGCTGCCGAACCACAGGAGGCTGTACTGTGCATCACAGATATCTGCAAAGAATAGAAAACACGTTTAATTGGCCTGTCAGATCAAAGCCTCCTAAAAAACACTCCTTACCAGAGAAGAGGATTACAGATTGTATGTTTGCACAACAGTCCATGGTTTTAGGGTTGAAAATCAAATTAACAGTGCGTAGAGAGCAGGCGTTGTACAAGTCCAACGAGCGCTCTTTTCATCCCTTCTTTCATTTATGCTGATGGGAGTTTTTTTTCTCCTTCAGTATCTAAATCCCCTTTAATAAGTGGAACAGTGGAAGTCGTAGGTTTTGTTTGGTGGGGAAAAAAACAGAAATGGAGCTTAAAAAGCTGGAAGCCTGGTTGGTGTTACGGTCAAACAGTCATTTGAGGACTCGTGTAATTGACGAAAAGTCAGTGGGCAGCAATAGATGTATGTGTATATACATATATGGAATGAAAAAGACAGTGGCATCAAGATGTAGCTTTAAACAACCATCTATACCACTTATACCACTTATTCTTAGTGGGTCATTGGGGGGGGGGGGGGGGCTGAAGCCAATCCCAGCAGACCTTGTGCAGAAGATGGGGCACACATTGTAAAGGTTGCCAATGTTGATTGATTGAATATTTATTTAAGCCTCGGAAAACACATTGAGGAATAAGACCCTCATTTACAATGGTGCCGAGGGTACAATAAAGAGTTGATACATTGAATAAATAAGAATGAAATAAATATGCATATAAATATATACAGTAATACAAGGTATAAAAAAATGTAGCCACAGAGACTAAGTCAGTAACCTCCAAAAAACCTTACAGACATGAGGAACATGTACACTTCACACAGAAAGGCCCCGACCTTCTCACGGTGGGACCTGGAACCACCACGCTGCCCCTAGCTTCAAACAATCCATCCATATGTTCACAGGAGCTTATCTCTGTCCAAGTTTTGGTGTTAACAGGCAACTCGTCCTTAGGAAACACAAGACGTTCCCCTAATCCATCTGGTGTGTTTTAGGCACGACTCAGCGTCTTCTCCCAGTTGGACCGAACAAGCTTACCTCCATTCCACAGGGGTGTCCAGCGGGGTGGACCACTCCAAGTGGTTCCTGTTAATGAAAAAGCTGTGTTCAACTGTGATAACTCCATTAGCAATGTCACTGTCATCAGATCCTGTGGGGTAATTTCTTCTCTTTGCATGACATTGTCAAACTGTTCCCTGCGTGTTCAGCTGCATCAATTCAAATCTCCCACTGTCATAAATTTTCATATCATCAAAAGATCTCACCTCCTCCGCCATGTGTGGGAGTTTAGGAAGGAGTCGATTTTTCCCCTGAGCTTGATTGCTAGTTTGGGTGCAGGATAAACTGAGATAAACTTTTTTTTACTATTTATATTATCTTCTTCAGAAGGTACAAAATGCTATTTAAAAATTCTGCGTGTTCCTCTGGGATGAGCACCAGAATAAAAAACAGAGAGCCCAACTAGATATACATATGGACTAATCTGTTGTGAGGAATGTGTGCTGTACTCTGTTCCATGTTTGTGACTATTTTAGTTTACTTATATATATTTATTTATATTATATTTATATATATATATATATATATATATATATTTTTTTTTTTTTTAATTTAGTATTTACATTGTAATTATCTGTCCTTGAATTTATGTTTTAATCATAACTTAGCAATTTTTGTGATATTTGTATTATTTACTGTCATTTTATACTGTCATATGTTCAGGTTAGGGAAGGTTCTTGTATGTATGTAAATTAATGTAAATGTATAAAACTGTATAAAACCAATAAATATATGTTTAAAAAAAAAGATATACATATGGATCCCTTAGTTAGGGCGATGGCAGGTCCCGGGGGTGGGGGGTTCACCTACTCGACAGAAGAGCTGAAGGAGTCATTCTAACAATGAAAAGGAATCTGAATACCTTACAACACATCTGTCGACCCTGGCATGTCTTGAATGTTGTTTTCAGCCTTGTTGTTCTTTGTACGATTTCTCTGGCTCAGCATACGAACCAAGGTCTTTGTTCTCTGCTGTACTGTGAGGCCTCGGACACAGAGGAGCCTAACCCACCATCTTTAGAGCATTCTGCACTGTTTTGTTCCCTTAATTATAAAATATTTTTATGAAAGGAATCTCCCTTTCAAGTATGGTATTGGCTTTCTCCAAGTGACCTTGTCTTGTCGCAGCTATACGTTTCCTGCAAAGAGCAAATGGCATTTTCTGGGAGAAGAGCTCCAGTGGATTGGTTTGTCTCGTTCTATTGTCGTGCAAGTCAGGTTATTATCTGTAATACTGAACTGTTTCACATTCATCGACATGCTGACTTCTTCCTCATTTCGTTTCACCGTAGCACCACACAGGTTCGATTTAGGGGCCAGCAAATCTGGCTTTTGATTACCACGCTGCACAATAAACCCCTCCATCAAAACAGCCAGATATTATTTAATCTGGAGAAACCTGAAAATAACAAAACTAACCCCCGCCAGTGGATTAAACATGTCTTTGATTTCTTAAGCCTGTGATAAAAATCAAGCTACTACAAAACACTGCATGATCTTAAACCTCCAAAAGAAGACTTAACCCTTTGATACACAAGCTATGCAAACCCCCTCTAAGGCACAACATGGGTCAAAAATGACCCGTATTGACTTACAATGTTATTTCATGCACAGCTGAGTGTTTCTTTGCTATATTTTTGGAAATCGAATTATTTCATCATTTAATATTCAAAGTATTCATTAAATATCTTGTTTTTGATTACCACAAATCATTATTTTTATTTTATCTTTCATAATTTATGAACTAAAATAGTTTTTGTATTTTTAAATCAGGTTTACACACATGGGTCAAAAATGACCCGATGGAGTTTAAATTGTAAATATCTTTGCAATAAATTTATTTCATCATTCAGAATTTCAGGAATTCCTCAATTAACTTGTTTTTGATCATCACAAATTCTTATTTTCATTTGTCCTTTTCTACTTTTTTAATAAAAAACATTTTTGTATCACTACCCTTCCATGGGTCAAAAATGACCCGTATTCATTTCACATGTTATTTCATGCATGGATGTGCTTCTTTGCTATATCTTTTAAAATCTATTCATTTAATCATTTAATATTTCAAAGTATTCATTAAAATATCTTGTTTTTGATTACCAAAAATCATTATTTTCATTTTCTCTGTCTTAATTTTTGAACTAAATTACCTCATCACGTTTACACACATGGGTCAAAAATGATCCATGTATGCAAGTCTGAATTTGATAGGAACCTTTGATTTGTAAATGTTTGTAGTTAGGAACATGTTTACTGTGGACAACTTTTCACATGCCACACTTGTCAAAACTACTTGTCAGAACTAAATCATGTTGACCTAGCTATCGTTAGCTAGAATTTACCTAGCTTACATAAGCTAACATTAGCTAGCTAAAAGAGAATATGTTAACAGCTAGCTAATAATATTGGACATATTTATCTTTCCCACCAGTAGAGGGAAATAATGTTAAATGTTATGTGCAGTTATCTTTTCACAAGATATCAAATATTTTCTTAGGTAAAACAATTGTAAAATAAGACTTACATGAATCAGATGTGCAAAAGCAGCCCGTTTAGTTCTGACAAGTAGTTCTGACAAGTGTGGCATGTGAAAAGTTGTCCACAGTAAACATGTTCCTAACTACAAACATTTACAAATCAAAGGTTCCTATCAAATTCACACTTGCATACATTGGTCATTTTTGACCCATGTGTGTAAACTTGATGTAGTAATACAAAAACCATTTTAGTTCAAAAATTAAGACAGAGAAAATGAAAATAATGATTTGTGGTTATCAAAAACAAGATATTTTAATTAATACTTTGTTATATTAAATGATTAAATAAATAGATTTTAAAATATATAGCAAAGAAGCACAGCCATGCATGAAATAACATGTGAAATGAATACGGGTCATTTTTGACCCATGTTGTGCCTTAGAGGGGTAGTGATACAAAAATGTTTTTTATTAAAAAAGTAAATAAGGCAAAATAAAAATAAGAATGTGTAATGATCAAAAACAAGTTAATTGAGGAATTCCTGGAATTCTGAATGATGAAATAAATTTATTGCAAAGATATTTACAATTAAACCTCCATCGGGTCACTTTTGACCCATGTTGTGTATCAAAGGGTTAAGAAAGTCAACACAAAAAGCTTAACGTTCGTTGCAAAGGGAAAGCTCATTTTTTTATAATATCCCACATATTGGCTTTTGATCATGTCAGAAGGAAAGTGTTAAAATTGATTTATTTTGCACCCAGTTATTTTTACACAACCAGCTGTGGTAACTCACAAGGAGAAAACTCCATTTGCTGTCATATACAGCAAAACACAAAGATTGTGAGTGAGGTTTTTTTCAATTCAAATCCAGTCGTAGACATTAAGTCCAACTTCCACATATTTTTTGTCGCAAAAAAAAAAGATCAGACAACCCAATGCCATTCAGTGTGTTGGCCTGATATTTTGAGTTCTGCTTGGCTTCAATCGACAGGAGACAGTTGGTATCCAGGAAAAGAAGACGAGAAGAGAAGAAATAGAAGAAGAGTGTATTATGTCATCTGACCTTCGACCTTTTGCTCTCTCCCCCTCTCTCTCTCTCTGTATTTTTCAGGTCTGCCACACACCCTTCTAAATGCCAGCACCACAAACTCCTGAATCCTATTAGGGCGACGGGGGAGCAGGATATAAACCTCCCACAGCGCTGCAGTGCTCTCACCCTCTTTTCCCTCTTTACCTGTGAGGGAGTTTTATGATGGACTGGTGAAGTGTTTAAGTTCGCTAATCTTTCTGGTTTTGTGAGCACTGTGATACTGGTTTTTGTGGGGTTTGGTGGTCAGAAAGAAAAGTCGTTTTTTTTCGTTGAAAAATAAACATTCAGTGGTCTGGGTTTTATTGTAGTTAGTGCTCGGCTTTGTGTTTCTCATTTTGGTCTTGGAGACCTTAAATCAGAGACATTCTTATGATTAACAAGTGGGTTTAGCCTTCTCTTGAACTTCCTGTGTCCCCTACACATTAAAACTAGGTAATTACGATACGTAACAACTAGTTGTCAATGTTCTTCTGGGGGGAAATGTACAGTAGAACTCACAAAGTCATACCTTATTAAAAACAAATTAAGCTTACATTTTAAAAAGAGGAATCATATTTTAAATGTGGTTTGTCTTATAAGGTTTAATATTGGTAAGATTTTAAAGATAAACCAAGGGTAGTAACCATGCATCCTCTTTTTAAACCTGTTTCTAATCAACCCAGGCTAAAACAGGCTTAATAGCTTGGATAAAACTCAGACAATTGTAATCATCTGATGCATGAGTTGGGTTCAAATAGTCCCTTTGACAGTGGAAGTCAGAGAGCAGTCAGTTTACTGTAACCACGTTGCTTAATCCTATAATAAAGAAGCCCTGGCTTGGCATGGCTGGCTAACATATACTTGTGAGTGATAAAGCATCTGCTGCCGGGTACCACTGGTTCACCTTTCAGGCTCGGCTTCGCTACACACCCATTCAAAGCAAAGTGATGCTGTTACAGAAGAAGGACTATCGATGGGGAGGGAGGCTCGGCTGTGGCCCAGTAACAGGATCGACAGCAGCCTCGCTGCTGAGGCTGCAAGTGCTTTTTCTGCATGAATACTTGAAGTGTGTCATTGCGAGGAAAAGCTCTCCAAATATTTCCCTAGCCAGGGGTTTACACAGTATCTGTTTCTTATGGTAATTCCTCCAGTCAAGCAATCCCAGCGGTTGCCATGGTAATCACTCACTCAGCAGACATTGGTTGATGGGGGAGCTTGAGCTAACAGTGATGACCTGACACTGCATTTAGTTCCACAACAGTACATGTGCGCTAAGAAATTAGTCATGGATCTAATGTGATAAAGAAGCACAAAGAGTTGATGTCTTTTTTATAAAAATGTAAAATTACCCATTGCAGCGAAGCGAAGTGAAAACAACTTGTCTCTCCTTGTTAGAGCTGCTGGTCAGACACGTCCGTCCAGTGACTCATGTTAAAACCAGCTCCAATGATTCAGTGCTTTTGTAAAACTGCAGAGCACAGCAATAACGTATTTATCTACAGGGTCACATTCAAACCTAATTTTGAAAGATCTGCTGACTAAAGACTAATTCCTACATCACAAAGCTCCGGCTCAATGTCAATAAAAAGCAGGCAGTTTTATTTGGGAACTTTAATAGTGTACTTGATGTACAGTTTTTTGAAGGATTGCTAAATGCTTTTACCTAAAAGTAATGGATATTGCTCCTATGAAGCGGTCACCCTGGCTTACTCTTCTTCCTCCTTCCTCTCCAAAGGCCAAGGGGCAGTAAGTATGGTATGATGGTATTTGTACCTTGGCACCATGTTTTGTTATTGTCATGAATTAGCTGTTGAATTGGTGAGTTCCTATTCACCATAACAGCAGGGAAAGCCCATAATTAACCAGCCCAGTAGGCCATGTCAGTGAGACTGTCCATAAAACCAGATTACTGGACTTCATCTAAATGGAATGCAGCCGTGGTTGATGTTGTTAATGTTAAAAATGTGCTTCCCCTGCATTAAACAGTCAAAATATGTATTTGTGTGGTCCAACTTAAATTTCCAAGAGAGATCAACACAATTTCTCCACAGTCAGATCTTGTGCTCTGGTCCACCTCTACTAGGATGATGATTATGGCTGACCATGGGTAGAAGGAATGGAGGTTGCCTTCAAGAGGAGGAAGGAAAAGTAATCCTGCTCACAGGCCAGATTACAGGCTGTATAACCGTCGACCAAATGACGGTTGCAAAGGCTACACTTGAGTTTCCACCCAGCTGTGCCTTGAAGTCTTGTGAAGACATGGTGGAGGAGGCAGAGAAAGGGAACCTCTGGCTCCAAAGAAAGAACAAGGTCTTGTGAAAGCTATGGGAGGCTAGAGGGCTGACTGCACGGGGCCATAGCTGCTCTATCACCTCCAGATGGATTAAAGGCTGGAAGCATCAGTGAAGGCACAATGTTATGATCAGAGCTGTGTCAGGCAGAAACACTCAGCGGGTGGGCTGACCTGTTCTCACATCTGTAAAATGAGATTATCCATATATAAAGCATGTCAGCCATATGCCTCAACTGCACTAAACTAGGGTTCCAAATGCAAAAACTTCATGTTGGCATACTTTGGCAGAAAGAGGGAATTCAATGGTGTAGCACTGTGGGAAAAGCCACTGGCGTACTCCTGGATTGTTATCAACATCCCTTATTCAGATGCGCATCTTGTGAACTGTACAAGGTTCCTCACACTGGTTTCCACACTTAACAGGACAACATCATCTTCTTCTTACCCATATTATTATTTATTTTTAAAACCAGTTCTTAATTGGTTAGGTTGGGTGTATTTGCAGTTCATGAGAATCTGAATAGGTATGTCAGTGTTTCTGAAGTCGAGGACCACCATACATAAACCTCAGATATGGTACGTTGAAACTGCTGAAGCCACTCTTACGGTTTTCTGCGGCCCTGTCTGCTCCTATTAGCATGGGGACTACCTGGGACTTCCACATCTGTTCCACTCATTCTCTCCGCTCCTTCTTCTTGTGGTCCTTCTTCCTCCAGTTGCTGTCAGCTGGTATTACCACCACCATCACTAATGTGCCCTCTTCTGCTCCTTGTCAACTACCACTAGGACTGGTTGGTTAGCCAGCAGCTGCTTTTCAGTCCAAAAAAATCTCAGACATTTTGTGTCCATCGGGAGAAGGGGACTTGTAATCCACGCTTGGCACAGATGTTGCTGTACATTATGTTTGATGATGTTGCATCATCTATGAGCTGGACTCCAGCAGGGTATCTTCTATAGGAGGATATACTGTATGAGCTTTGTCAATAAGCAGACAGATGATTGGAGAGGATTAGAAAAACTAGTGCAGTGTCCACTTTAAACAAATGGACTTTTTGCTTGACCTGCGGTAAAGCTGGTTGCAGCTTTCTTTCTGAACTGTAAAAGGGGCTTATGATCAACAAAGTTCAGTTTTTTGTACTGATTTTATAATATTTTTTTTTTTATTGTTTTCCATAAAATGAAACTGAATTTGCTTATTTGTGTTTACATGTGGTTAATGTATTAAAATCTGAATGATGTACTGTGTAGTTTTTTCTTACGTAGCATTTTTGGCTATTTCGGAGGTCTGTTAAGCAACCAACACAATCTTCAGACCCAAGTTCACTGCTTTTCAAAATAAATGCTCCGTCAAGCTCGATATAAAGCATTACCGATTGAGAGGAAGTGATGCTTTGAATGTTACTGCCATGACGGAGATATGTGCCTCTCTTATAGGCTGAAATATAAAATAAAATTATCAAAATTATCTGGCAGTGATTTAACCCTGGGGCTGTGAGATTCTGACTTTAGGTTATTGAAGGCACACTGCCCCACCACCCCCTGACACAGTGCTAGTCGATTATTTATTTAAATTATAATAATATTGAATGTATCCTGTGTACGAATGGCACCGAACTTAGCACTGCACTTTATCAGACCATCATGGACACACACGCCAGGTGTAAAGTCGACAAGTTCAATGGTTTGTGAAATATTGCTTCCAGACAGACAGAAAGACATTTGTTGAATTATTAAAAAGATATAGAAATAAACCTATATGGGGAACTGTGGAATACAATTTTGTGTATTTTTTTTGGACCAACACAATTCTTTGTATCAAAATAAGACATGCATCCATGTGTGCAATGTGGCATACGCACATAGGAATACACATGAAGTGGTTAAAAGGTTCTGCGTAATCTGGACCAATTTGTCTGAAGAGTTTCGTTCGTGTGGTTCACCAAGAATGTGAAGAGGCTGCGACTGTAGCTGCTGCAGGATGATTTGAACCGGTTGTCGGAGATCTGACTGTGTGACGACAAAGGTCTTTTCGAGGTCTGTAATCAACTTTGCAGCCCACACAGAGGCTGAGGGGCGAGCGAGCTGAAAAGATGAATCTGTTTGCTCCCGATCACAGAACAAGCCATACAGCGGGCCAAAGCCTTGCTCGTTTGGCAACGGGAAGAGTCTCAAGATTAAACAGTGAGATCTTTCTCTTGATCAGACCCCCGGCCTGCTATCCCCGCCATCCCTGCACCTGCTAGTCACAGCCACTGATGTATGTGCTCTCTTCTTCCCCTCCCTCGCTCCCTCCCACTGTCTCTCTCTCTCAACTTTCACTGACTGTCTTTCTTCTGCTCCCCTCCTCCCAACCCTCTACCCTTTTTTCGCTGCTTTTGATTATCGGCAGCGACCCAGAACTCATGCGAGCAAATCTATCGGAATTTCATCTTTGCTTCCCTTGCAATCACTTTCACATGTGCACAGTCTCAATCTCTTCACACATGCATCCATGCACCGGTTTCTATCTCCTTCTGCACATACACCCACACGCGCGCGCACACACACATGCACATAAACCTATTTTGTCATTCCCTCTTCAAGTCCTTCCCTCTACTATTTAATCATAAAATAATGGAACTCTGCATAATCCAGACTAGACTCAAGCTGCTCATTTTATCTGTTATTACTGGTTAATACATGGAGGAGAAATTTTCCCATTTGCACAGTGGTTTTAAAGTCATTCGCACCGAGTCATGGAGGTTTCAGGCGAGTGCTAAAAGCTTCTAAAGTAATTGGAGAAAAGGAAAATTGTACGTCAGGTGAAATTCTCGGCAGCTTGCGCTTTCTAGAACCGAGATCAGAGGTGCCTGCAAGGTGCAGAGCAGAGCAGGTTCGAAGTCAAGGACACTGCAGAAGGATGGACACTGTGCAACACCAGGGTTTTAACCCTGACCCTTAAATTAAAGGACACTTTGCTCACAAGCAAAGCCACCTCAATGCCTGCATAAATAAATAATTTGAATGATAAGGTCGGCATTATTTTACATTTTTCAGTCTGTCAACCAATTCCAATCCAAAAGAACAGAACGGATGATGGGTAACCCCTCTCTGTGCCCTCTGACCTTCCCAGCCACAATGGAAATCACTTCCACTGTGTGACCCCAAAATATTTTCCCCTTCCTAATTAGAAGTTGACCTTTTATATTCAGTGATTATATTTGTGTATTGACACCACCTCGTGAAGGTTAGAAATAGATGTTGATGAGGCAAAAAAAGTAAAGGAAACTTCAGTGTTTGGCAACTAAACAATCGTTTTAAATCAGGGAAAGATCATAACAAAGCACTATATTTAAATAATGTAAGCTAGGTTAATGTATAAGCAGGTAACAGGCCTTAAAAGTTTGCCATCTTACAGTCAAGCTCACTCTGAATTACAGGTAGGGTTGATCCTTATAGGCATTCATAAATAAATGTGTCTGTGAAAAGCAGGGAGAACAAAGTCAGGGTCTGTGGGCCCTTGCGGGACTGTAATAAACAGGACTAATCATTTCATTGGGACTGAATGACTGTGATGATTCACTGGCGTACCAGCCTGTCACTAACCCACCTGCCTGTCTCTGTGCACCCTGCCCATGCTCTCGCTGGGCAACACCGGAGGAACATACACTGCTGAAGCAAAGACGATAGTCAGACGTTAGCAAGCAAGTCACGGAAAACTCGGCTTCTAGAAGATAGGGGGGGTCCACAAGAGGATCGATGGGTGGGTAGGATGCATTCTGTATCTTGCTAGTTTTTCCAGGGTTACCAAATCTAGCTTTAAGACCCATGTTTCCAACAAGCAGTGATACTTGTTGCAAACCACAAAAGAGGAAAACATTATAATACCAACTCATAGTTAGTGGTTAATTGTAATGAGATGGGAATTATTAATATTTTGGATTCATTGCAAAACTATAGTAGTTTCCCATGCATTATACACAGGTTTGTTACATTCCTTCTCTTTGCGGATTTTTCACAGTAAAAAATCCTCGGTATTGTTGAGTTCTTCGAGAAAACATTTCCTGCTGGCATGGAAAGATGTGAGTGGTTTGACACAGCAGCTCTCTGAGCAGTGTTTTAATTCACCAATAATTTGCAGCACATTAGTAAAGATGACCTGAGCAGATCTTGGCATGTAATGAGGTGCAGACATAGTCTGGTCTTAATTCCTGTTCCATGAATCAATCAAGCTTCAGCTTTTACCTCTCTTTTCAAATTTTTAAAGAGCATAAAAAAGTACAGGCAGCAGATCCTCACCAAACTGCTGGAAAATGGATGTTTCTTTCAGCTCAAAGGGTCACATGAGTTGGATTTTACAAAAAAAAGAGTTAAACTTACATACATAAATATATACATTAAACATTATATTTGATCAAATCACTCTTAAGTTGTTTGATTTATTCACACTAACTCAACATGACAGAAAACACTTTATTAAATGTGACCCTTTACATTGAACTTATGTAATACAGTTACACAGAACTTAAACATCTAATTGAAAACATAAAGTCAGCGTTTTTAGTGTACATACAATATTTCAATCAACATTAGGAAAAGATAATAAAAAATCTGCATATATCTGATTTGAATAAAGAATAGATTGCTGCAAATGAGTCGTAAGACAGCTTTGTGCAATGTGTGAATTTAGAATCTGAATCGTGAGTGAGTCTTAACCCATTTTACTCATAGAAAAGAAACCATTCCACGCCTTGTGCATGACAGTCAGCCGTACCTTGTTGTCCATCTCACCAACTATCACAATCTCCCTGTCCAATTCGCCACATAAAGGCCACGGTGCTTTCTTTGTTCTTCACCTTCAGTCTTGACGACTTCATGATCTTCTCACCGGAGCCTGAGGGTGTATCTGCTGCAAGACCTTTGCAGGTGGATTGCAATGAGCAGTATTAGTCTGAACTGGTTTTCAGAGCCTGTTTTTTAATTTAACCTTTTTTAAGTTGTTACAGTGGAATCAAACACTGTGGGATTTTGGGCTGTCCCGGACGAAAAATAACTATCTGATATATTTTCACACTTTTTACAACACTTCTACTACCCCATCTCTCGGACCCCAGTTGGTACAGTCCAATAAGCCAGGTAAAAGCAGAAGAGAGAGTGGAGAAAATAAATATCCCAGCAAATGCTCTATGTGAACTGTATAACAATAAGGTCATTATATTCTGAGAATTATAATAACTAGGTAATAATCACTGAAGAATTACAGAGTCTCCCAGCTTCCTCACAGGGACTATTTTCACTTGTGGGTTGATATATATTTGGATCTCTCAGTGAGTGTTGTTAGTGGCAGAACAGCAGGACAGAGTCAAAATAAGTTATGATGTGGGTGTACCGAGAAATAAGATAAATCAAGCTTTGAATTCAATTGAAATCTTCTGCAGGATTAATCCTTGTTGCTTTTGGACTTTTCCGTGGGATTTGTAGACATGGAGGGAAAATAAACAGAATCGCCAGCCCGATCCTCTTAACTTTGACTCTGACTCAGTGTCTGAAGATCCTCCAAATGATCATTTAAAAGTTTCTCCGGGGGCCTTAAGGCAATGTACCACAAAAGTTTCACTCGGCCCTTATCTTAGCTGTCACTTATTTCCTCTGGACTGCCAAACAGTGGAGAAGTCTGAAAGTAACCAAAAGGGCAAACACACCCAGAAGCAAAAAAAAGAAAAAAAAAAAATCCAATCTCATTTGAATACCAATGAATTTACTTTCATCCAATGTCTGGACGAGCCACCAGTCCACCATCAATAATGGATGTAAGATAATCTAGGCTCTGTTTATTCCACTCATTTTCTTCAATCACTGTTCACTGGTTAATATTTCACGAAGCCGAGGTCAGCCCGATCCGCCGCTCTTTTTTTAGCCTCCATCCCAAACGTTGCCCTATTTTGGACTTTAAAACAGTTTCCGACGGATCAGAGGGAGAGAGGGACGGCGCTCAATAAGAGACCACAGAGCTGCTTAAATATTAAATGGATGGACAGTGGTGACACAGAAAACACAATCTTCTTTTCTTTGGCTTTGCATCCAAATCTAAATGGCAATTGTCAACAAAGACAGTCAAGGGATTTAGAGTCTGAAAGCCCTCTGCAAATGTTAGTCTCAGTGCTATTTCAATGGAGTCCTGATCTGTGTGTGTGTGTGTGTGTGTTTTTAGTCCATGTTATTGTTGTGGATCTCCTGAGACTGCACAAAAAATGTAAAAGTGATATGAAAACAAATACACAAGAACTCCAGTTTGAAAGACGTTTTCAAAGTGACTATTTAATTTTGTTATGGTGATGAACCCACTTTAATGTGCAGTCTAAATCAACTTTATTTTAGCAAAGCTAGGAACCTATTGATGACCATAGAGGAGCATTTAGCCGACAAAGAGCTAAACAACATTTCCTCAGCAAAACAAAAAACAAATGGAGAGTGGATATTGGACTGACGCTCACCAGATGGACAGAAATAATCAGCCTAAATGACTTCTAAGGTTTGCCGAAGAAAAAATGTTCAAATCTTCCCACACATTTGCCATATCCTGTAGAGCAGTTGATCCACTGCAGGATCTTACCATGAATCAGTGTGGAGGTTGATGACGCATCTAAAAATAAAATGTAAAAATTAAAATTTCTTGATTCTTGTTGTTCTTGGTTTGTACCCTCGGGGTTGAATGCACTTATTGTAAGTCGCTTTGGATAAAAGCGTCAGCTACATGAAATGTAATGTAATGTAATACAAAATAAAATAGAACAAAAAGAAAACAATATCTCCAGCAGTAAAAAGTGGAGCCACACACATAAAAGACACATATGAACATGTCAAGAGAGTTTGTTATGATAAGAGCCAACGCTGTGTCGAGGTGCTGTAAACAAAATCACACAATCTCCGCAGCAGAATTAATACGTTACATCCTTCTTCTGTCTGCTGCACCATCACTTGAATTCTCCGGGGATTTGTTGCTGTCTACAACAAGTTTGAGCAGAGGGCTTCCCGCTGTGTTGTTCATGTGTGAAAGGAAAACGTTAAAGAGAGTCCAGACCCAGTTCTCCAAAGATCCTCCAGAGGACATGTCTGAAAACCCCTTTAGAACTGAGGAGGCCTCTTTGGATGAGAGGGTGAAACAACTTGTACAGATCCTGAAGATACCACGACCTGGATGACTCTGACAGTCTCCACACAGATGCAAGGAACAAGAGGACAGACAGGAAGCAAAGACAAAGGTTTTAAAAAAGGAGGTGCCAAATTTAATCAGAAACTAAGTGTGCAAATGTTTCCTGGGGAAATACAAGCTTTCAATGTGTGACTAGTCCTCTATGATACACACAATGCTTAACATGCATGACACCTTCCCATGCTCTGGGTATATATACATTAAACAAGAATGTGCTTCTTAGCTAAATTTCACAGTGAGATTTATTTCAATCTCTGCAAACTATTGGACAGTCTTTTCTCATTGATGATATCACATATAAGAAATTGTTGGATAAATCAAAACTACAAGGTCACGATTAACAATTGCAACATGAAGCTCACACTGAAAAATAAAGATGGAATGTAAAGATACCATTTCTTCTGTATGTTATATGAAGATTGCATGTTTTGAGCTGTGGTCGTTACTCTCTGACATTTAAATGACCGCACCACTCAACATGAGTTATGACAGAGGAACAGAGAGCCACTAGATTGGGCCAATATCCATCCAATAACCCAAAACTCAGCTTGATATCCAGCTATATATCTGTACGTTATCCCCTCCTGCATATCTTAATTCAGCATTTATGATCACACCACTACTTAGCTACCATCAGTCCTGACTGCTGATGAAATATCTGCTATTGCCCCTCGATAGTAGCTCACTGCAGTTATTATGAACACAACATGGTGTCACCAGCATTACCCATTTGTGGATCTGGTACTTTATGAGTGTAACAGGTTAAGCCTGTTTGAAGCATTGCTGAAAGCATAATATAATGTGGATGTCATCTAGTTTGGCTTTACTTGTACTGGAGCATTTTGAAATCAGATGGTCTCTTGAGAAGTATCAATTTGTCATGCATTAACGTGGCAGGACAGTGACATTAAAATATACACTTTACACTAATAAGAGACATGACATACATAACAGTTGCACTTTCTTACTCCTTAACATGTCCATAATTGTTTCTAAAAGCCCTGGACTACTGTTACCTTCAAATGGAACATGTGACCTCATGGTTACAGCACGGCAAGTCGTGCCCACACTGTGCTTGTGGTTCAAGTCGTTCACTGCTGCTAAGCAAGGTCCTATTGTGTGTGTCACACCTGAATTTAGTTATCCCTACCTGCTTTTGAATATAAAGGCTGTGTCCGAAATCCCTCACTAATGACTGTATGTATGTTGCTCGTGGCGTATAGACGAGAGGAGCGAGGGCAGCAGGAACAGCCTGTATATAGAAGCACTATATAGTGAGGTAGGGAATAATGAGTGAGTGGGTGATTTCGGACACAACCATAGTCCCTGTGCTGCCCACTCTCCTGCCAGTTTGTTTGTTAACACCTGTTCTGTTACATACCTCAATAGCCCCCTCAGGATTATGACGCTGTAGCTGTGTCCTAAATCACAGGGCGTCAAAGTGGCACAAAGAGACTGTCCCATTTTGAATGCTCCTTTAAATACATGCAGCCAAGAAAATGTTCCATTTGGATCAACAAAGGATTCAATGGGTGGATTACATCATCGCTTTTGATTCTTTTGATTGTTCTTCTGACTGTGTTGTAACATAAACATTTTAAATGTGTCTGGAACCCCCCATTGGTCAGCTGGGGCTGGGGAGGCCTCTTGGAGGTGGGGAGGTGGGACGTTTTCGGGACAAAGGGTAGGTCCAGTTAACTTAAGGCATTTGTAAAAGTCCTCAAGATTGGTGAGATAGGCTTTCCTCATCGTGTTTTTACTGAAGGGTTTTTATATTTACTTTTGTTTTTATCTTTTTTCTAAGTGCTCTTTTAAGCCCTTGCTTTGTATTTTTGCTGATGTGTCCTTGTTTGTATGCGCATGTACTTAGGGAGGGGAGGGTTGTTATTATATGAAGTATTTTTGTTACATTTCCTTTGTTTGTAAATGTGCTATATAAATAAAGTCTGATATATTTGTACTCTAGTGTCTTAATTTACATCTATTCTGGAATAAAAACTACATAACGTCAGAGAATTGCGGTCAAGTATGATTCCTTTTGGGTTATTCAGGCCATCTGCTCATAGGTGTAGGTAATAGCAGTGGTGGTGGTGGTGGTGTGCAGCATCATCACTTGCTCGAGTGAGGCAGTGACTCAGTCATGTCAAAGTGTGGAGAAGAGGGTGAAACTGTTCAGCTGTAAATTAAGTGTCTACTCATGTGTGCATGTCTGCACATAGATAATTTGTGACTGTCTGCAGCAGAACCTCAGATTCTTGTTTTGTTTGTGATTGAGAGGTTTGTATTATCCAGCTCAACATAAGCTTATTTAGAAAGTAAATCCCGACTATTTCCCATGACCTCTTTCCAACTATTCTGTCTTTATTGTCCACTTACAAGTCTTCCCTGTTCAAAACCTTTTCCTCCCTTTACATGTGGACTTCTCCAAGCGCAGCCATTTTGACATGGAATAGTCACTAAACACAGGTCTTACTAATCACATTGATTGGGCTGTGTTCTATTTAGGCTTTAATGAATTTGATTAGTCATCCATGTGTTTACATATTAGTATCCGAAATCAATCATTAATCACTACATTGTACTCTACATTTTGAGTTTGCCATTTTCTAGTGGTGTCCAAATGGTTAGTGAGATTTTTTATACCTTATACAGTGGACTCATTGTTTCCCACATTGCATCATGATGGCCACTAACCGAGCAATATAAACCATCATGCATTGTGCTCGCTGTGGAGACATGAGAGGAGTGGGCAGCAGGAACAGCCTGACCTGTCTTACAAATGTAAATAGAAGCAGAGCAGTGCATCACAGCGCACACTGTGGGAAAAGCATTTATTATTACATTTATAGGTTAGCACTCAATGTTTTTTTAACCTTAAAGTATTAATATTAAGTGTAAAATATACATTTAAAATAGATTCTGGGATTTTGCCCCAACCGACGTTGTTGTTGTCGTACATCATAATCCTGCGATAATGACGCAATTACCTGCCTAGCGAAAATGTGCCCAGTAGTGTTCGTCTTTTTTTATTTTGCCTTTGACTGTGTTAAAAATTACTCACCCTCCTTTACTGTAAAGGGAGTTCTACGTAGAGAATTACATAGTGAGGTCCTTGGGAAAAAAATAGAAAAATGTATTTCTTGCTGTGATACGTTTCTCTGTTCTCTGTTCTGTTTGACCCAAGTTTAGTGTAGTTTATCCGAGGAAGTAGAGGAAGACGTGTTCAACTCTATTCACAAACTATTAGCAAACCGCCGCGTCCCTACAGACTGCTACAGAGCGTTTATTCAATCTCTATGTATCGGACTAAACTCTGAACAGCACTTCCTCTGGGAATTTACAGCACATATGCGTGTAAATAAGTGTGAAGCCGGAAAGTTGAACAGTTTGCAAGATATGTGTTCCACATAAAGGCCAACGTTTTTATTAGATAGATAGAAACTGGTTCGTGATTAGTGAGGGATTATACTAACCCTAACCCTAACCCTAGCTCGGGCAATGGAATGATGTCACACCCAAATATAATCCGAGTTGATTGCTTTCCAGTTGCACAGAAACAATATTTACGTTAGCCAGACAGCCATTGTAAGCCAAACCAGTTCATAATAACACATTACATGGCATTTAACGCATATGCAAACCAAAGGAAGACGTCCACAAACAGTAATTGGACAGTACCATGTGTGCAGAGTGGCCATCTTGGATTTCAAAGTCAGGTGTGTTGAGGTTCTCTATTAGCAATTCGATAATTGCAACCTCTGAGGTATCATGGCACACAGTATGGTTTCACAGCCTGAAGGTGAGTGGCCACCCAGTCACAGAGGTCAGGTAATCAAGTTATGCTGCTTAGTGGTGTTATAGAAGATAGGCACATTTATATAAGGGGTTTCAATTGATTTACAAACAATGGTGCTTTTGGTGATGGCCCCTCCACCCTCCAGGTTGTTGTGGGTGCATGTCCTGCTGGTAATCTATGCACAGCCATTTAGACGGTTCAGCAATCAATTGTGGGTGGGTCAACAGCATGAAAACACTCAGCAGCCATCACAGTCACAGCTCATGTTGTATCCACACAACATCACTGTGGTCGATGCTGTGTGAGGAAACACGAGGCGTTTGTTTCCCTCACTGGGAGAGCCCGCCGGTGTATCACACATACACACACATACACACACACACGAGCACACACGAGCACACACCCCTCACCCTCACTCGCTGAGCTGCTCTCTCATCCGCCGGCCTGAGACGCTGCTCAGCGAATCAAGCAGCGCGGAGCTGGGAAGAGGAACGCGCAGCGACGGAGATGGCGAGCATCAGCAACATGGGGCAGAGACCGCAGCTGCTGCTGTGGCTGCTCCTGGCCGTCCACACCGCCAGCGTCCGCGGTCTGAACGGCGACGAGGACCAGAACCAGGACACCGAGTGCAAGATGAAGAGCGTCACCGTGTCGGCGCTGCCTTTCCTGCGGGAGAACGACCTGAGCATCATGCACAGCCCGTCGGCCTCCGAGCCCAAGCTGCTGTTCTCCGTGCGGAACGATTTCGCCGGGGACGTGGTGGTGGTGGACGACCTGGAGAACACCGAGCTGCCCTTCTTCGTCCTGGGTGAGTGTTGGAGTCCCGGCCGCGGCTGCGCAGGTCGCTAGCCGCACACCAGGCACATCACAGCCGCCTCACTTCTCCTGATCACACCGGAGCGTCTATTAGCTTAGGCCTGGCTACACACCATGTTTTCATTGTTTTTATAAACACCACAGCCTCCACAACAAGCACAACACACAACATGAGCAACACAACGAGCTGGTTGTATGTGTCATCGCATATAAATACATGTTTTATGTCGCCGGGTAGTTGTTGATAATTAGCTTAGCTCCTCTCACTCCTGACACTGGGGCTAAAACAACACTTGCTATTTATTATTGCAAAAAATAGGCCGCATAGCATCATCATGCTAATAAACCCGCAGCTTATTGTTTTCTATTAAATGAAATGAAGTGATACATGTATTTTCTTGGCTGGTATGTTGTATTTCATGACTAGCACACACCCGTGTGTAAGTACATGTGTAGGAATGTACTTCAGAGGTTCAGAGTAGCAACTGAACTCCTGTCACTTTTCTCCAACTTTCAGCCTCATGTCCTACTGTTGTTATCCTGTTGTTTTGCGCTGCTTTATCCTGTGTGTTTTGACATCTGATTAAAACGGCCACGGGTTAAATCCCCCTGTTAGTGTCTCGGCTTTATTAAATCAGCTTTCCTCTGAAGTGTCCGGGGGAGCGTGGACATGAGGCTCAGAGTGACGAGCTTTGCATTGTGGAAGTTCCCCTGGCCGCTGTCCATGGTGCTGAATCTCCTCTGCACCTCAGGACGAGCTGGGGTCCTGAGGAGCTTCATCTGTTATTGTGAGAGCCGCTGATACGCATTAAACAACTCTGTGTGGTCTCCAGTGCCACATCAATGGTCAGCTCTGTGACTTTGTTGTTGTCTGTTTGGGAGTTGCAGTTTGAAGCTCTGGGCCTGTATCTGCAATTATTTTTTGTTTCTGTCGAGCCTGGGCAGCAATCAGCATGGGATCTGTTAAAAAGTAGGTCTGGTGTTTGGATCTGTTGAGCTGTGTCGTCTGGCCATGTAGTAGAATAGCCTCTTTCACATGATCCTTTTATATTTCTCCGTTGTAGTCAGTTTTCATTTACAGTATGTGGAACAAACAAGCTTGTGTGTGTGAAAGTTGTCCCATATTTTATACTAAAAGATAAACAGTGTTCCAACTATAAATTCAGACTCTGGATCAGGAAGAAGGATCCCAACTTGGCCTCAAGATGCTAGGGACATGCACCCAGGTCTGATCAACCTGTGGTGGGCCTGCCTTAGAAGAGGGTGTCTTGTGATTTAAAGGCTCAAACACCTGATGACCCTAAGGTACACAACTGAACCCATGTCCCTAACATCTGCTGATGGTAACTTACATCTGATAACATCAAATGCTGGTAGGCCTTAAATAGAGCCTAGTACATACAAGGGATATGCTCCGTCTTGCCTATGAGCTAAAATGAGAAAGCTTTTAGTTAAAAAGGCCTAGAGGTAATGATGTCTGATCTTCTGAGCAGGCCACATGGCTTTCATAGCACTGCCAGACAAGCCAGTAGCCTCAAGTTCAGCCTGTATCTTTGATTACAAGGCCAAAACTCTTGGTGACATTAAGGAACACAACTGAAGTTATGTCCCTAACAACTGCTGATAGCTGCTAATGCATGCTAACATGTTGTTAACATAAATTGTGCAGAAGACCTTAAAACGTAAAGGGATAGTCACCATATTGTCCTATATTCTAAAAAAACATAATTCAGTTTATATAAACTTAAAATCTAACACTAAACTGCTAACATTATTCAGGGGGAATCTGCTACTTCTATACAATTGACTCTAAGTTTGCCCAATTTATTGTTTTGTATTTATGTTCTGTTAGAAAGCACACACTGATCGGACAGGAGGAGTGGGTAAGAAAAATATGTGACATAAATATATTGGAAATAAACAGATAACATGTGCAACTCTTGAACTCCTAGATCACAGCACTTTCACAGAAATGTGTGTATTCACAAGTTCATTTGTCTAATTTGCATAACAGTTTTGTTATCCCCGTGAAACATGGATAGGAAAGAGTCTTGTTTTGAACCCTAGATTTGGGAAATCCTAAAAACAAAAAATATCAAAATATTGTATAGATATCCCTAACCTTGTTTAAGTACATTATTTAAAGTTTATGCAGCACAGATATTGACAGTTTCCTGAATAAGCTTCAAGCATTTTGGACTGAGGAATAAAATAGAGGAACGAACACAACAAATTATTTTATTTAAACCTTTTCTATTTATTGCCCCCCCCCCCCATAATTTATTAAAGGAAGTGTATAAAATGACATACAGAATTTAAAGATCCAGTAATTTCAATTTTTCCACCATGCACAAAACACCTAGCACAATAACAAACAAGTAAAAAGTAGAGCACAAACAAACCTGTTCAGCCACCCCCCCCCCCCCCCCCAGGTAGCCTATACAACTAGGTAAAGTTATGTAGTACAGTAGTTGTGCTGTGAAGCTACAGTGTGATATCAGTAAGACAGACAAGGGACGGACAGAGGACCAGCCAAATGAATAAACATAGCAGACAGGTCAGTCTCACCCAGGAGGCAACGTAGACCAATTTTTACAATGTTAAATGAAAGGTTGCTATTTATTGATAACATGATCCTTAGATCCTCTCAGTGCATATTTCATTTTTTCAATAAAAGTCTCAATAAAACATCACCTCCTTTAGTCAGCCGGACTGAGAGGGTGAGACAGGAGTTTTCCACCCAAGCAGTATTCTGTGATGTGCAAAAAGAGTGGTGAAGGCAATAATGTCCCTTGCTTTGGTTCCATGTCGGGTAGATTGGGCTGGCACTACAAAGATGGTAGAAGGGGGCATGCTTGTTGTTTTGTCTCCATAACTATAACAACAAAGAATTTAAAGGAGCATGACATTTATAGCTATTATCTCAGTAATGATTACAGTGAAATCATCATAACTGCTGTTTTTCTATTTGTCTCCGAGATGTTAGAAAATAGTGAAAGACGACTAACATACTCTTTAAGCTCCGAATTGGAGCTTCATGTTATTTATTTTATGTCAGAAAGTGAAACATGTTCACTTATATATATATAATAATGTTAAACACAGAAAAGCAGGAAATCCACCCACTTGAGATGCTTTAACATCAAAGTTTCGGCTTTTTGTTTACCAATGTATAGATGCATCGATCTGCCGATAGTTTTTCTTGATTTATTTCTTGAAAACAATGAAATTGCTTATAATTAAGAAAATAATGACACAGAGACGTCTACCACATTTTCCTAAAATCCATAGTGATTGCTTTAGAAATTTGCTGTTTTTATCTGACAAGAGATAACAACAGTCAGAAATCGAAAGTTATTGAATTTTCCATCACATTAATCATTCAAAGTGGTATTTCCACAAATAAGAAGCTGGAACCAATAGATATTTTTAATTTTTGCATTAAACATTTATATTTTTCCATCGATAATTTTAGATAATTGGACTGATCATTGCAGCTTGAGCTAAATGACCCAAAGAGTATATCAACCAACAGAAAAGTTGCAGAAACATGTTCTTAATCATATCTTATCTACTACAATTGCACATTTCAATACCTGGAACCTCTTCCTACTCGATGCTGCCGAAACATTAAGTCTGAGTGGTCTAAAAGTTTAGATGTTCTACACCCAGCCCTGAAGAAAATGTCAGATTTAAAAGCAGGCAGGGCAACACAGGATTTAATAGCAGGGTTCTGTTTTTTTATCGACAGTAGAGAAGTAAGACTTACTCAGTGCCTTGAAATCGTGAATTACCTGTCTTTTACTTTGACCCAGCGGTGGTTAGGCAGTGCTCTGGAGACCCAGCATCACAATAGATTGAGCCAACTCTACTTTTCAGTACCTCGGCTCCACAGTACTGTGTATACAATGACAATATCATTTTTATGTCTATTTTAATTAACAGACATATTTGATACTGAGAATATTCCTGTAAAGGTCCCTAATGAAGTTTGCAATATTACAGAGTGTTTACACCATGAGACCGGGGCGGCTCTTTGAATAGTTGGAATAGTTCATTTAAAGGCCTAATTTCAACAGCAGTTAATTTGTTACGGAGTGGAGGGAAATAAGCGAAGGCAGACGCAAGGCACAATAGATATCTCAGGACCGGTGGTGCATATTAATGAGTCTGAACTTGTGTCTGACATTTTCTTGCGTATGCATTCCGCTGCAGAAAACTTTTAATGAAGACTCGCACTGGGGAGCCCGACACAAATTCACATCGCTGCTGCAACAAGTCTCCCCATAACCCAAATATAAACCCCAGAGCAGCTGCAGCTTCTTATTTAATTATTTGTTCATTTTTTTTTCTTTTGTTCGTTACTTGATTTCCTTTGGTGTTTTAACAAAAGCTTCTTTGTGAAAGTAAAGGGGGGCAGCTTTGAATTACAAAAGCAGAACTTTTGTGTTTATGTCTTCCCCTGAATAAAAGACATTTACATTCACATTGTTGGGCTGATTTGATGAGATGCAGTAATTACATTTGTACCAGCATTCCAGCAGCACTGTGATAAGGTGCCTGCTGGATGTGGCTTGTGTAAGCTCATAACTCTTATGAGGTTCTGGTTACAAGGATCCACTCGACCACTTCATGGCTGTTTGAATCTGACAAAGCATCTTTACGATTAGTGAGCCTCATGGTTCCGATCACTACGAAACATGGTGCTAGAATCTCTGTCTCTCTGTGTAAACTCACAGTAAAGGCCAACCAAGCATCAATACAAATATTAGAGGGGCAATGCATACCATGTACGAACACCATATACACCTCAGTAAGGCAATGCTAGCTATTTTCTACCATAAATTGCAATGACACCATTTACACCGCGATGAATATACAAATGACTTCTATGAGTTGGTTAGAGTTTTATGCTTTTAGATTGTCTCTCTAGTCCTATTATGCACAGATATCTTGCAAAATATGTTTTTGGACCAAATGTTTGTTGACTCTCAGTGCCAGAAATCTATCATCAGAAGATAACCTCCAAAGTAATATTCCCATTTGTCTCTCTCTCTCTCTCACACACACACACACGGACACACACACACACACACACGTTTAGCACGCACATTGTATCTGTTCACAGATTCATGAGGTTAACTGACATTTTTCAGGTGTAGGCGACTCAGTGAATATTTAGCATGTCTCTGGCAGATTAAGCCAATGTAATGTTAAGTTGAACTGATACTTCACAAACTGGCAATTTTAGCATGAAATGCTCTGTTTCATATTGATACAATAGAAGATGTTTTATCCTGAACTGTGACAGGTCATTACGCTATGTCTTCACAGGTCTGTGTTTCTAATCAGTCACATTTTATATAATATATCTTGTCATATACATATTCTTAATAAAATATTTGGTAATGGCAAATAAAAAGCCAAAGCTCAAAGGTACTCCCTTATCATTCATTACGTTCAATTCCCTTGGCAAGGATCATAAACTGTAGCTCATTTTGTTTTTGCTTGATTAAACTAATCGGTATTAAATGTTCTGGCATTGTGATTTTCTGACAACACAGAATGTCTTGCATTTTTTTTTAAGGAACAATAGACATACAGTTTTTTCACAGTGATTTTAGAAATATTGACATTTAACAGACATGTATTTGATCAATTGAGATTTGATCAGGGCAACAGGGCAAGAAGTGTAAGGATTGTAAGGGCTTTTCAAATAATATAATGAATATGCTTTTAGAATTCAGGCCTGAAACACACCTTAAAAACAGGTCTCATGGGGGAGCAGGTGTAAAGTAAATGGAAACTGTCTATTCTACATCGAGAGACTAGACTGCATCTGTTACTTCTAACTCAGGGCTGACGCTAGCGAACAAGGATAATGTGTCCCTACTGCATTATACTGTATCGGACATGAGTTAAGCCACCTTTCCAGCCTACAGGTTTGATAGTGTCACCAATTCCATTAGTTAAATAATACAATGCTGCAGTACGATGCTACACAGTCTCCCTCTGACCAGCAGCTGTGTCCTGCTGGTGGATGCAGTCCCGCATCCTCATCGATATCACATCCGATCACTTTATCTGTAGCCAAGCCCCTGTAATTATGGTCTCAAAGCTGTGTGGCTCATTTTTGGAAGAGAAAAATAATGCATCCTGTATTGAGGCCTGCATTTGAAATAAAAGTATCAGCTTTTAAATGCACACCTGTGTGTGATAGTTTGGGTGCAATTTATATCCACTTTTACAACGGCTCATATTTTTCTTGTCAAATTGCCTCGCTGTGTAAGCATCTACGGAACACTTTGAAAAGAGGGGATTCGGTGACTGACAGTAAATTTCGGATGCAGGACTGCAGCCACTCGTAAGTGTCAGAGAAAACCGGATATGCTGTTGGAAATGTACCCTTTTGGTGTTGTGTCATAAATTGTGCGGTGGAGGTTAGGTAGTAAAGTTTCCCTCTGGGAGAGACTCAAACTGTATTTGCTCCGGCAGTGATTTGCACATCTGGGCCAGGGGGTTGGAGGGAAGTCAGCGCTTAACTGCCGCCCATTCAAGCTTCCTCAGCTCTCTGGAACAATAATTTGGCTGGTTCAATTCAGGTCCATGCCACAGAAAGTTTTATATTGCTGCCAGTGAAATGGGCACTAAACTCCTCCCGGTGCTTGTGCTTTGCATGAGTCCTGAGTGCGGTGTGTCCTTCTTAAATCTTCTTGTCAGATTTACAAAGCTGACAGGACATCCGCTGCTGCAAGTGGTTTCACCTTGTTGTTGTTATGGGTTAGCAGTGAACATCTAATCCAACCCGCCTGTAATGGGAATAAAAATATATTACTTCCTCATGTGATGACATTGGACTATGATGATGTTGTCAAGTGAAATATGAAGCCTGAACCTAAATTATGCTGTTGCTACAACTGCATTTTATCCTTACTGTTTGTTTATTTAATATTTGTTTTAGTATTTACTTTATATTACTTTGACATTTTTAAAATGTGTGAAAAATGTCACAGTTTTAGTCTCTCAGTGTCCAAGATGGGATACGGTAAAAAAGTTTACTGAGTGATTCCAACTACTTTCTCACTTCTTGACAGTTGTCATTAGGAAAACTTCTGCTTGTTGGGAAATAGCATGATGCAATCGAAATCCGTTTTCAGACACCTTGGAGAAAGTCCGGACCCAATTGCTCAGACATCTGTAGAGTTTGAACAGCGCAGCAGGAGATTCTCTGCTCAGACACGATCCCACCAACACAAAAATCTCTGGAGGATTCAGGTGAGAGGTGTAGCAGCAGAAAGAGGCCGGACTTAGAGATCACATGATTTTGTTTATAGCACATTTACACCAGATCTCACCACCAAAAGCTCTCTTGGTGTCTTGTCCGTGTTTTCTTTGCGTGTGGCTCCTATTCTTCATCTTAAATTTGTATCCTCAATGTTTTTTTTGTTTTTTTGCATCTGTCATGTGTTCGAAATGTCATCAGCATTCCCACTTGCTTTCTCTGGATGATCTCCTGTTGTGTTCCAACATTGTACATCATTTGGACATTCTCCAGAATATTTACTAGGGTACTTGTTAGAGAAACTCATGAGAAAGTCTACAGGCTCTCACTTGGACATTTGCAATTTCATGTAGAGCCCCTATATCAGCACATTATCTGGTGTTCAGTGCTTGTGTGAAAGGAACTATAATGACTTTATAACCTAGAAAATCAACCACTTTTTTTTAACATCATAAAGAAAGTCCACCAGCTATCTGTTTTAAAATCTCTTATATGCAAAACAAACTTTTGCTTAGTATAAATTCTACATTCACCGACTGTAGTTGTTAAGAGTTGTGTTAGTTGACTGAGAGTTCACATGATAAATTATAATTTGTACAGCTTTATAACTTTTAACAACTTTAAAATCCAATTTTCATTTGACTTAAATATAAAAACAAACAGCAAAGATCCTTACAGTTTTGAATACATGGGTGTTTGATTTTCTGTCATTTAAATAACTGATCCATTGACTCTCATAATGTCTGCTCTATCGCTTGTTGTTGACTTCAACCACACATAATGTTTCCTAGCATTCAAGCATGTTGATGGATACAGAAACCATTAATTTAAAAGCATCAGGAGTTTCACTTTGAATGACAGTGTGCATCCCCACAGCATCAGCATGAAACCTCCTCCACACTCGGCCTTCACTGTCTAAATGAATACTAACCAGTTGCTCTCTGGCCTCTTGCTGAACCGAAATACCTTTCAGAAAATATCGTTGAATTTCCATTTCAGTTATGCTTTTTAAGTTTTGTGCAGTTGTGTGCATTACTTAGAATTTCCCAAAGTGAAAACAAGCTTTACTCGCAAACAGTGTAAAACCACTGCAGTAGCTGTAATCCGGCTTATTCATCAAAATCCCCTTAACCCATATTCTGTTGAAGCTTCGCTCCATGAAAACGAATTTAAGACAGCATTTATGCTGCAGATCTGCTGTTCCCGAGGGATTGGTTGGAAACTTATTATCCATAATTGGCAGGAGGAATTCCACAACTCTCGAAAACAGTTTCTACATTTGAGAAGACAGGTCAGCATGGGGTGGGACCCTGGTGTGAATTGAAAACCAAGGTTTGAGATGAATTCCCCTGAAAAATGAAAACTGGCAACAAATCCTCCTGTAAGGAGACATATTCATTATGTCAGGAGGATATGAACGCTGTACATGACGAGTGTCAGACACTGGTTGGCAAGCACACAGCTCTTTTACTGAATGTTCTGCTGGTTAAGGCCAGCATGAACAGTTAATTGGTCAGCGTGTCTTTCTTAGAGGAACAATTTTGTTCATAACCAGGGTTTTATTCATGGCCACCAGTAAAAACACTTTATTTAAAACACGTCTTGGTGAGTTTAATGAATGCAGCAACATCGCCAGGGACAAAGTCAGAGAACATCAGTGATGTTAATAATAATAATACGTTTTATTTATAGGAGTCTTTGACAGCACTTAAGGTCACCTTATAAGGCGTAGATACAAACAGAACCCTAAAAAACAATGTTTTAAAAAGATCAATAAAATTAACAGTGAATAAAACATTTTGTAGGTTGGCTGAATGTAAAAAAAAATGATTGGACTGAATATGCCAAAAAGATGGGTTTGAGACAGGAATTGAAAATAAAGAGAGAGTCAATGTCTGGTGGGAGGGAGTTCCAGAGGCAGTGAGCAGAGTGGGCAGGTGGTACAGTGAGGTGGATGGAAGAAGTAGATCTTAGGGTGTGGAAAGGTGTGTCGATGTGCACGAGCTTGGAAATGTATAGAGGAGCGAGATTATGGATGGCCTTAAAGTTGAGGAGCAGAATCTGGGAAAAAAATGCAGTATTTGACCAGTAACCAATGCAGCTGCTTTAATGGAGGGGGTTCTGGAAATGGGGGCGGCAGAGTTCTGCACTTGTTGAAGTTTATGAAGGAGTTGGTGAGGGAAACCAAGAAGAAGGGAGTTACAGTAACCAATGCAGGGTGTAATGAAGGTTTGAAAGAGAATGTTGGGTGTGAGGTCGGGCAGAGGTGATAATGTTACTTGATGGAAGTATGCGGTGTGCTCTTTCAAGGATGACACCCAGACTCTTAAACTAAGGGGAGGGAGAAACAAAGGAATTATCAATGATGTAGGAAAAACTGATTTTGTTAAGGTGGATTTGGCGCCAATAAGGAGAACCTTGGTTTTATGACTGTTGAGTTTGAGGAAGTTGCAGGAGAACCAGGATTTGATTTCCTGTATGCAATCAGAGGGAGGCAGGCTGGAGGATAGAAGTAGGTTTGGTGGACATGTAGATGCTGTCATCTGCTTAGCAACGGCCATGTATGTTAAATGTACGGAAAATAGCCAAAATGAAATAAGTAGATGATAAACAGAAGGGGCCCCAGGACAGAACCCTAGGGAACACCAGTATTGACTGGATATGGCTGGGATTCAAATAAATGAGTTGGAGGAACTGAGTGCGGCCAGAAATATATGATTCAAACCAGTCCAGGTTTGTTGATGCCAATGGAGGACAGCCTGTCAAGGAGAATATTATGAGAAATGGTGCAAAAGGCTGCAGTCAGATCAAAGAGGGTGAGAATGGTCAACAGTGCAGAGTCAGCTGCCATGAAAAGGTCATCGATGATTCTTACCAAGGCCGTTTCTGTTCTATGGAGGGGGTGGAAACCAGACTGGAACTGTCAAAAAGGTTATGCCAGATAAGTGAGCATGGAGCATGTTATCATAATCAGCAATGGCCGAAGACCACAAAAATAGGACTCAGCTTGTAAAATAAATTGCTTTAATGTTGGGGACATGATCAATGGTGAGTTTATTAATATCACAATATTTTGACAAGAAATAATCCTTTCTCAAGAAAAAGAAAATAATGTTTCCAGCTTTTCCAACGGGAGGATTTTCAGTTTGTCAGTTTTATGGTCATTGAAATCAGAATATGTGTTTGATTGAGAATGATGGTCAGACAAAACAAGACACACCTTTCAACAACATATTAGAGGTGGCACCATTCCAAATAACATTTGTTTTTATTTTCCTATTAAAAACTTAAACTTAAAGTATGTATTTACAAATTACCAAGATGGCACAGAAAAGAGGACTCAATTTAGAAACGATCCCCCAACCACCACTTTTGCCTTTGAAATCGGTAACAGATGGATGGATGGATACAAATGACCAAATCGAAGACAGGCCTCTTGTTCTCATTTTATGATCAGCTTTGAGAAGGAGTATGTGTAGGGATTGTTGTCTGTGGTCTTGGGACTATGCTTAAAATGGTCTGTAACCATTATGCCAGTCCAGCCCAGAGAACAGTGTCAATCCAGAGTAAAGGAGAGGGCTTTGCTGTCGAGTTAGCTTTTGTTTTAGCCGATATTTGATTCTATTTTGTTACAAAGGCGCCACATCTATTAGCATTTCCTGTTGGTGTTTAAGCACGGGTGTACACACAACTACTGCTGATTCACTTTGAAAACTTAAAACTAATGACTCTCAAATAAGTTCTGGAGTTATAAGGAGGTTTTTTCCCACCCTGAAGATGTCTAAGCGAATTTATGGAAATGTGTTCGCCATGGACATCTGTGATAATGATAGCCTCAGGAATGTATCAGTCACGCTAAATCTTAAAATGTGCATCATGTCTGAATGTTCAGATTTGACTGAGCTGTAACTCGGAGAAGTAATAATAAAAGGACATTCGATGCAAATTGTGGCAATCAGTCACTGAGAGAGTTTTTCTGTATCTTAATTGGCTCGTGAGCTGCAGCTCACCCTGCTGTGGTGATAAGTCGGCTGAAAACAGGACAAACTACAATAACTTATGTCCCATTGTTTATTTTAATGCAGCTTCCACCCCTGTCACCTCATACAGTATCTATTGCTTGTGTCTCAATTTGGGGGCCACATCCTTCAGAAGCCGCATTTAGATACAAATTACGTCACTTTGGCGTAAGTAGTAACTTGTCCTAATTCGAAAGTTCCTCCAAATGCAGAAGTCAAAAGCCATCCGGCGGATCCTTCCAGACCCAACATATCCCATGATTCATTGCAACTGTTTTCAAAGAGATAATGGCGGCAAAAGCAAGGCGTAAAACTTCAGAAGAATTCAACTGAGCAGCTAACGGTTCCCATGTTGAAAGAAAAACACTTTTTCCACGTTTTTAATCAACCAAAGACCATTTATGTCTGTAGCTTTGTTGCTAGGCGACAACTGTTAGGGCGGGACAAGCTGGTGACTTAATAGGAATAACAGACTGTCTCATTTTGGTTCATCCGACTGCGATTTATATGGCCGTTTGAGGATCCTGCCGACGTGACCTGCATAGACCGGAACTTCTGCACGATGCAGCAGCTGAATTGAGGCAGCTTTTGTCTCCCATGTCTCCCCCTGCGCCTCGTCCACTCTGGTTTTGCTGTTTTTCCAGTGACCTCTGACACACGTGATGTGCTTATAATTGAAAGTCAGTCATTGCCGTGTAGCATAACACTACATTAGGGTGTACTTTCACGTTTTAAAGTTCGAACAAATTCAAAGTGGCACATTATTCATTCAATCTAATTTGAACACATCCATATAATGTATTTTAAATCCATATGCTCTCTCCTCTGACTGGTGATGAATTTTTAAAATATCCTCTGCTGCAGCACAAGGCAAACCACTTGAAACGGTCTGATGTGCGTGGAGACTGTACATTTTGAATTCAGACAGGTCATTAATGTATAAATATTTCCCCCCGTTTTTTCATGTTTGAAGCATTGCTCGAGTTTTAAACATAAAGTGACAGCCATATAAGAAATACAGAATATTATTGACAGTGGAATTTAACACTTTGATATAAAACACAGTTTGTAAGACATGGGAGACGTGTGTGATGCTGGAAGAAAATTCAGGTCCTTATATATTCAAATCCATACTTTCAAAATTCTGAAAGGCTGTCAAGATATGTATTGTTTTCAGCATTGAAACACCAAATGCAGCCTGATGTCATTAAGTATAGATAATATTGTCCATCCAAGGAGGTGGGACCTCCATTACTAGACGCTGAAATAAACTTCACCAGTCATCAGATGCTTATACTCATTGTGTTGTTTTCTTTGTAAATTTAGCTTTTAAAGATTTTTCAATGAATTGCTGGATAATTAAAAAAATTGAGTCTGTAAAAACAAAGTAAAGCTTGTGTTGCTAGAAATGAGCCAAGGTTTTAGTGTACACAGCCAAAATCATTGGTAATCCCTCCTGTAGATTAAGTTCAAGCTGTCAGCAAATAAATTCCTTTTACATTAATGTCTCAAATTAATCTCTTTGTCAGAATGCTAAATGTAGCACTGTTGTACACTGAGGACATTATAGGAAGATAAAACTGCATTAAATGCAATGGTTTGCATAAAGGTCCTATTAACTTTTGTTATATTTCTGCTGACTTCAGCCCTTGCGTTCTCAATGAAGGAACACAAAGGGATTAAGTTTGTGATTTTATTAATCATGTTAAAATGTGTCCACTTTTCTGAATAGCTGCAAAACCCCAAATCCAATCCACATCCCCATTATAATACCTAGAGTTTAACATGTACTTAAAAACACATGTTCACCTAAAAGTTGATTACAGTGTCTCATTTACCGATCAGCACATTCTGTAATGTCGTGTGATTAAGGAGAACGTTGGTAGTTGAAAGGTTGGAGACATTGAACCTGGACATTACAGGTGCTAATTAGCAGGCTCATGAAGAAACTGCTGTTTCAGGTGTTTACAGGCTTTATACCAGCCTATGTATCTGAGCAGGAGGACAATAGTGCACAGGCGTCATCTATTTGAAGCTGTAAAACCAACAACTGATCTGAAGTGACTGAAAGCTAAGCTACAGTTGAGCTCTTGTGGTTCCTTCACTCTGCTTGGACCAGCTCAGATACTTCAGGTGTTTATAAACCGTATAAATAGTAATATTCCCATTAAAAACATGACTTTCATGTGATTAAGACGACAATATTAGACTGTGCTCAGATTCTATACCTGCATGCTCTCAAATTTCAAAACATTTCCAATTTGACTGTAAACACAAATTATTTCCTGTAACGACACATTGACAGTTCTAGTTAGAATATAACATTTTAATGTATGTTGCAGCTGTAATCAGCAGATGTCTGTGCCAAACTTGCCACCTTTCTTAGATTCACTCCCACCTCTGCTATCGTGACCTGCATTGAACAGTGTTCTTCTACACAATAAAGAAAAACTGAAGAATTGGTGATATATTTTATCTGGTCATTTTCCATTGTTGGCAGATTGTGCTGGACATTAAGTTCTGAGTTCTCCCATATCCTGTCTGTATCCTCATCTAGAGATTCTGTTTGGATTATTAAACATTTCTTTGTTTATTTTTTACCGGACGCAGGACTGGACAGGATAAATGGTATGAATTTGCCCATTGGTATGGAGTGTGACATTCCACAGTTGATCGCTTGAGCCCCTCACAGATCTAAAGCGGCTGTGACCCTTCTCCAGCCTGTGCAGGTGAATCGTCTTTAAAACATGAGGGGCTCGCGGCTCTGTTTGGATATGAACACGGCATGATGTGATTTTTAAATAGCGTGCCTTCAGAGGTATAACACAACACAACACAACAGCTTAATCCGAGGTGTAACACAAAAGCCTTTCCGGTGTGTCAAGGAATCTGGTGTTTTTGCCACTTCAGCAGAGGAGTGTTATGATTCTTCTGCATTTGCACTAGTCAGCAGTGGGGTTCCTCTGTATCAGTCCGTGTACACAGTAGCCTTCAGTGTTAGCTCTTATTTCAGTAATTACTCTGCTGTTACTTTGTTAATTACTCTTGACGTGTAACCAATCAGATATTTCTCAAAGCATAATCCGTAATTAAATGAATTTAAGTTGTCGGCAACTGGATAACAATGATCAATTCTGATGATTATGAAAGTTCTGAATATCTGATCTGGGGATTGACCTGCACATTAGGTACGAGAGAGGTCAACAAATAAATGTAGCTTATGGCTTGAAATCTGGATTTCTATGAGACCCATTTGTGTTTGTTAGTTTATCATAAAGTTTAAATTGTTTCTGTTTGTGGCTCCATTTAACTGTTGCAATTGTTTAATTCCCATTTTCGTTTTAAGACAACTTATCGGACTACTCCGTGCAGAGGATGATCTAATTTAATTGGTCTTGACTGACCCCAGGGCGTCCATGATTGCTGATCCTGTGAAGTCCTGTGCAGCATTTTATCTTGTCCATTTTACCAAAATGTCCTCCCCTCAAGCTCAGTTTGCTCAGGGATTTGCACGGGCTTTGTGCTTGATTCACCAAAACAGAATCCTCACTTCCTGAAATGCCCTCGTGTTGAGGGTAAATCAGTGATTAATATCAAGCCGAGATCAAGGCAAGCCAAGGACGGGGAAACTGGCGGGGAGCACAACAGGAGCATTTAGACAGAAGGAGGGCCGAAAGATGTAGTGAGAGAGCGGCAGAGGCAGAGAGACTGTAAAGCATGTAGCTGCTCGTGAACGGTTGCCATGGCAACACGATCGGGTGCTTAGACAGGAGTTCTGTGGAAAGGTGGCATTTTTATCGCCACAGCAGGAGAAGACAGGAAGGAGGCAGGGACATTTGAGGCAGCACCTTTACCACCACACACTCTGGGAATCTGAATAGTGATTACCACCAGAGAACATCATGGTATCAGACAGCAAATCATCAAATGTTTTTTCCGCTCAGGGCCAACTTCATTTCACTTACAGCCTTTCTTTCACCTTCATTCCTGCTGCGGTGTTTTTCTCCATAATGTCCGAATGGAGTCAGTGGGGCCTCGGATGTGACGAGTGCCACAGAACATCATGCTGTTACACAAGAGGCACCTGCTTTTACACCTCTTGATTGCCAATACGATTTATTTTCAGCTTACAGTTATTGTTGCAATGCTTCTGCTCAAGTTTTTTTCACATTTGTGAAAGTATGCAAATATCCAGATGTTGACTATTATTCTTTTTGAAACACCGTCAGCCTTGGTTTCTCTTTTTTGAAATTGTTATTATTATGGAGCTGGTTTTTGTACCTAAATGCTTCTGTGGAAATGACCCAAAATGCTTCTGTAACACAGTCAATTCTGGTCATTTTTAGTTGTATATATATATATATAAACACATATACATACTAATAAATAATAAAAATAAATACATTTATTTTCAACATAAATTTGCCAATTTTATGTTCAGACAATATTTTAAATGTACATTCAACATTTACATTTTTTGACAACAATATTGTATTGAATCTGAATATAGCATTGAATCTAGCAACTAAATCCGAACCCCTCTATTTTTAGTCTGAATGGGTTTTTCTGTAAACATAGGCAGGTGTCTAAATGATTTTTAACAGCAAAAAGCTCAAAGATCCGTAAAGTCAACATTGGGCGCATGAGAAGGGAGAAGCGGTTTTGAGTGGCAGCCTAATTCGTTTCCACAACTTGTTGCTACAACCTGAAAATGATGCACAAGGCATCAGACATGAAACGTTGATTAACTGGTGTCAGACACATTGAAATAACAGGTGTAGCTTCCCTCATTTTACACCTCAGTTTTTACTTTTCTTTTACTGGTTTCAATTACAGACGTGAAATGCTTGAATGACAAATGGGATTACTCTCCTGAAACGGATGAGAGTCATCAGGACTCATTCTACAACAAAAACACACAGTGCACTCCAGACTACAGAGTGGTTTCACAGAGGGGGGGCTTCTTTCATCTCACAGGAACTGTCTCACAAGGATCATATTAATGAGTCAATAACTTGGCCGTTACTTTTAATTTAGCTGTTATGAAAACATAAAACAGTTCTACCACTGTTAGCATTTATTATTTTGACTTGTAAAAAACAACATAAAAACATAAAAAGAGCCAGGGTGGTAAATGTTCAGTAATAGATGTGTTAGTGATATAAAAACTTGAACAGGCCATATTAATAAGTTAAAAAAATTATCCAACAGTACCAGCCCTATGTCTTACTTTATTTGGATCAATACAACTGGGCCATAATATATGTGTGCAAGACCTGATTTCAACAGCAAAAACAATACTTTAATCTCACTTTCATTGGACTGACAAAATTTGTGAAATGTGAAGGAAAAGCAGAAAAACAAGAACTCAAAAGTAAGCCGAATTTGTGTGAACAATTTCAGCTTTTGGTGTTTGACAGTTTTCAAAATTCATTGCGATGCACACATTTTATTCAATATCAGAAAAGTTATAGTTCATTATGTCGTAGTTTTGATTCTTCTACATCTTAGTAGCACTGCCACTGGATAAAACAGGGGAATATTTCTAACATTAATCTTTTTTCCTAAAAAAGTCAGCTTTGTGAGGGACACAAACACATACATCAGCGAATGATAACAACATAAAGGCACACCCAAACACATAGCCTGTTTTTGCAAGCTCCCTTGCAGCGTGTTGATATAGTTTTCAAAAAATGGTCCTGCTGCCTACTTGTGTTTTATTAGGCTGTCAGGCCGGGGGGAGATCAAGGCAGAAAGAAACTGTAATCTGTATGCATGCTCACAGAGGCCAGTGGGAGAGGGTTAGGAGCTGGACAAACAGTCAGACACCGGCTAGGAATATTTTTCATCCTTGTTTTAAGATTAGGGTGTTGTAATTTATGGCACCCCATGAACAAACCACCTCTGAGAGTTCTTAAAGCAAACAAAATGAAAGATTGGAGAATCCTGTCATTACGTGCCCACACAGGCATGTGGAAATCCACTCACATGGAAAGAAAATTGGAAATCAAATTCTCCAGAGAATCTCAGATTAGCTTCTGTTAAAGGAGGCACACGGAGAGCTAGTTTGTGGGTTTCCCTCTCTGATGTCCTGATTTCATCATCGTGTAAAAGCAATACGTCTTAATTTGCCCCTGTCATCACAGGCTGGCCTCGATCTGTCACTTTCCCCACCTTGTAGAGAGGTGTTACAGACAAGAAGGACATCGGTTCAAAGGCAATACAACATTTTGCGTGTCACTCCAGAAGCCTGGTTAGTTTCAAGCTGATTGAACTCCGTACAGACAGTTTTGATTCTACTGAGTTTCTTGGGGTCAGAACTCTCAGGTGTCTCAGCCAAACTGAGATTTAATATTAAAGACATGAAACATACAATTGATTTGCCTTTACGAGATGCATAATGTGTTTGTATGTGATATCTGCCAAATATCCAATATCAGACCTGGCTTATTTGTAAGTGTTTTATTTGATCTACCATGAAAAATCTCATTACACGACAAAATGAATTGGATCATATTTTTTTTAGTCCGTGAAGCCCCGAATTCTTCATCTCCTTATTCCCCTTGTGTGCATGTACAGTGTGGAGCTGGAAGCTACAGCACCTATACCAGCATTTTCTAAGCATTTCATCATTTTATCTTTTTGTCAAACTACCTAGCTGAAGCTAACTTTTGTCACAAAACTGTGTTTTACAACAGCCACATACTGTACTGCTGTAGCATCACGGGCAAAACTTTTGTAAAAGAAGCTACAACATTTTAAGCCAGCTAAATTCAAGAATGTTAAAAATGTTCATGTGTCTCTTCGCCAAGGATCACAAATGGATAAACATGGCTCTTTCATTTTACCCATACATTTAAAGTCTCAACACTGTATATATTACAGGTGTACACATTTTGGAGTAGAAGTTTACTTGCTGGATATTTGCTGCTACCTACTGGCACATCTCAGTCTCCCCTTGGCATCTCCTGACCTTGTTATGTCAGTCTCTCAGTCTGAACCCGGGGAAATATGGTTGCTCAAGATCAATCACTCAGAATCTAAAATAGGGCAAACAGTTCTCCTGTCGGTTCTCGATGCAGTTTAAAAAAAGATAAGTTATGTCTGTCGGAGCCTGGGTCAAGGGTGAATGACAAACATTTGCATTTTTTTCCCTGTAGCGCTGTGGCCTTGATATGTCAGCCACATTGTCTTTGACTGAAGTGGACGTTGAGCTGATTTGTCTGAATCATGGTTTTATCAGGTCAGATTTGTTTTAACAGTTGTAGCATTTAATAATAGGAACAGCAATATTGTGTTGAAAAAGATTGAAATGGGCCATCCTCTCTA
The DNA here is from genome assembly GCF_963576545.1 of Limanda limanda. Classification (NCBI taxonomy): domain Eukaryota; kingdom Metazoa; phylum Chordata; class Actinopteri; order Pleuronectiformes; family Pleuronectidae; genus Limanda; species Limanda limanda. The sequence goes on along the minus strand of NC_083648.1, from coordinate 22,845,933 downwards.
AATTGGAACTGACACATTATTGTCAGCCTCTCATTGGGTGAATTGTATTTCATTTATAAACTAATGTCAGTCTTTTATGAAAGCTTTTTGGCAGGCCTGTCCTGCACTCAGCCACTGCCAACAACTCATTTTACAAAATGGCCTGCATTCCTAAGTACTCGTCCTCTGTACATTATCATTCCGTTTATGAAGCATTGATTGGGACGCTCGCCTAATTGTCAACTAAATGACAGACTACTTAGGGCATCGCATTATCATATGTATTCAGGGTTAACAAATTAGCACATGATCAGTCATGCATGAGAGACGTTCTGATAAAGAGCTGTCTCCCTTCTGCTCCCACATAATCAGATCAAGCAGAATTACGGCCTCGTGGTTGTATGCCTCCAATCTCCCCTTCTGCTCCCAAGTCGTGGTGTTGAATAACGTCCAGAAGTGATTTTTTTTACAAAAAATTATGATGTCATAGTGAAGCAGATCTACGGCCGTTTGGATATTTGAAATGTCATCACGTTATTGTGTTATCCTTTTAAAAAATGGTTATATTACTGTGCAAAAAATGTTTTTTGAGAGGTCACAATGACCTTTGACCTTTGCAGAATGTATGGACAACATGAAAACATGCCCTGGTCCAGGGCTGTCGATGGCACAGAGGCATAGAAACTTGCTTAAAGGTTATAGTGTAGTGAGTGGGGGACTTACATAATTCAACCTCCGCGCTCAGTATGTGTTCGCACCATTGTTTACTTAATGCGTTCGGCGTCAGGCTCCTGCGTGGGTGATGACGCCGACCCCAGTGCATGCCGGGTGGCGTGATGACGTCAGGGGCCCGGCGCGACGGGAACGTAATGACGTCCGGGACCCCGGGGCATGCTGGGGTATTTAACGCCATCTTGTTTGTTTTGATTTGATGCTAACTGATGCTAAATAAACGGAGCACCACTCGTGTTCCAGACTGGATGGAAGTTGTGATGTGATTTATCTCAATTTCCACAATAGCTTATTTATGCAATAGTTGTTGAAAGATGCTTCAGTTCTTGTTAGGTTGCCTCGTGAAAGTCAATGTATAACCTAATAAAAGTTGATGGAAACAGGGGCAAAAGAAGAGGAAACAGTTTGGGAATATTCTTGAAGGGCTCAACCTCAAAGTGAGTGAGGCTGAACTTTCCTCTTTCCTCCCAATTTGATACGCTAAGGCACAAGGTATCAGATAGAAGCTTTGCCCCTTTCACGGAAAGCCTCTTCCTTCTCAATTTCCCCTATGATAAAGCCACTTTGGGTAGCAAACAAAAGAGATCAGCAAAAAGGGATTTTCACTCCTCTCGACATTTTTTCATTATGTAAAGCACGACATATTTTCAGTGAGATATTTCCTGAAGTCACCCGCTAGCTGGCTGCGCCATAGGCAGATATATTATCGGGAAAATTTAAACCAAGTGGATTAATAGGGAACTCTCCTTTACACAATGTCACAATTGGCCTGAGGCTGGAACTAGGGCGGTGCCAGACAGCTGTAAATGTGGAGACCATGCCAGTTGTGCCATGTCAGTGAAATATTAACATGGTCGTGAATTCTCATTTTGTCAGGGATTGCTCCCTTGGGGAGCTCACCGCCCATAAACCATACAGGTGGTAAAAGTAGAGGCTGTTTATCATAAAATGAACAATGACACAGGTTTGGGGACGAATCGTTTAACAGGGTCTTAATTATACATCACTATGAGCTAAACTTTCAACTAGTGTTCAAGTTTTAATTTCTTCTTTCTTTTGTTTTTTTGTTTTCATTACTTCCATACTTACGTGCAGTAGATAAAAATGTGTTTGTTTAGAGTTCCAGAAGTATTTAGCAGGTTATTGCTACAGCTGATGCTGGTGCACACACAAATATATACATGGAAATCCTTGCGGAAAACCGGCAGTTATCATTATGCTAATTAAAGGGGCCTTTTTAATTAAACAATTTTTGTTTACCTTCAGCACATCGTGTGTATCCTCCGGATTTAATGGATTTGATAAGCGTTTTTCTTTCCTCACTTAACAATTCTCAAAGCTGGAAAAAAGACTTATATTGCTTTATAACTGTGATCACCCAGGGAAGAAGCGCTCAATAAGTTCTCATTAGCACCCGCAGGACAGACACACAGAGAGGGCAGGTGTTATGCCGAGGTCTACCTGCCTGCTGAGAGCCACCTGCCAAGGTGAAGAGGAAGCTGCTGATGTTGAGCCGAGATCCGAGGAGGGTAAAAACATTTCGGATTCTTTTGACAGACCCCCGGCTCACTGACATGGCAGCCTGACTATGACAGATGGTTACATTTTTTTGTGTGAGAGAGAAACAAAGAGAGAAATCTATAGTTGGGCAAACAGCGCTGCACACACAACGATGCAAAACACTAAGTCAGAGATCTAGAGAGTTTATGTTATGATTATGAGCCATCTCTTTCCATGGTTTGGATTCTTTGCCATATGTCTAGTCATGGGCAAAAAGCGTCTTAAAGTCTGAGTCTGGGGTTTGTTTGGATCTAAACTTTTGTGGGTCTCATTTTTGTGGGACTGTACTGTCTGACATGATTCTCACTCATTGGTAAGAGAAGTTAGTGGTGTTATGATTCTTCTGTGGGAACCAGTCTTATGCAAAGTACTGTTTTTTCATACCCAAACCACATCAATGCAACACAAGTAGTCCCGGTTTAAGGTAAAAGCTCCTTGTTTGGTCCTGGCTGGTGTTGTGTGGAAGTAGGAAAAGTGTTGTCCAATTGAAGTGAAATAAAAAAGAAAATATATGATGAAACTTATAAAAAAAGCTACAAGTGCCACTCGTGATAAGTAGGATTCCAGGGGGGGCTTTAATATATAATCACAAAAAGCTCTCACTGCTTAGGTTTCTATTCAACAGTCTGAAAATACATATGTTTTCTCTAATATTAGTTTCAAAGCCTTTAAGTGTCTTACTGACAATTCTGTTAAACTTTGCCACTGTTGAAAGAATAAATGACATATTTCTTTTCTTATAGGTTTAATTTTGAAACATTTTGAGCTGGATAAGTTTTGTTTTGCTTCAACTTTACGAGGTCAACTAAAGTAAAGATAAAAAGTGTTTTTTCTTCTTGTGGATACTCTATCAATTCACCTAATAAGGGCATTTTTAAACCACCTAATGAAAGCGAATTTTGGGAAAAGATAATACTGTGCCATTTTCATTCAATAGCCAGTTGTAGCTATAGTGGCTGCTTTTTTAGCAAAAATAGATGTTTATTTTGTATTTTCTTCTACTTCAAAGGCAGCCTTGCCCCAATTTGTCTTTGGTCACGAGCAGTGGTGGAATGTAACGAAGTATTTTTACTTTGTTACTGTACTTATGTAAATTTTTACGTATCTGTACTTTACTTAAGTAAAAATAATAGTGCATACTTTTTACTTTTACTCCGTTACATTTTGCAGCTATTATTTATACTTTTACTCCGCTACATTTCTACAATATGTGTCGTTACTCGTTACATTTTATGAACACAGTTTCGCCAAAATGTTGCTGTGACGGAGCGGCTCCGCCAGCGCTCCACACACGCACACACAGTCACACACAGTGGCCGGTAAGCAGCCGTCCGGACCACTCCGTGAAGAAGGAGGAGGAGACGTTTCTTTAGTTTTAACGCCGCCACTTTATTTATTGACTGTCCACCGGAGCAACACTGTCATCACCTCTAGGTGCTCGTTCACTTCTCGTATTCACACACTTCTTGCGCAAGTTACCCAGGTGCACTACGTCACTCTCTGGGCCCGTTCCTTAAAGGGGCAGGCCATACCTGCAACAGCGCGTTTTGCAGCAGCACTACAACCTTGCCTGTTTTGCTGAAAAAACATTCAACTGCTTATAATTATTACTAGTAGTGACATCTGTAGAGGCATGGGTATTACCAGTAGCTATATCTGCATTCTTTATCAAAATGGCAGAGCCTAGACATTGAGAGACAACCCATTGCGTGAGTACTTTTACTTTTAATACTTAAAGTACATTTAAAAGCAAGTACTTTTTACTTTTACTTAAGTAGGATTGTTGATGTAGTACTTTTACTTAAGTATATATTTTCCTGTGTACTTGTACTTTTACTTAAGTACTAAACTTCAGTACTTCCTCCACCACTGGTCACGAGTAACTACCAAGGCTGCAGGAGGAGGTCAATTGAACTCACAGCAAAACATTTTCATTTAGGAACTTAAAGTAGCATATTTCCTACTGGATAGGGTGTGGTTAGTGGAAAGATGCTTCCATGGTCTTGATTAAAAATACTTTTTTACATGTCCAAATACATTATGCTCTTAGCTCATTTGTGCTTCAAAATCTATTTTATCTTTGGCTCCTACTTATAAGATTTACCAATTAGGACGATTTTTATCTCCCTTTGTTTCACCTCTATCTCATTAAGGCTCCTCCTTTGAGCTCTCCTCTTATCTCCATTCTTTTGCCAGTCCCCTGCGCAAACCAATCACAGAGCTGCATTCCTCTGATGTCCCAAAATACAAGTTAAGCATCAGCTCTGCGGCTGCCTGCGACTTTTCCTCACCCGAGTGATCATGGCATCCCGAGCGCACATGTACTCAAAAATATGTTTGTCACATATCACAAATCAAGGGACTGAGCAACGCAACCAACATATGCTAACAGAGCTCAGCAGGCTTCGAGTGGGAGGGCTCTATCTTGTCAAGCATACCCTTCAACTCGCTCAACACTTAGCTGGAAGTGTAAGATCACGACCCAGCAGGGAGCTAGTGGCGGCTGTATGCGTGTGGTTTTTGAGGTTTTCCTAAAATAGTGTGTGGCATTAAGCTGATGATTAAAGCCCTCGAGGGGTTGGCAGGTGAGGGAAGCAAGAGACAAACGTATGCTGTTGTGAGAGGCAAGGGTGAAGGAGAAAGAGGAAAGTGAAAACAGGAAAAGATTGTGGTTAGAAAGACAAGGTCAACGTGACAGATGGCAATGAGTTAGGGAGGGAGGAAAGATTTGCGTTGGGTGGGGTGGGGGGGGGGGAATCGAAGACGAGCAGACCGAGCGAGAAGATGAGCCTGTCGATCCCGTTGATAAGTGGCTATAATTTTCAGGGAGCCGTGGGCCCAGGAGCGGCTGCTGATGAAGCTTGGCTTTGTTTGCTCTACGGTAATGTAATTAACTATAAGATACAGTCGTTCTCTGTGTCTAAATGCCGAAACATTTCTTATTTACTGCCGCCGTGTCCATGAGCAGAAATACCAAAGCAAAGCATTAAGCAGCTGTCAACTGGTGAAATGTGTACACGAAGGCTTCTTGCTCTTTGAAGGAGACCATTCGACTGAAGCATTATACTCTCTGCTGCGCTGCACAAATTATTTTTTGCACTACAAGACTGTGCTGACCTTTCAAAAAGTTGAATGACTGTATCCGACGGACACACAATGGATGCACCCGCTTTTAATCTCGCTGTATTAGCAAGTTCTACCAAGTCCAGCTGTCAGAGGCTTGGATGACATCGGTGCTTTGTGGTTGGCCCCGGGCTCATTTCGAATTCTCTCTTAGTGAAGCAACCTCCTCCTCTTATAGTTTCTGTACACCTCCAGAGTGATTCTGTGTTTAGATTTTTTCTCGGCAGGCCTTCGCTGGCAGAAGGCATCTATCCCCTCGAGATGGGTAATTCACAGCAGCCTGCAGCCAAGCGCTGGCACACTTTGGCAGTGGCTGGATTTTTTAGTTTTTTTTTACAAATTCTCTCTTAATTTCTTCCATCTCCTCTGACAGTAGCCAGTGAGAACACATCATTAGCATGTTAATCATCTCCCACATGGCTTCATTGAAAGATAAGGATGCAAAGTTGGACTGAACACTGATAAATTGTTAAAATGAAACAGCTTCACAGTGACTGGTGCAAATTGTCTGGAGTACCAGGAGGAAGGTTTTTTGGAAAGAAATGTTGATGGGAATTAAAACATTATCTCCATTGCACTGTTTGTTCAGCAGAGAGCATAACTTACAGGGGCGTAACCTTTCTCAGAGCATGCTGGATATATTGCACAATTGTAATTGTGATCTAATTGTCAAGTTTAGCTAGTTTAATTTGCTCACTATTGATAATAGCCATGAGAGTGTGCACATGTGACTGAGAGAACACATTGCCTTGTCAACAGGGCGTTTTATCTACTGTTACATGTCCTGTGCTCTGTAATACATGGAATCCAAGGTCTTTTGTCTTCATACCAACAAGGTGGAGTGCAAGCTCTAAAAACTAAGACAGGTGCTGAATGAAATAAACAAATGGAGGTAAAAGTCATACAAAGACACAGCATGCTTCACTGATGACAAATGGAATCAAACAGAGTAAGGTTGTGATTATGCTAAATTAAACCAAACGACTGCTGGTTGTAATTTCATATTTATATGTACATAGAGAAGTGTGTTCTTGTCTCATCTAACTTCAAAAGATTTGGATGCATTATTTCCTGAAAATCTTATTTGATTCAATAATAGAATTATTTAAAGATCAGCTGCTTTTTCAGTAATTGCCCAGTATTTGGTCTAAGTGTTTATGTTCAAGCTTTGGTCATTATATAGTTGATCATAATTGAGCTGTGGGTAAATATAAACATATTCATGATTGACTCAGTGCTTTGCCATGCTGCACTTGCTTAGTGTGTTTCATGACAAAACCTGAAATGAGCAGGACTGAAGTGGCAGGCCCTAAGACTGATCTCAATATATAGATATAGATATATATATATAATATCAATTGATAGATTCATTTTTATATTCGCCTTATCTTATTGAATAGTTCATTAAATTGAAAATGACTTTTGTTTTCTTGAGTAAACAGTTATTTGTTCATTGTCCCTTTTAGAATCTCTTTATGTCAGTAACAGGAAGTTGTCATCAATCGGGAAGTAAGTGAGCTTGACAGTGAACTGCTGGTTTGTTTTACCTGAGCTAATCAAGGGACACCTACACACATCCTTTGCCTTTGGCACCACCGTGGGTACATACATTTTATTATCAATCTATGATCACAGCAATATCAAACTTTATATTTGGGACATCGTGAAGTTTGATTGTTTATATTGCCAATGTCACTGTTCCTCCACTATTAGTTTATTTAAGAAAATAAATCAATGAATCAATAGCTGAAGGTCTTTGTAATTCAAGTTAAGGAATAGAAAAAAAGGGGGTTTGAATTTCTATAAAAAATTGAGGTGATATATTTTGAAAGTGTATATCTGTTTAACTTGACAGGTTCAAACAATACGCTGATTAAGCTTTTGATATTTTTCAGTTTCACCCTTCCTTACAATGTCAATAGAATAACAACAAAGAGGGTGAGGGTCTTCAGAGTTTGATGTCAGGAACTTAATTAACTGACGGGTAATATAGACAGCACACTAGCACTACCTATTCTGAATTGAAAATAAAAAAATCTGTATCACAATCAGCATTGTACGAAGTCAAGGTATTAATGTTTTACATTCATGTAAAGATGCAGCAACAGCTGGAGGCTTTACGTGTGTATAGTGTAACCATGTAATTTTTAGCAAAGTATGCAGAGCAGCTGTTCACCTCTTTGTGGAGTATAAGCCAATATGTACAGGATGTTCCTATGGGAAAGGAAAAAAATAATGTCTTTGATTTTCTAAGACGCATATATGTAAGCTCCTGTTTGTAGTTGCTCAGGAGTCAATATATGGTAAGAAGGCCATAAGTGATGGTTATTTGTTGCAGGCAATCAAGGCAGCAGGCCCACAAAAAGGCTTCATGCACAAGCAGAAATTACATTCCATGCCCTTAAACAAAACACATGCTGACACAACTGGAATAGAAATTAACAACGCATCAAGACGTGGTTGCCAGAGGAGTTACACCTCTCTTTTTAGCTTGCTCTCACTTTGACACATTCACACTCCCACAGCCTGTTTCACACAATCACTCTGTCTCCTCTGATTGTCAGCAGAAGGCATCTCGGAGGAAAACAGGCATAGAAGTTCTTGTGGTCTGTCCTCGAATTCTAAACCCACTAATAAAACATGCGCCATGCAGGGCAAAATCCCCTCCATAGAGATTACCGCATCACTCAATTCACATCCATTATTTAAATGAACCCATATTTTGTTGTGTGGTAGTAGTGAGAAGGTAGAATTGGATGCATAATGATGTGGTTCAAGAGATTGTTAAACAATTTTTTTACCTTTTACCTTTGTAAGAAAGGAATTGGGTACAAACAATGTCAGCCCCTAAGCTGACATTTTAAAATAAAAAAGTGAACAATGCTTCCTCGTTGTGGGACATGTTTCTCTACGCTATTGTAAGGTCTCGAGTGCCTAGACATCTTTTGTAGGAGGGTGCACAGTGGCTGCTGAAAGTAAAGCACGCCTGCTTTACAATTGACAACAGGAGCCTCCCACTGTGCATTTTTGGGAAAAATACAATTCTACAAGAGACAAATGCACCAGAAGGCTTTTATAGTTCAGTGGTTTTGATTAAGATAACAGAGCAAATATTTAATCAGGTGTCTAATACATTTCCTGTGTAGTACCAATGCCTTTCCAGAAAGTATTTATTAATATTAAATGGGTTTAAGGTGTGTGGCTCTACATGAGGTGTTAGGCAGTGACTGTGGCTCTTGGGTAGAAGGTCAGGTGGGGTCAAACATATGGATATTAGGTTTTGTGAATGGCCGGGCAGATGAGGGTGGGCTTGTCTCTATTTATCTAGCAGAGCCTTATAATACACCCTGACCACCAAATGAATAAAAAAGGCTACAAGCAGCGGCGGTGATGGAATCAACTTTCAGATGGACGAGCGTCTTTGTTTCCATATAGATTGGTTCGAGAGTCCCTCTGTATTTTTCTCCAGATTCTAATCTCGCATTAATTTACCGGCTCATCTGAGCCAATCCCCCCACTCATGTGAGTAACATGAAACAGGAAGGAAAGAGATTTTTAATCCAATCGGACTCATTATCAGTTCTCCAACAGGCAGCTTTTTAGAGGAGACGCTACATGTTCAAGCAGCAGTAGTGGACGTGCCATGCAACTCACACACCGGTGCATCAACATATACATCCATGTGTGCAGTGACAGCACACAAGAAGTATGGGCCTGTTTGTAATCAGTGTATGATTTTTTGTCCTCCGCTCACAAACCTCGTTGTCATTGTTGCTGTTAGATTTACAAACCTCCTCTTTTCTGATGTGCCATATGTGCTAACAGATGTTATCGTCTTGGCCCAGAGGAGGAAGACGGACGACCTGTCTTTGCAACTGAGGCTGAGATATTGTTTGGGTTTTTTTTTTCTTTTCGCTGGTGGCACAGCAGCTCCCACATTTGCATTCTGCACTGCACTTTTCACTCGGGCTGCCTGCATCATAACAATGGCTTCCTCTCCCCTCTCTGCCAGGAGGCTTGTTTTTTAGGGAGGGAAGGAACATTTTAAGTGTTTGTTTTTTTAAGTAAGCCGACGGCCGAAGAGATACACCTTCATTTCCGAAGTAATCGAAATCAAAGCTCGCCACACATTGTCAAAGCGAATCTTGCTCCTGGATGCTACCAAGGAATTGTCGATAGAGAAAAAACAGGAGAAAGACCTACTGTGCTCTATTAATATGCACTAATCTCCCAGCATTCTTTCCGGACACCATGCCAGGATTGCAATAAACCACAGCTTGCTTTATTTACAAAACCATCACGTTTAATTAATGTGCCTACAATTCAGCAGCCCAAGCAGCCCTCAAGAAAAGAAGTGCCGCTTTCCTTAATTACTGCAGATGAAATTTTAATAAAGCCAACAGAAGAACTCGACACGCAATCAGGAAGCCATTAAGTAGATGAAGGTAATCCAGCAGGACTGGAGTAAAATTAGAAATCAGCAGTGAAACAAAAAGCGAGGGAGCAACAAGGGCAAGCGCTCTGAAATTGACATTTGATTAAAGCTTGGCAAGATGCACTGAAAAGAAGCATTATTTTTTTTTTGCTTCAACAATTAAGCAGACTTTTCAGGAAGAGGTTCAAACGGGAGCTATAAGTTCATCTACGTATTTATTTTTACATCTTACAACTGTGACTTCAGCCTTATTCTCTCCAGTAAGGCTGGCCAATTATACAATGATATTAAAAGTCACTTACACCCCTCTGACACTCCCCCCCCCCCTCCTCTGTTGTTTTGAAACACATCTCGCCTCATCAGAGGAGCATTATGTGCTGTGATTCGTATCATGAGGCTTGTTACAAGTGGCTCTGGCACAGCATCCGTGGCACACTGGCCGGGCCTCAGACAAATGAGAATTCACATGTGCAGTATGACAAATAGTGGACATAATTAAGATTGATGTAGAGTCGGTTGGGCTCGGGCTGTCACTGTCGCACAGGAAAAAGCAGTATGTGTAGCATGGTAATCATCATATCTCACTGAGCCGTGCTCCTGCCCCCAGGTTGAAGGAGAGGATGAATTATTTGAGAGAATAAGCAAACTAAATATAGTTTTGTGTTTTGTTTATGGGCGCAGTTGTAACCTGTGCCACCACAATGTAAACAAAAAATGGAAAAATGCATAAACAAATCTTCCTTGGTATTGAGCTGGCAGTGCATGTTGTTCCTTAGAAAATTGCAAACAACAATTGAAAACGAGGCTGATTGCTGAAGGCACCGCGCCACTGTTGTCTCTCGGCTCTGCCAGACGCTCATTGTGAGTCACTACATGTGAATGTATGGCTCTGTAATGACTGCACTTTCAGAATTGCTGCAAATGTCGAGGCTTAGTCATTGTGATTCTCACAAAGTAAGTTATTCTGAATTGTTCGTCTTTCTATGGTGCTTAGCAGAGCTGTCAGGGGATGACACATCTCAATTAAGGCTGTGCACGGCTTGCATCAGACTTAGATGGATCTCATGTAGTTTATGGTATAAATGTTAGATCAACATTGTTGACTACAAGATAAACTTGTATTTTCACATGCACTTGCATCTCCTTTGGATTATTTTTCCCATGCAGGATGAGATCATCGACTGTGAATAAAATGAGGCGTCTCCATGTCCTCCCACTGTAAATAAAAAACGATGCCACAATCCCAGATACTGGTGCTGCCATCTTGTGCTGGTGACATTAGTTTGAGCTAGAGGCTTGATGGTGGTGTGGAGCTACAGTATCAAGGTCACACTTATTCACTGTCAAACCCCATTTTTATAACCTCAAATAACTTTAAAACCAAACACACCAGAAACACGAACAGCCATCAGTGCGATACCAAAAAACAAAAATGACAGAAACCCTCTTTAAAAATGCTAACATGGCGAGGGTAAGGTTTTTGACCTGTACTACATCCAACCACCAGGGGGCCATCCAAATGTTTTGGGCTTCACTTTTGTGAGTTGTCATATCGTCTCTCTTTATATACACACTGTGGATGAGATCAGGAAAGATCAGCATGTTTTTTTGAAATTGAAAGTTATTTAAGTGTCCACTTTGTCCTAAAGTTGAATGTTTTGCCATCGGAATTTCGCCTCTTTTATGTATTTTTCACATGCATGCATATATATCTAGCAAGCAGCCTTTAAGACGCCAGAAATTGACAAATGAGAGGCGATTTTGCTCTAATTTTTCTTTTGTTCTATTTGACTAAAGTCGCTGATCATGATTGTCTGCCGTTCCCTCCTAATGAGCAAAGAGGACTCCCAGCAGCCTGTCTAAATTCAAATTATTTACCAACCTATTAGTCATACTGATCCGGTTTGGAACAACTATAATTGCCTGAAATAATGGCATTCTTGCTCACAGGACCTCACAGTAGGAAGAGCAGCTTCCCCGATGATGTCAGCGAAATATTTAGGCCAGCGAGCTCTGCTGTAGGGAACAGTAGGCCGAGTCTGAGTGGAAATCCATCCAAGTACGTAAAGTACCAGGAAGAAAAACAGGGAATTATTTCGGGACAAGCAACCAGACACAAGCCATTGGAAAATGATTGTCTTGCTGTAATGTACACTGTTCAAAGGTCTTTCTCTTGAAGTAAAAAACAAAACATATGACAAAGTAGAAATTCGACAATTCAAAAGTTTTGTTAAACCCATGTGAAGTAGAAGCACTTAACTGCTCATGTACTAATATATTTCATTTCTTATAAAACAAATGTATGATAAGCAGCTCAGGACATGGATTCAAAATCTACATGAGATAAGCCATAACTAAGCAAAGAGAGATTAGTTTTTTTTTAAACTTTTGAACAAATACGTGAAATTGAATCCCATGTACAATATTAAATATTGATATGTATTTATATGTCTAACCTGAGGTTGTCATTGTCATTTGCACCATATCCAATCAGTTAACCACCTGCTACTGAGAAGTAAGGTGATGGGCATATCAGCGTTTCCCACAGAATGAATTTTGTCTATGCAGATAAGGGGGGCACTAATGTCACTCTCACGTGAAACAGATTCAGTGACAGGTACACACACTTAAGAGTGAAAATAAATTATCACATGACAGGAAGAGCTGAACGAATGTCACAACAGCATCTGAATCCATGAGGTCAGACTCTGTTCGTGGACAGTAAAAATTATATGGATCATGGAATATGCACGTGATAGTGCAAGCAAACACTGTGCAGGTAGTGCTGCATACACCAAGGTAGAGACCCCTAATTATTCATTATTCATTATTATTATGAATGTTGTCGTCACTGTCTAGATAATAAATTGGAAACACTGGGTAAATGCTGTATTTGCATTGTGCTACATTGTATAGGTATGTGTTTCGCTCTTTATTATTGAGGTTATAGTTTAGCTTACTATCATTTGGTGATAATGAAGCACATTAGCTAAATTGCATTTCTTGCAACACAGGATAAACACGGCTGCACATGTCTTTCATATTTAGAGTGAGGCCTCTCTGATATAAATGCTTTTAAGACTCACAAGCCTCCCCTGAGCCTGAAGTGTCACACAAAGCTGAGGCCTTAACACAACTTGAACAGCCCAGAAGAAGATTATGCAATCTTGTGTTGCATAATGACATTTAAATTGAATCTTGGAACCTGATAATTATATTCTGTACTATAGCGTACTGCTGTGCTAGATGTCACAAAGGGCTGGATAGAAATGTCAGTTTCAGATGTAATTGTAATTTTCTATTTAAATATATAAAATGAACAAGATTTAGCTTCCTGTTTTTTTCAGTAAACGTACATGTGCTATTTGCTTAATGCTATGTGTATACTGTGGTTACTTGTTTTAAATGGTTCAGTTAGTGCTTCAATCAGTGTGGAATTTCTTCTTTCAGTTGCTACAACACGTAAATAACAAGAAATTGTGTAAAAGGTTGTGAAAGAGGGATTCCAGGCTATATGGACCCGCTGCTGTTTACAGCACTGTTGCGGATTAGGATGATTCCCTGACACTTATTCTCCTGTCAGATCAAGAGACCCGGCATCACAAGAGGGATAAACAAAGAAAAAAACGAGTGAGTGACTTAGAAGACATTGGCTGGAGGCTGTGATGCCTTGGGAGTTGACTGAAGAGTGTGCGGGGTTCTATTCTTTTCAGTCCCTGGCAAGTCCCTGCAAATATCTTACAGTAGTTAAGGGCTGTCTGCTGATATCACACTGACATCCTGTCAACACAAACAGTACAGATTCATTTGTGATCAATTAACTTTCTGTCCTGTTTGTGCTCAAAAGGATAATGAAAGTGGATGAGTGCACGTGAGGGATCTGCTGCTTAGGGTCAAAGTGTACAGTTATATAGGATATCACTTCTTTTTTATAATTTGCATAATTGAAATTCTTACACCTAAAAACATGCATATAAAAAAACTGTTCTTGAAACAAAAGACTCAAGAACAGTGCATTAAAGACAAAAAGATGTGTGCTCATTAGTCCAAGTCATTAGTGTATTTTTTAATCAAGCAGATTGAAATCTTCCAAATGCATAGATCATATTTGAATAAACTGAGAGGCTGTAGCTGTGTTGGCCTTGAATGATTCCCTCCGGCTTCAGAGTTTCTAAACTGAAGCCCTGCGGTCTAGTGACGCATGTTTGTCAAAGCTGGGCCAGTTCTTCAGAAAGAGTTTTACAAAAGAACATTTGACGTCCAATAAGTAATGCAAAAAAGCATTTTAACTGTAGTTTACCTCAATTAAATATATAAACATGTCACATAAATACCAATTTCTGTCATAAAGCAGCTTCAGCTTTGAGACTTGATGAATAACAGTAACCTTTGTGGCTCAAAAGGAGGAAAGGAACTAAAGCCCTGGGCGGACCGGACCGGGAACAGCCACGGAATGGTTGGTTTCCATTTCCACGGGTAGCAGCGCTGCTCTTCTAGAGGAAAGAGGTCTCGCCAATTTTTTCCAACACAGAATAAACAGTGAACAAATATTTCGGATGACACATCCATATTATCTGAAGAATATGTCGCAAAACGTAAATGTTGGCAACATGTTTTCAAAGTTAGAGTACTCCTGAGTTTTTGTTGACTGAATCCATTCATTTATTTTTTAAAGTTTTTCTATATTGATCTATTTGCAGGAGCAGAATCTATACGGCTTTGTAATTTATAGTACCAATGTTTATTTGAGTACATAGGACTACTTTTAAAATTCAGTGATACTACCAGAAACCTCACAAGGGCTGTAGTTTTATTAAAAGTTCAGTCTAGGAACTTCAGGTGATGGGCAGTCTCTAAACAAAATATTGATGTATATTGAAGACATAGTAAAAACTATTTCATTTTTGCCCATTTTCAGGGCAAAACCCTGTGTAAAAACCTAGCTGAGCTGGCAATAGATGCTCGGATGCTGTTCCGTGCCCAGTGTGCCCTGGGCGTAAAAGTCAGTGTGCTCACGGACATGAATTATGATCCCAATCTTGGTTTATACAAAAAAGAACTATGGCAAAAGTAGGAACTTCTTAAGAAAAGCTGCAGAAATGTCACAGTGTTGCATTAACGCCATTAATTGAACACACTCATATTTTTGGTGAACCTAATGAATCAGTCTGCAACTGCTGAATGTGAGCATCTTGCCCAACTTGAACTTATAATGAAATCATACAGTTGTGGCCCAAAACCTCTAGTGATAGCACTTCTTAATCTACTAAAATGAAGCAGAGCTAAGTTGAAGAGCTATTGGTTGGAACGGCCATTTAAGTGATAGAAGAACAACAGGAGGTGGGGATATGCACTTTGGAGTTGTGACACAGGGACATTGGATTTACCAGAGTTATAGACTAAAACAAATCTTATCGTGACAAACCTACTGTTTAAATGAGTGTTGGTCCTGGAATCTGTGGAGTCTAGGCTTGCATTGTTAGGGTGAAGTAGAATGTCCTTCGTTACCAGCTTTGTGGACGTCAACATGCTGATTTCGCTGCTTGGTGTTTGAAGGTTGTTTTTGGTGTTTGGTTTTGGTGAAAGCCTACCAATTCTTACTAGGTATTGCAGGTTCATATTTACAAAACTTTATTTTGGATATGATACCTCGTGGGTGTTGGGAATGTCTCTTTTAACCTTTTAATAAACGTGCTATATGAATGGGAACTAATTCATTTTTGGGACTGTGAACCATAATCCAAAAGTCTCAATGTTGAACTTTGCATGTGAACTAGTTAATCTTTATGAACAATTTTGTTTAAGTGTGAGCCTGTCAGTAATCAACAGGCACTGGCCAGGGTTTTTACTATTCAAGCTCTACGTGCTGCAGTTTATTTGCAGTGTGCTGCTGTTTCCATGCAGCTTATTAAATGGAGATTTTGACTGATCAGTATCTGAAGTCCCTTGTGCGTGTAATAAGTCACTTGATAGCTTCAGAGGTTTAATTGTCACAGGTGACAGTTAAAGGTTGTGTTGTTGTTTGTATCCAGCCCTGTTATCTGCACTAATAAAGTTTTATGTGGGGAAACTTTGTCATATAACATCAGACCTAATGCAATTAAGTGGAAGCGCAGGGGGCTACTTAAAAAACCCTTTTCCTTTTCCTTTTGTTTTCTAAAGCTTCCAGCGTCCCACCAGGGAGTCAAATGTTTCAGTGATGTATTTTAATTATCCATCATTTCATATCTGCCACACATGACACACATCTCTTCATTTCATGGTGTTTATAAAGTTTGACTTACTGTTTGTTATCTCTTTTCATTATTATCACCCCACAACTTCTCAAATAAAACTGTGCACAAATAAAGCTTAAATGCAGTCTGTTACTCAAATTTAAATATATTCAGCTTGGCTCTTTTTTAAATAGATTTTAAACCATTATTGATGAAATAATACACTTCTGCAAAATGTTTCAATTTGCGCTCGCTGTTACCTTGCTGTTTGTTTTCAATCATTGTTAAACTATTGTCGCCTCATGCAGATGTTTCACATTAGACACCTGCTAAGAAAGTGAGAGTGGCTCATAATACAGATGTGCAGGAAGAGTAAGTGTTAACATATCCAGTAACACATCACTGATTTAACAAAGTAGAATGACAATACTTATCATTGTAACGTTTGTATAATGTTCATTTTACCTGCAGAAATTACATCAATAGCTGTTCTTATAGCTTAATTATTGGACAGAAATTCAATGTTTTCATTTGTTTGTTAATTTCAGCTGATTCCACTTGGCTTTTTTTTTGTAACCACTGTTAATCGCATCACTTCTGTGCATTTCAAATTAAAAGCATGACAACAGAGAAGGCGATTATGCAGTCTGAGCCACTGGATGTTTTTCAAACTGAAACATATTCAGAAAATGTAATGTTTCACCAGCAGAAGTTTAACATAAATTGAAAATAAACCTACTGCAATGTAATTTAGTCTTGTGATCTGAGCAGCAGAGCATCAAGTATGGCGGTTTGAAAGGAATGAGTGATGTGAAAATGTCCATTATAGTGACAACAGATACATCTGAAGAAGTGGGAATTAACAGCATCAAGAGCAAATTATAATGCAAGCATGAAAAAACCAATGAGATAAAACTCGGCCAATGCTTCTTATTCTCTGGTAATGAAGGTACAATGTTTTCAAATAGGAAAGGTTGCTTTGGAATCTCATACAGAAAAAAAATTGGTCTGCTGCCAGATCAATCATCATTTCTGACACTTTTTGAGATGTGTTGCATATTTCTCTACACACCATAGACTGTACATACAAATGCCTCCACTCCCTCCCACAATCCAGATATTAAACCAAAACACCCAGTATTTGAAGACTGCCATCTTGCACATTTGAAGCCAGAGTCTACACAATAACAATCACCATTTAAATATCAAGTGTGAGATAAACCATCTATCGTCCAATTATATATTAAATCCATGCTATCTTTGTAAAGATGTTTTATACAACATCAATTCATCACTATAATATAGTTACGTTTATTTGTAATGTAAGTTGTAATAGTTTAGTTTGCACAAGTTATATATTGAGCATCGTTCTTTGACTCTTTGACTGTTTCTTATTGTTTTATTCTATCTGTCAGGGAGATAAATCTGTGGGGTTTATTTCTGTTACTATGTTGTTCCATATTGCTTTTTTCTATTTTTCATTACGTAGTTGGGGTGAAGGGTTGTTGAACCCACGTCGGCAATGTTTGCTCCCACATCTGTCTTACAACAGATGTTCATAACTTAGGCCTGCAATGTTTTTTTTTGTTTCTGTTTTTCCTGCGTTCGCTCTTGCTTGTGTGAACCATTCATTTTTGAATCCGAGCACGGCTGCAATTGACAAGTCTGACATTGTTTCTCACCATCTTAGAGCCACAGAGTCAGTTTGTTAAGGCTGCATGAATTCCTGCTGTAAAGATGGGAGCTTAACTAAAATGAACATTGTGTCCTCATTGATCAGAAGAGGCTCCTCACTCGAGTGAAGAGCTGTGGTGCATTTGAAAGTTAAGTGTTCACGCCGTCACATGCATGTAGCACAATAGATAATAGATGCAAAGTTATGTATCGGGGAAGTACTTAAAGAAAGGACTTTACCCTCATGAGACGCCGATCCTCAAATCACATGGCTGGTTCAAGATGTCCCGGCGTATAAACAGACTCACCTGCGGCGCTGCTTTCAACCTCAGTCCAAAGCTCTGAGTTGAAAGTAGCGCTAGTTTTGTTTGGTGTTGATAGACAAAGTATAAAAGGAAGAAATTATGTAAAATTTGATGTAAAAAATCGTATACAAGTGAGTTAACAAATGCGAGATAGGATGACACAACAGTTGTATTGAACCTGATATTTCCGTCTTTTGTTGTCGTAGTGAGAAACGGGAACGAAAAGGTGAATCTGCTGATACTCAAGGCTGAATATTCAAGAGAAGGGTGAGGTAGGGGACACTGAGTGGAGAGCTCAGAGAGGTTAATGAGGGAGAAAAGTGGACAGAGATTGTGATGGTTTGTGTTTCCAACAAGTGGACAGAAAAATGAACCCCAACTATTAATGCGAAGTGTTTTATTTTGTTGTTTTTGTCTTCCTCTGGAACTCGCCTCACTCTGCATATGAAGACAGGGATGTATGCATTTTAATAATTGATTACATAAACTGTTTGGAAGAGTTGCACAGCTATAAAGGAAAAAATATCTATGATGACACCCTCTTTTATTTTAGTTAGATACATATTAATCAGTTTTACTATCTTAACTTTGCATGTACAACCGGCATCTATGTTTTTCAAAATAGAAAATACTTAATTGAGCAAATGTATGGATTTTAAACTGGAAACACATTTATTTTTGGGTCCAATATATTGATATACGATGCCAAGGTGAAAAAAAAGTCTCGTCAAAAAGGCAACATTTTGCTAAAAAAAAGATACCAAACAATTTTAACAAGGTATATAAAAGCAAAAGCACAACAAATGAGACCACCTTGCAGGTTAAGTTTATAATGAACACCTTTCAAACTTGTCAAAGCAACCTCAATATAGTTGGGAAATCCACGTTCAGCAGAATTTTTGACAAAGTAGACTTAATGAGTCTCCTTTTCAATTATTTTGTTCTTACCAACATTACCCTCTTCTCCGATTCACTCTCGACACCCTTATCCTAATTAATCTGCGATCGTCTACTTTTTTTCCTTTCAATGACTGAGAGCAGCAGGACATCATGTCAGAGCAGAGGCAGTGAGAGACAGATGCAGGCTAGCACCTCCCGGGAGTCGCAGCCAGTAAATATTAGGTTAATTGCTCAAGCCCATTGGCACTTGTTCCTCATAGTCTTCATTGACTTCTATTAACACTAATTAAGATTAGCTTTCCTTTAATTCAACAAGACGGGACGACTGGGTTGTGCAGAGGAATCCAGTTCAGCTTCCTGTCACTCAGCCGAGGGGAAGGGAGATGTGGTGTGGTGAGGCGACACAGGAACACAAGTTCAGGACGTACAAGTCATGGAGCTCCCAAGACAGTTGAGTAATATGACTTCATTGCGTATGACATGCTATGTTTCAATATAATACCTCATGTGGATCCACATCCAAGGGAAGTATTGGGATGTTATAACATGGAAATCATTGCCTGTTCCTTTATTACTTTGGTGTTAAGTGTAGTGCACAGGGCATGAAAGTATAGAGATGTAATATAAAGTAAAGTCTGTGCAGATTTGGCAGTGCATAGTGAGCTGTTGGTTCTGTACTTCAGTAAAACTGCTTTGGCATTTCTGTTGAAATGAGAGGTTGGAAACCCAATTCTATTCCCAGACTATTTACATTGGTGGATCATCCGTAACCTCTATACAAAGGTTCAGTGTAAATGTGTAACAGTTTCAGTTTACATTTAGTTGTCATGTCTTATAAACATAACTATGGAAAGATAATGGTTTTGGTTAGAATAAGTATTGATCTAATATAAGCAGACCTATGTTGTCAAGGTTACAATAATAAACACACAGTTAATGTAATGGAGCAAGTCATGCTTTTAAAGAAAATAAACAATGACGTTAACAGCAGCATCCCTACAAAGGTTTTGTGATTGTTGATATACTGATGACTCCCTCGTCCTGGGACAAACAGTACCTGAATCTAATCCAACACTTTTCCCAGATTTTCACATTACATATCTAGCGGCGCTCTCTTCATTGGAATCCTGTTAATGTGAGCACTCAGTATTGAGTTTCACTAAAGGTAGCTTAATATTGATCACAGAGAATAAGTGGAAAAACTGGGATTACCATAACTGCTGAATGGAGTTGTTAGCAGACAGCCTCTGCTCATCATATTATTTGAGATCTATAACCGGCCCTGCTGACGTGTCTTGTTACAAAACAACCTTTTTGTACGGACAGTCCTTCCTGGGAATTACACTCAACAGAGAAACAGCATCACCAGCCACCTGGTTCATCCTCAGGCTTCAGGTCCCTAATTCTCTACCCTGTTGGAAAAAGGGGTTGGGTCATGTCCCAGACGCGAGCCATGCACAGTCCTTACCTGAAGCCTTAGTCCCAGATGTGCCCTCACACACGTGATGGAGCTCTTGGTTCCAATTTCTGATGAATAAAGAGCAAAGTCAGTGCTGTGGATTTATGTGATATGCGAAAATTAGGAAAGTAAAGAAGGAACATCAGGGACTTCCACCATTAGATGGGTCACACAGTATGTAAACCTGAGCCATGCACCTTGTCAACACTGTGAGTACAACACCAATATTTTGGTGGTGGCAGGCACCCCAGGTCATCGTATCTTGTCCTGTCCTTGGGCTTGCAGTGCATTCATGGAATGTTATCTAGAGATTGAAAAGAATACTGTGCCCTGCCATCTCCTCCGGCTCTCCATTCATTGCCAATTTTCCCAAATTCTTATTTTTACCCAGTCTGAGTTGACACATGTGTCAGGTGACACTGTCTGTGTGTGTTTGAGTGCTTGTGTGTGAGAGAAAGGGAGAGAGCGAGTGGAGTGCACACAGGTCTGAAGAGAGATTTTACTCATTTAAAATAGGTGCAGATCATTATGTTATCGTCGGTGTTGATATTTTATTTGGAACAAATATATGTAATTCTGTAAATAAACCGCTTAATTGCAATATTATGTTGCTTTAACACCATGGTGAGAAAAAAATCCATATTGTCACAGCCTTTACCATATGTTCAGTGTTTAGGCAGATTATTATGTTCATAGGGTCAGTATTTTAAATATTAGGCAAAAAAATTGTATTTAAACAGAGGGATTTTAGTATCTTCTCATATGAATACCACTATTATTTTTCAGAGCCTTTAAAAAGAAAGTGTACAGTCTAACATCAGGACTTGTTTCAGTGGCTAGTCTGTCAGTTTTAGGTTGGGGTGCATATAGGGAATTTGACCTTCATTAAATCCTAGCTATAGTTCTGTTTTATTAAGTACTAATTTAGTTTAGATGAAAAGTAAAAGTTGTTCACAGACCCTATGGATCTTCATCCTGTGCTCATTATTGTGACTGTATTGTATTCAGACTTCAGAACAGTGGCCAATGTGAAACCAGGCTCTCAGTGGGCAGGTTGTCTGAGTGACATGTAGAGAACAGTGATAACATGCCTCTTTACAGACATGACTTGATTTGTTAAATTGCCAGTAAATGTATGAAGTCGGTCTCTGACAGGTTCCTAATTATCCACTCTCGGCTCAAGTCAATTTTAAATCAGCCACTTGCCACTTGCCACTCGTCACTACGTCTCCATCCTGCTTGAAGTGGTCCTTCAGCAAATTAGGGAACGAACCTCCCGATAACTGGGAGGGACTGAGGTCTGTTGACATTCTAGGTTACATGCAGGTTCTTAATTATTTCCCTGGATAGAAGGAATTTCATTGACTTATTGTGTTGTGCTCTTACAAATTAAGATATCAATGGAGATCAGATAATTGCATTCTATCTGTGTAGAAAATCATGTAAAATAAGAAAAAAAGTGTTCTTGCACCCATTGCTTGAAGGTCTGAAAGATGTTTAATTTCAATAAAGCAGATGACTCACGGATCCTTTGTCATAAGCATAATTGGTTATGACATTTCATTACCCTGAGGGCCGCTCCTCTGTCTTTCCCTTGCAATTGAAAACTGAAAAGTAAATTAGGGCTCCGGGCTTTGATGTCAGGGGAACGAGTCCTGTACAAGTGCAACTCTTTTACCGGGAGAACTTTCACAACATCAGGAAAGGTGTTCTGATCTTGAATCCACGTCCAGGTCTTCTATTATGAACATGCAACCCAGTCTCATCAGGAAACGTTCAGTGGGAACGTTGGTCCACTTGGACAAACGTTTCCATCTCACAATCTGGCCTATCAGATTGTGAGATGGAAACGTTTGGTCCGCCCATTGTTTTGCATTGACGTGTTTTCACGTCACGTGACTCCCGAGTTCCCGTCTACGGAAAGGAAAACATGGCGGACAGTCCTTGTTTTTTCAGATAAAAATATGATTTTGTAACTTAGTCTGGGCATAAAAATACATTCTGACACCATTTCTAGCGAGAAATGTGGTCTTTGCTTCCACAGTCTTCAGCCAGTTCGTGCTTATGATATATATTTTAATAGTTATCACGAATGTGTTTTTCGTTGCTATGATGGTTGCTATGGACGCTGCCATGCCGAGAACCACGTCGTAGCGTGCTGTTTAAATGTTTAAGGTCTTATGAGAAACATTCTTAACATTAAAGAAATGAACACAGAGGATAGCAATAGATGTTTCACTTTAAATCAGTAGCTGGTAATCGGCAGACTGACTTATTCAAACACATTAATACTACAATGAATGAGGCAGGTGCTTCCTATCAGAAATCAACTATATCGTCACATTAGGTTTCTCTTGAGCTCATGGAAATGACCTTCACCTTCCACTTACTGTCACCTGAACCATACTGTTGTTTCTGTATCTACAATGACTTAGGAAAACATATACTAGAGGGCAATGTATAAACAATAATACATCTTATTTATATAGAGCTTTTCAAGAAGTGCAAGTACTTCACTGAGGGACAGCTAATACAAACAATATATATATCTTAAATCCATGAGATGGGACAGCCTCTCACTTGGATGTAAACCAATTTTAGAACACATTTGCTTATACTGGAGATCTTTTAAATTAATGTCCCAGAAATAATTTCTGATAGCAAACCCCTGCCTCATTCATTGTAGTATTAATGTGTTTGAATAAGTCAGTCTGCCGATTACCAGCTACTGATTTAAAGTGAAACATCTATTGCTATCCTCTGTGTTCATTTCTTTAATGTTAAGAATGTTTCTCATAAGACCTTATCAGATTGCATTGTGAAACATCTGGGTCACCTACTTTTAGTGTTAACAAGAGGGTGAACTTACTTATGACTGGATGTATTTAGCCCTGATACACAAGCTTGATGTTACACATCTTAAACAATATGATATGGTTGCCACTTAGACAACAAGACCTGTGTGCTTTGCTGTGACTATAACTGACTGAACCTCAGATAAAGTTATTTTCTGACTTCCGTTACTGAGTTACTCTCTACAGAATGTAACGTGCCCATTCTACTTCAAATCCATTGGATCATTGTGTGTTTATGTTGCTTAAAGCAGAGCATTCACTGCTTTAATGTAATCAACATCTTATCTGCCAATATCATGGTGTATGACTGCAAGGAAATACCAATATGTTATGATCAATGTCATTTATTGTGCACAAACATTACATTAAGGCATCTGCTGAAAATTATATGATCAACAATTCTCAGACGGCAGCTCTGGACAAAGTTCTGTGACTCCAGATCTGCCCGGATGGTGTGATGGAGACCGGGGGGTTAGCATCAGGAGTGGAGGCTGCAGGAGGGACCGTGGAGCTGAGGCAGCTTCTCTTGAGAAGATCTGAAGGACACAAAGAAACCAGTGTTAAATTATGAAGATGGTTCCCTCTGATTTTTAAAAAAAAAAATAAACGTCAGACAGGCCCCTAAAAAATAAATATGCTAAAGCTAACAGCTACCAAACACCAAGCTAATAGCAGGGCCCAGGAGCCACAGTAGCATTTTAGCAGATTTGACCTAATCACAGCACTCACATTTCTTCATCAGTGGAGAAGAACCTCGCCATGTTTCCTCTTCAGAGGAGGATTCCTCCAAACCTGCTGCAGCCTGCTCAGCTTGAACTCTGTGGAATCTTCTCTTGGGCACGCAGACAAGGCCCTTATGTCCCATCTCCGTAAATGCGTCAGTACTACCTGAGAATATATGATAAAAAACAAAACGTTTTAAAAGTGCGTTTGTATGTATATATACACACATACAAGGCTTTCTTTTCTGCAGAAATCCATTTCCTGAGTTGATGTCTCTGCTTATGCCATCTAAAATGTGAAACCAAATATATTTTTTGTGTACCAATACAAGATGTCCAATGTAACACCAATAAAATCCAGTCTACTACACTTAACATTTTAATGCCTCTGTAATAGCGAGTCGCCGGAGGCATTACTGCATGTTTTCGGGTTGTCTAACTGTGTATTTGTCTTAAAGTCAAAAGGTCAAGGCCACACTGACCTCATGTTATGGTTTCAGTTGTCAAGAGGTTACAGTGACATTTATATGAGAGAAAATATGTAGAAATATGTAGACGGACACTGCACTGGTTAGCGGAGTCATACAACGCAGTGCGGTAATTCTAGTGTTTTTTTTTGTAAATTGTTTGTTTCTTGTGAAGAGGAGTATAACATGAATTCATACCAATATCAGTTTACAATCAAACCTTTTTGTGTTGACCTTGTGTAAACAGAGTCAAAGGACATTGTACAACAATGACACACATTTTTCCACAGTACCTGTCGTTCACTACTGAACTTCTGACACACATTACTGGACTGTGTATTCCTGTAGAGTGGTGATGTTCTCAACATTCTTTGCACAGTCTGTCAAAACAAAATTAGAGTTACAAATATTAATGCCCAACAACCCATTGCAGATATACGGTTAGTATTTGCACACCACATCGGATCAAAACAAAACTGCAGTCTGTAAAACAAGCAGTTTTGGTAGATATAAGGGAAATGCTAATATTTCTGCATGAAACATATTCAGTCCCTTAAGCAAAATAATAATGATGGCAGGCCGCAACCTCAATGCCTTCGTCTACTTTGCTTAAAGACTAGTTTGCGGAGTCTTGGGCTGCCGCCCACTGACCGATACATGATCGCTCTTTTCTGAAACTAATAAAGGCAAATTCACACATGTAGACAGAAATAAACAGTATAAATGAAAAGGTGTAAATATTGCTAACATAATGTCTGATGGGGGTCATCATTATACATAACAGAGGAAAACTTTGCACAAGCATTCCTTAAATTTACTTGCCTTCCTGTGGAAAAAGTTGTTTTCCCAGTTGAACAACCACAGCAGGGAAGCATGATTGATCAAAACTCTTTCAGTGGGATATTAACTTGTATTTCAGCCAGCGTACTTTGGGGATTTAATAAAAATGTATATTTGGCACATTATATAAAATGGTGTTTCTGGTATGTAACTTAAAAGTACCTCTTTAATGGTAGGATAATTTCTCTCCCTCATCTTCCTCGTGGTACGTGGATGAGAGTAGTGGGCTCAACCCGGCTCCTCTTTCTCTCCAGGCTGCCCTTCTTGCTCTTCATCATACTCCTGTAGCTTCACTTGGATCCTCCTTGATTAAAAAACAGAACATAGGAATTGTTTTATAAAATGAATCGCAACTCCATAACATGAAAACATTATTGTCATATTACATTCTATACATTAAACCAAATTGATCTGTTATTGTGAAGTATTGGTAGAGAAATACGCTCCTTATTAATCTAAAGCATTCATAAATCAAATTCATGTTTATATTTATATTGTAGCGTCCCTCAATGATGAGCTAAGCATCTTGAACTGGTTTGAATAACCATGTTTTCACCTCCCAGGTAATCACATGCTACCGTGGGCTGAAGCATGTGGCTAACAATGGCATATTAGCTGAAGAAAAGCATCCATTGTGGGTATCGACGGACTCCACATCCGCTGTCTCAGCACTCAGACTGTGAACCTAGATCGTAACGATCTTTAAAAACAATAAACTACTTACCTGACAGAAGGAAGACGACATCGTGGTCTCCCAAATGCTCCGTGTGTCTGACGCAGCTTCTAGTTAAAGGGACCGGATGTTACAGCCACACGTTATTTCCGGTGGCGGACTCGGTCCGGTGTCACACTCATGTCCGCCTCTGAACAGACTCGCAAGATCCTTCGCATTAGAGGTGTAATCTAGCCTCAAATATTAATATTATTTAACATGAATAACATTCACGAGCACTGAACGACACCACGCAGGGACGGTGATTTAAACAGCACGCTACGACGTGGTTCTCGGCATGGCAGCGTCCATAGCAACCATCATAGCAACGAAAAAAACATTCGTGATAACTATTAAAATATATATCATAAGCACGAACTGGCTGAAGACTGTGGAAGCAAAGACGACATTTCTCGCTAGAAATGGTGTCAGAATGTATTTTTATGCCCAGACTAAGTTACAAAATCATATTTTTATCTGAAAAAACAAGGACTGTCCGCCATGTTTTCCTTTCCGTAGACGGGAACTCGGGAGTCACGTGACGTGAAAACATGTCAATGCAAAACAATGGGCGGACCAAACGTTTCCATCTCACAATCTGATAGGCCAGATTGTGAGATGGAAACGTTTGTCCAAGTGGACCAACGTTCCCACTGAACGTTTCCTGATGAGACTGGGTTGGAACATGACCTGGATATTTCGGTCCCATTGTCTCCTTCCTCTCTATTGTCTGTTGTTTCTGTTCTATAGGTGTGAATGTGAATGTAAATGGTTGTTCTTCTTGTGTGTCAACCTTCCATATTCTGGCGACATGTTCAGGGTGTGCTGTACCTCTTGCCTACTGGGTCTACTGGGATCACCTCCAACCCACCCATGACCCTTAAAGGGTTGGCTGTATTGATTAACGATATATGTATTTTTTTTCTATAACAAATAAGAGATCTTTATGGCAACTCTTATTTGTTACAGAGGCAAAAGTGGAATTTTATTTGGAACCTCCCTCCTTTGTTTTTCAAGGAGACAATCACAGCTGATGAGAACCTTTTTCAGTCAGTCTATAAATCCAATGTTAAATCTGCCACCACATTGATACGCTGTGGTTTCTTACAATAACGGTAAAACTGGCTCTTTAACTTTACTAACCAGTTTGGATTCTCAGCTCTCGCTGTAACAGTTTGTCTATCAGTTTTATTGTGTGTGTTAATTCTTAATTGTAAAATGTAGAGACACTTTATTTGAGATTATCATGACTTCCTAACTCAGGCTTTCTGTGTCAGGGAGAAAACACACTTCAGATTTTAGGTTTCATGTCTGATAAAAGTCAAATATTCAGCATTAAACACAACCATTGCTGACTTCATTTCATAGTGATGTTCACATGTGGGTTTATATATAACCTGTGGCTCAGGACCACCTGAGGGGCTCACAAGATAAATGTGAAGGGATATAATATAATTAATAAGATGAGGAATGAAAAGAAGTGAAAAACGTATTTCACATTTGTTTCTGCCTCTCCTTCTTATGAATAATACTGAATCATGTCATACAAGAAAAATCTGTGATGGATACAGGGGAGAAACATTCCACTCACAGAAATACAACCAAAGGATGGATCTCTCGCTGTTTCTGCAATTTCATGATGGGCTGCTAATAGTTTTGAATAAATCACGAGTCAAAAAAGGTTGGAAAATGCTGCTTCAGGCCATTTTTCGTCAAATATAGTTTTGTTGCATTGTAATGAAGTTAAGAGGTTGTGAGAGGGGAGAGAAACATGATTCATCAATGGGAAAGAATACGCACAGCAGGCTCAGGGCTTCCTCAACCTCACTTCACCTTAATTCAGTCATTGTGACTCATCACATTTAACTACAGAATCAGATTCAAAGTGGAAACTATGACAAACTCTGTTGCATGGCGTTGGATAACAATGCATATTCAGCTTATACTGAACAATTTCCTACAGAAAAAACCTGATGCCAAGTGAGTTAAAATAAGTAAATACCTTAAATCAAACCAGATTTTTAATTTTTAATTCCTTGTCTCCTTTAATATTAGTCTGAAAGTTCCACTTATTATCTCCCTCATCTTCTGTTTTGTTCATCATAATGACTTTGCTGATTAGCACTGTTAACCAATCTGTAATTAGCATTTGCATGTGTATCATAATTGAACATGGGCTTACACAGCACAGCGCAAACAGTACAGGCGTGAAATTACCTTTGAGATGCCTTAAGCTTTCACACACAACAGTGTGGGAAATGACAGAATTGAATCATGTTTTTAACAGTGGGTCTGTTCTATATGATCTACACACAGCACCCACTCAAACTACAGTACAAACACACATGAAGAACATAATACATCCTGAATTATAGCTGACCTATAGCTCCTTTACTGTAAAAGTGTGGAACACAGGAAAAAACGAAATAAATAAATTAAAAGATCTGTCACTAGTGGTTATTTTGAGAGACTGACAACCCACACACCAGGTTTTACGCAATTCAAAATATAAAGGCCTGTCCTTTGGCCCTACACCAAGCTATGAAGAGCTCTTCGTTGGGAGTGTCCCTCTCCAGACGGAGCCACATGGGAGAAGACTAGAACGTCTTCCCTTTCGGAATAAGGAAACCACAATGACAAACAATATCAACATTAACAACCGTTATCAACCGACATTAGAATACTGACATATCTGACGACTGCAGGACAGAGAAGACAGATTTATCTATTTATCAATTCAGTCAGTCAGTGTGTTTGTACTTACCCGCAGTTGTTGCTATGTTGATCTGCTTTGCCCGTTCGTAATTCAGTCTACCTCTTAGTTTATAGAGGGGGTCCTGAATACACTAGGATTGAAGGGGGATTAAAGGGCTGGATGGCCATCCCCCTACATCACATAGAGAAATGGGACAACACCACCCCTTCACGACCAGGTGTAAATCGAAGGGATAGGACCAATCGGCTAAGTTGGCTAAGGGCCGTATTGGGACAGAACCTAAGTCCTGTGTATGAAGAGAGATGTAAAGGAGATGAAAACTTTCCTATTATACTGAGCTGCTGTGGCTTAAGGCTAAAACTGTTTTTGTTTTTTTCCACAAAGGGTCTAAGGTCATATTCACAAAACAATCCAAGGCTAAAAGTCCCTCCTTGATAGTTGAGTTATGTTACACAAAAGCCCTTTTCTTGGAGGTCTTGGTGAGTTATTGACAAAGCATTTTCTGCTCAGTTCCAAAGCTTGACAGAGGATAGAGACAGTCGAAGGCCATTTTCAGAGCCAAAGTTTATTTGATCCGATCAGAATCAGTGGATGAATTGCTGCAGTTTTCACCTCGGTTCTGTTTGTATTCCTTACTCTAAAACAACCCTCAAATACATCATTGAAAGTCAAGTCCCAACATTCACTCTGCTCAGTGGTTGAAGGTGCGTAGGGCAGGAGGGAGAACATAAACACATGATTAATATTATAATATCAGTTAATCATGTGAACTGTCCCATAATCAAAATGCTCGGTCTTTACTTTTTTTTTATCTATTTTTTAATTGATAACGATTCAGTGAAAATAAAAAGTTTGAAGAACTAAGTTATCACATTTATTTTTGCCCAATTAAAAAATAAAATACATTTAATCAAAACAGATAGTTATAATGTTCTATTTAGAGGGACCACTGTTTTCAGTTTGCACCAGAATAGTTAAGGTCTTGCTCTGGGTGAAAATAACTGCACTAACTAAAGATATGCTCTGTTCAATGAAATTACATTTTAATTGTCTACGGTCAAATCACAACACATATTGTTTCAAGGCACTTTACATAGTAAGATAAAAACATCACAATATTGTAGAGAAATTCAAGAGTTCACACACAAGCAAACATTTGGCCACTGTGGAGAGAAAAAAGGTAAAGTAAGGTAAAGGGAACCTCTTGTAGAACCACAGTTAATGTGGGCGGCCATCTGCCTGAACCGTTTTGGAGGATACAAATAGGGGAGAGAGGAGCTGCTGATTTAGCTCAACAGCATCCAAGTACACCTTAGAGTTAGATCAGATCACAATCAGATCCTGTTCCCAACACAAGCTCCAGAATTTGTAACTGAGCTGAGACCATGTTCTCTAAAGGGTCCGGTGATATCTAGTTCAGCCAGACTAAACACGTCACAGAACGTTCATCCTCCCTGAGGAGAGCTTCAACTGCAAGAAACGGTTTATGAACATGTACCAAGGTTTATGTGGAGTTGAGATGTTGTGCTGTAGAAGAATGGCATTTTGAGCATCAGTTCTGAATAGTTATATAACACCGCACTGATTTCCATGTTGCAATCAGTGGGCGTCACATTTAGTTGGACAGCTCTGGTGTTGTAATTGCACACATTTGAGTTTGGTTGACCGTGGTGGGAATTCAACCTCCAACTTGCAGCAAGGTGCTTCAGTGTTTCTGTTTTCCTGCTCACTCCTCCTTGATGACTTTTACAGCACAGTGCCAGCATGCTGGCAGGGAACAGATTTAGGAGCTGGGAGGATTTACTGTCTGATGCAGAGGACAGGTTGCACGGATCTATTACCTCAATTGCTTGTTCACAACAGCAACATCTTCAAACCAGGCTTACAATTTCAGCCTCCAAGCCTGGGCCCCCATAAAAGCTTAGAGCGGGGATAAAGTGCAGCTCAATTTGTTTATTTTTGCACTTGGTTAAAAATAGACACAGAAATAGTATATTTTGAGGAAAAATATCCTGTCGAAAAATGTGCTTGTCTTGACATGATGTAATGAGCATTGTTTACACTACATGTCATTTAGCTGACGCTTCAATCCTAAGCGAACTTTCAATTAGTGCATTCAACATCTATGAGGGTTCAGCATCTTGCCCAAGGACACTTTGGCATGGGTTGGGATTCGAGCCGCCAACCTTTGTAACTCTACCCCTCAGCCACAGCTGCCATACTACTATACTGACGTTTAGAAGGTATTGTGTCAACCATGTCCTCGGTCATATCAGTTTAGTTTGTTAGCATGCAAAGATTTCCTAGTTAGCACTCAACACAAAGCTGAGGTTGCTGGGCTATAAAGCAAAGTACTGGACAAACTAACATTACGATGGTCTAATTAAAGTATCTCCATACCCCACCCAACCTACCAGTGTTGGTTGGGGATATAATTTAGAGCTTAGATATATTTGGTATTAAGCAATGAAACATTTATTTAGTGAGTAATTACTGCAGTTGGGCTAGGTTTTATTTTTCATGTGATTTGTTAGAAGTTTACACTAATAAAATAAAAAAAACATATTTGTATATTTCATTTAACATAGCTCAATATTCAATTTCCACTACTAATTTGCCTCAGCAATGGAAATGCTATATTTATTGTGGAATGCTGTTTTGTCTTGTTGTTATTATATATTATAATATTTCTTCTAGCATTGTTTAGGCACTTGTATCGGACAAATTCCAAATGATACCCAACCCACCTAGCAGCAGACACAGACTGCTTTTATTATTATTCATGTATTTATCTACATGGACAAATTAAAAGGCTCACCAATAATTGAAGTGACATGGCAGGACTCATCTTTGACACCTTTTTGTTTTGTTCGAACTCACCAAAGACTATTGTATTAACATAAACAGTGATGTATAATGTCAGCGGTCTAGATTTTCAATCTGTGTTTGAATCATACTTTACCTCTGCCTGCACTTTTGTTCCAGTGGTGTCACGGTTCACGTTCGATGGTCTTATGGGGATGTACTAGGACTCACAGGGGGGATCTGTGGCGCAGTTTATGCTTAACATCATCTGCCTTTTTTTGATTAAAACAACCTCTGCAATTGAAAGTCAATTTGCTCCTGTTATAATTAACATTCACCTTGGCCCCTCAGCGAGGGTCGTGCCCTGCATTGATTAACCTGACATTTAGTTCAAAGGAATATTAATGTCGGGCATGTATGAGGCACAGAGTCAGTCCTGAAAGCAGGTGTCAGCATGCATGTAGCTGATCGTAGACCAAACAGATGAAAAGGTGACAAATTAGTTTACCCTGAGTGATCCCGGATGAAACCTAATTTTCTGTTCACCGTGGGGGAGGAATAAAGACAAGTTCACTCAAATAACTTTTGGGGGAAGAAAAGCAGTAAAGAAAGCTGCTAAAGAAACATGCAGCATGACTGCTCAGTGTCTCCCCGAGGATGGAGCTGTAGCAGTGTAGCCGAAAATGTTAGTTTTTTTCCATTTGTGCACATGCGGAAATCTGCTTTTGTGCCGTGCTGGGATTGTTTTTTTATATGTACCAGAAAGACTCTTCAGGGCCATTTATGTGGACAGTAACAAGCAGGGGGAAATATCTGTTACATTTGAGCAGGACTTTCCACAGGGGTATGCTGTCGGGGAAAAGCTTTGAGGGTTATGGGGGCATGACCCCCCCCCAGCCCACATTTGGTGTCATGTGACATGTAGTAATGCCAGTATTCCATCATAGCTTCCAGCTGGTTGTTAACGTATACACGGTGAATTATTGTAAAGAGTCTATTGAACATTCTAAATTACCTTAGTTTCACATAAAGCAGGAGACTCACAGACTCAAAGATCAACAACATTGTAAACCACGGATGAAAAAAACAAAAGGTTGATCATGTGTTTGTTACTGCAAGGAATTTTATTTTAAAACGTGACTCTGTTGCAAAGAATAGCACTTCTCAATAATGTGTTACTGGAAACAAATCTAACATCACTGAATTAAGTATTATTCCTGGGTGAAGTTTTGAGAGTGAAGAGCACAGACATGAATCAGTATCAGTCCATCCTACTGTCCTCTGTCCTCCTTTACCCACTCCTGTCGTGCTCCCCACTTATTTGCTTTTTTTATTGCTGGTGGCCCTGGTAGAGAGGGGGCTCATTCAGGATCATTTCAGTTTGCTAGATTTATATGAAGGTCTGGACTCTTAACTTCTGCAGCTGAACTAAATAAAAGTCCAGCAGATTGTTATTTTTTCATTGTGGTCATGAAACAGACACTGAAGCTGTTTTCACATACCTTGAGATACTGTACTACCTTATGATCACCAACCTTAACTCCGACCGACAGATTGCACCTAATTGGACATGTGGAATAACTGTTATCTTCCTGTCTTTGTATCAAGGTGGATCTTCCAGATGTTTTTTTCATTTCCCAGATACGTTTCTCATTGTGTGCTCCTTAAAGGAGAACATTTGCTGTGACTTTACTGTACAATTTTTGAAGTGAAGCTGCAGACTGTTTCTCCTTGAGTTAATGATAATCATGCATTGCCGGCTTTTGTTGTTGACACCTACGTGATGCTTGTTGTTATCATTATGTTGTCATTATCAGGCGAGTGCAAAGAGGTTCTGGTTTACAGGATTTGCTTTTCTCACCTGCGCTCATAATGCAAAATAATCCTCCTCTCCGCTCTCCTGCGTGCCGGGAGTTTGAGACCGTGAGTGTGTGAGTGATTGCAGACGGTGTGATGCTGCTGAGTGAGATTGGGTCGTCTGGGTTTGTTCTCAACTTTTCAACCTGTTTCACGCGGCATTTCATGGAAAGGTAAGGTGACTTTAATTCACTGATTTGTGAATTCACTCAGTAGGAAGTAGATTTTGTTTCCCGCCGAGTCCCTGGTGAAGGGTTCGCCCCCCGGTCTATCAGACTTGTGGTTAGAGTCCTGGCTGCTCCGCACTACACCGTGGACTAGGTTGTATCGGCCATAAGTGAGCAGGTAGGCCAGGAAAACATGACCCATGGCTCTAAGGTGAGTAGGGCAGGTGTGGCGTTTCTCATGGAGGAGCGAATTTATCTGTTACTTGAAAGAGGACTACAGACGATCTGTTTGTTAATTCATCATCCCCTGTTGTTATTGCCATAGATCACTCTGTCAGGTGTCTCCACCGTTAATCCCAAATGAACTATCGCTTTGGAAAGTTTGCGAATACTGATGTATCTGACAAATCCGAGCCAAACTTTTGAGGTATCTTTAAAAGTGAAACATGGTAATGGCTTCTGTAATGTGTACACAAGCCAAGGTAGTATAAAGTGCTTTGAGTATGGCGATGTCGGCCCATAAACCTTTAACCTTGATCACAGGCTAATAGCACCGGTGAAGGTGAGAGTCATGGGCTGATGGCACTGGTCAGGGTGCGTCGCAGGCTGCTGGCACAAGTGAGGTTGCGTCGCTGGGTGCTGTTTTTTCTCATGGTATAAACATTAAAAATAGAGAAGAGGACATGTTTGAGGATGGTTCCGTGTCACAATGCTCAGATGCAGTGTCACAGGATGGTCAGCAGTCATACTCAATACAGGAAATCAATAATTTCCTCGATGAAACAAATGGAAGACAAAATTTTGAGATAAGACTTTTTTGTCTGATATAAACAGATTTATAAAATCTGTCCAAAAGTTCAGGAGAGTGGTCGTGTATGTACAGCTGAGTAAACAGAAAATAATTCCTTACCTTTCCCTAAGTTATTGACTAAACTTCAAAAGCGAGAAAACTATCCTCTTTCCATCTTTACTCTTTATAGAAAGTTTTACAATAGGCCCTCATTTAGTCACGCCAGACATTCTTCTGGTGCGCGCTCAAAGTTCTCCTTATTGAAACCTGTAATATACAGCTAATCTATAACAAAACTTTTCTCAGTCTTTTTCTGACTTCCAGAAGAGTTCGGAGAACAAGAGAAGGTTTAGGTATATTTGATTAGCTACATGATTTAAATATTTAAGATAGAGATGCTCCCATACGTTTTTTCTTAAAGTTGCAGAGGAAAGTCAGGGAGAACAACCAGATGCTTCACCTTCAGCTTCCAAATGGGTAAATAACAGCCGACCAATCTGAAATGAGGAGGCTAGATTTCTACAGTGACCTGTTCAGTGGTGGCAGCTATAACACTGACTGTGTTGCTGAGAGACAGGAGGGGCTGCCTCCACTGGTTAATGCAGAGGATGCCTCTCTGGAGTCCACCATCACATATGAAGAGATGTCTACAGGGGTCCAGCAGCTCAGCTGTGGTCAGTCCTCTGGAATTGATGGAATTCCTACTGAGTTTTATAAAAGATTCTGGACCCCAGGAGACATCTATGAAGTTTTTAAAAACAGTCTGGACTCTGCTATATTGTTATTGAATTTCACAAAGTATAACCAAAACTCTGTCAAACAGACTCAAGGAGTACAGGGAAATGATTGCACATATCAGCCAAACATATTGTGTTCCTTAACACACCATAATTGACAATTTGTTTCTGATTTGTGATGTTACTGATTCATCCAAACTACAGGAGGTGAACGTTGGACTCTTTTCTATTGACCAAGAAACATCTTTTGCCAGAGTTGATAATTCGTATTTGTTTAAAATGATTGAAGTCCTGTAGTTCATGGAACAAATGATTATATTCAGGAGCTACTGTTCTGCTGAAGGTGGGGGGAGGTCTTCGCCGACCAGTCCCCGTTCAGAGAGGCATCAGACTGGGATGTCCCTGTTGTATGCTTTGGCTATTGATCCCCTCCTAAATGTACAAGGCCTCACAGGGTTTGCCTTTGCGGAATAGAAAAAAAACACAATTAGCTTGTCAGCTTATGCTGATGACATTACGGTTTTCATAACTTAACAGAGTGAAGTTTAGATTCTTGAACGAAAATTTGCATTATATGAACAGGCTTCTTCTGCAAAGGTCAACAGCTCAAAATGTGATGATCTTATGCTTGGAGTATGGCATAATAAAGACCAACAGATATTACCAGCAGGGCTGCAGTGGAGCTGAGAAGGGATAGGATGTTTAGTTGTCTAACTAAGGAACAATGACTTTGAGTCAGAACTGGCGGGGTTTAGCTGAAAAAAACATTGTCTGTTTGTCTTGATGGACATATGCCTTGTTAATCAACCACCAGATTGCCTTCATGCTCTGGCACCAGGGGGCAGCCCTATGTTCCCACAGCACTATGTTCCCACATTTCTAACTTTTTTACACTGACAATTTTGAAAATTAGGCCCTATGTTCCCACAGACCTATGTTCCCACAGACCTATGTTCCCAGATTCCCAGAGGGCTGTGGGAACATAGGGCTGTGGGAACATAGGCACGCTCCCCGCACCAGTTCACTCATGCAGAACTTCCTGATGCCAACATAAAAGAAATACAAAAAAGTCAGGTTAACCTTTTCTGGGGAGGATATGACTGGGCGAGAGCTGCTGTGGAGTTCTTACCTGTGTCAGAGGGGGAGGGGTCCTGATCGACCTTCGCGGTTGGATAGCAGCTTTCCACCTTCAGACTGTGAAACAGTGTCTATATCATAAGCAACAGCTCTAGGCTGATACAGCATCTGTGTCGCTTCAGTGAGTAAATAATTGGTGGTATGACAAGGAACTGCTTCTCCGGAATCTAAATGGGATGGACATTTCACAAACCTCCTGCTTTTACCAATCTGTCCTTCAAGCCTGGAGTACTGTTCTAAAGATGATGGCGACGTTGGGGAGGAACCTTTCTTCAATATTCCATTGATAAAAAGCAGAATGCTCAGCTCTGTTAGCGTGCAGAGAATTCTTACAACAGCAGGGCTGTCGAAACTGGCAGGTCTGAGATCAGCGGGTCGATGGAAGACCGCAGCCAGGCTGATCCAGGAAACTGCTTGCAAATCTGTGTGTCTTCTGGAAAGGCTATTTGAAGAGGTGATCCGTGGTCTTCCTCGACATTGATTTTAAAATGATGAAATTTGATGACAAAAAAGGTCAATAGAATATATAGAGAAGACTCAAGCAGTGAGGTCAAATCTGAAGCCAAAGATGTGCAGCTGGGAGAAGTGTTGTTTCCTCTAATTGTTTCCTGGAATTTGGGGGTTTTGATGACTTTGGGAAGAGTTTAAATCTCCAATGGAACCAACCCTTTGTTTATTTACTGCTGAACAGGAAATGTAATTTCTGCTTGACAACGTTGACTGGCAACAATTTGTCTAATCAACAAAGTGCCGCAGTCTTCTACATAGAGATCATGTGAAGGTGATTTAGGTGGCCAGAGGGCAGACAGAGGGCATACAGAATACATGACTGGTGAACGGAGTCCACATCCTGAGTTGTGCTTGGGGTTTGGTTTTCGAAAGCTTGCTTTGAAAGGTGGGAGAATATCACAGTTTTGGCTAAAAATTAAAAAGGTAAACATATCTTGCCTTGCACTTCAACCAGTTTTGACCTTTTATACTTAAATATACATGAAGGTCCATCTATCTAAACAACAGAGTAAAATACTATAATGTTATGAGATGCACTGCAGATATACAATGGAGGGCTGATTTGGTAGAAAAAGTCAGTAATACAATAAAATCAGACAGTGTTGAGGTATTTGACACTATTGTTTGTGGAATTATTCACAATTATTTACATAATCTGCCCAGCACTGCTAGGAATCTGTTTCCACTCCTTTGACCCTCTGCATAATATGAAACTGAGAAACATGCAATCTGGGAATATGCACAGGGACATTTTACTCCTAGATGGATTACACAAAACTGGAAAGACGAAAATAAAAAAAGGGAGGAAAAGGCAAGAGATATGATAGTCAGAATAGGACAACTTTTGTTCTGACGATCATATCTCCTTCCTTTTCCTCCCCCCCTTTGTTTTGGCGTCACGACTATACAGTAAGCTCACACACACTGAAGAACTGTGACCATCAAAAGAAATCCCACTGGCAAATGCCGGAAATTAAATGTGTCCTTAAATACAAGCATTTCCATCTTATAAAAAATGCTACAGAAAGTATTTAGACCCCCCTTGATATACTTTGAGTGGATAATGGATGACATTGCCACTAAGCCAAAGAAGATACAACAAAATGACAAATTAAAACAACTTTAAGAATTTTACGGTAATAAATTAATAAAATGTTTATCTAAAAAAGTATTCACACTCTGGTAATCACTCCAAACTTTGGAAGTTTGATGTTGGGTTGTCTTTCCTTAAATTATGCTTGAAATGTATCAAATTTAATTCACCCAATTAAACATTGCCATTCTTTTTTGTCATCAAGGGTTAATGAGTGTAGATGGGGCCAATCTAAATCCCATTATATTAAGTCAACTTGTGTGACGGACCACCAGTTTTGTTTTACATCCTGAGTTTCTGCTGTGGTGCAGAGGGGCCCCACTTATGGTTTATGGCCCTCAACCGCGGCGGCTCCAACGTGAGCTAGCCAACATGAGAGGGTTTCATCAGCACTCGTCCGTCACTGACATCTGTGTGTGTTTCTTACGTTCCAGTGACAAAGCCATTCTCCACAGAGATTCGTTTATGCAGAAACAGATGTAGTATTTGCATAATTCATCAGCAGCTTGCATTGTGGATGGATTAAGGTAATCATTGGGTACGAGTAAATCTGTCCACCTGTACACAGTGAACGGATGGCATTTGCATAATAAAACCAACTTTAACAAACAACCCTCTAAGAGCAAAATGCCGCTCTGCATACAGAATGCAGATCTGGATCTCTAGCATAACAGCTACATGTATATGTTCCACTACATAAAGCATAAATTTCCCTCTTGATCTACAGAGTAGTGTCACTGTAATGAAGACGTTGTTCCCAAGAGACTAAGCTTCAATAAGGTGAGAGACTTTTCAAGAGACAGATAAAGAAAAATTCTCACCTTTTACGTGGATATCTTATCATGGGAAGAGAAAAACATGTTCTTACAGAATACACAGTTACATATCAGTTTGAATTCTATAAGACCATAAGAATAGCAGAGGAGCTAAAACATACAATAATGCACAGACAACTGAAACACTGCTTTTCTTTTTTGTAGCAAAATGCTAATTTGCAACACACGAGCACAGCAACAATAAAACAGGTAGAACAGTTTTTCTTCCGTCCTCTCTATTCATTTGAACTAGAGAAAGTACAAAACACACACACACACACACACAGTTTAGATATACAGATACAATACTGATAGAAAGATACCGTACCATGAAATATAGGTGTACATTTATAGGGATATTAGATGTGAGAACAGTGTTGTTTGTCTTTCAGCCATGATTTAATACCTCTATTAAAAAGAAAAGCTTTACCATATGTGTATGAATACGTTATTAGCTTACACTAGCAAAACTGCTTTTGTAGTAAATGTGCAGTTGTTCCCCTTTTTCCTGGGTTGGGGTTAGTTACGAAACAGCTTTGTTTGTATTTCCCCTTAGTTCTGAGCTGAAGGACAGTTGATGCTGATTGTGATGTAGCCTGGACAAAAAAACACAGATTACAACCAGATTTGTGATCTGACAAACCGAGACACATGCAGTATAAGGTGTGGGTTTGTAACTATTATGGATTCTTAATACCATTTGTTTATGCAGTTCCCATAATGCAACCGAAGATAAACATTCAATGTTATAAACCCCTGTGATGTCATCAGGATGATCTCAGGAAAAAAAGCTTCCTCTTTAGCTACATAATAATAAAAATATTAAACAATCCCTGTAATTTTTGCATTTGTAGGAACGACAATAAAACATGGAGTAAAGCTGAACTACTTTCATAAAATACAATAAATGAAAACTAATTGGATTCATTTAATCCCCTCTCTTAGTTAAGTGCATGTGGTGTTTGCAGGTCTTATAATATAACAATGACACACAGCTTTTTCTTAGTATTCTAATCACTGTTAGGTGTTTTGTGTGTCTAAGTGTGTGACTTTCACACAGTGGGTGGTATCTGTGTGCGAGATATTATTGTATCCTGCCATGCAGCCTTTGTTAGCACCGTACCTCTGGCCAACACCAATTAAGCGAAACAGAAGGCAAACACCAAATGCAAGCTTTTTGGCAATTTGTCATGGAGTGGAGCTCTGTGCGTGATTTAGATGTTTGTGTAATATGTTTTGACATGGTGGCTCCATACTGAATGTCAGACACAGCACAGATTATTATGAGGCCGGGGGATTAGTTTTGACACAATTAGTGGCATGCTTCGTTTAGATTAGGCCCTGGAATAGTTTTAGAGGTATCAGAACCGGTGGTTGGGAGAGTCAGATGAGGATTATGACGCTGTCGAATCCACACGGTTTCCCCACTCTGCCTTTCTGATCAATCCCTGGTGCTATTTGGTGAATTTTATTGTTCTTTTTCGACAGCCTCTGCCATAACACATCTTTCTCCCTGTGAGTTAGTCTACAGGGGAACATCAAACAATATTTAACAGAAAACTACAATTCTGAGAACCCCAAAGGTGTAATTAACCCTGGTGGCTAATGCAATTATTTTATCTTTGTGTGTCACTTTCTAACATGTGAAAAAAACTGAAATATAATAAATACTCTATTTATGAAGCCCCATGTTCAAGAGGGTTTTACAATCTGTAACTCCTGAAGTCATCAGGATAGAGAAATGGCATAAAGAAAGGTCAGCTTGCAGATGGAAAAACATATTAACCACAAAGCATAACGAGATGTGTTTCACACGGGTGGCATTGTGTGTTCAGGACTGCAAGTAATCAATGTATTCGTTCATAATTGATTCTAAAAATAGTTGGCAACTATCCCGTGCCTTGTGCAGCTGAACTGACAACGCCCTCTCTTGTCTGGAGAAAACAATTGAAAGATGGGGGACGGAAACACCACCAACGATACAGAGGAAATCTACAATTCAGTTGAATTATAACCAACAAATGCTTTGCCAGTGTCCAAAGCCACGTCATTGTACTGGGTGCCATG
The DNA here is from genome assembly GCF_963576545.1 of Limanda limanda. NCBI lineage: Eukaryota > Metazoa > Chordata > Actinopteri > Pleuronectiformes > Pleuronectidae > Limanda > Limanda limanda. The sequence continues at coordinate 22,805,261 of NC_083648.1, read as the reverse complement.
TTCCATCATTCAACACACAGAGCTTTGAAAATGAGGAGCGCCGCAAGGGCGTTGGTCTGCGTTTCTACCTTCCCACTAATGTTTGCTGAAAACCTCAGTGTCCAGCTGTTTGAGGGATTTGCTGAGCCTTGTTTCAAAAAAATGTCACATCTTCGGGGATCATTAATGTTCGGCATGACTAATAGCTTTCAATCATAATCACGCAGATGCAGAGGGGGAGCCGTTACTACCTGACAGGTCTCGCTTTCATTCCGCTTGTACTTAATTGCAAAGCGGTTTGTGGCTGCAGTTCTCCCCACCGCCCCCAACCTCCTCCTGTTGTGGCTTCATTGTTGTTCGATTTAACAGATACGTAATCTGCACATATGTGTTTGTTAAAGAGGATTAGTTCTTCCAGCAGAGTCCTTGCCGCTCGTCTTCTTTGAGAACGCCATTGCAGCGCAGCACCCAATCTAATTATTTTCATTCTTGACTGCAGCCATTTAGGAGCTAAACAAGCAGGAGATGTTTGAAGTCAAAATAAATATGATAATTAATTTTAAATGCTTCCTACTTTGGATTGTTTTGGTTGAAAAGTGAAGGATTTCTACTCTTATCCTTACTTGAGTCCAAATTCTCCCCGGTCTCACGTTCAGTCTGAATTTAAATGCAAACAAGACGCCTCTCAGGACACATTTCACTCACGCACCATCACGTCCAGGCCTGTAAAAATGCTCTTCAAGCAGAAGGCTTAAACCTGGCTATGATCCACGTTTAACACAGACAGCGTCAGATCGTCTCTCTCTCTCAAGCGCCTGTCAGACGGAGAGAATGACTCTGATCTGCCTATTTCAACTAGTCAGCGGAGTTATTGAAAATCACCTTCAATTTGCTTCAGATATCGAGATTGTGTGGGGCAAGCCGCCGTGTTCCATTTGGTGTGATGATTACTGCGATCCTAGACAGGACAGAGGGAGTCGGGTGGGATGGGGGAGTGGGGGAAAAAGGTCAGTCAGCGGGAAAGAACATAAGGCAAAGATAATAGGGCTATCTTTGAAAATGGAAAATGACTTGGGGTGTATGTATGCAAGTATACATGCCCTGACTCAAACTGGGACTGCTACCATAAGGTATTTGATTTTAGAGACACAGGCAGAGAGGGGGGGTATTGTGCCCAGAAATCACATCATGTTTAAAAGGCTACGGTGTGTCTTAGATGCAACCCAAATGGTTTTCTCTACTGTCTGCTGTGGCCGTGAAATATCTAATATCAGTGATCGTAACCGTGTCAGAGCGTAATGCGTCTTTTGGGGTATTAAGGTAACCCAACTTGGTTTGTTATTCTGTACCTAAAATGGCATTGCATGCTTTAGAAATTGCCTGTATGAGATGGCGCCTCTTCATTTTCACTCTGACACCTCATTTTTGTTGCCGCTTACAAAGCGTCACGGCCAGCAAATAGACTGAGAACCAGCTTTGTTTGTATAAGACTTTTCCCAGAAAGACATTTTTTTTTTTCTGACCCTCCATGGAATCCTCCTACTAAAACTTTTATGTATTCTTGTGGCACTGTGACCGATTCTGCAACAAAGAAAAAAGGAAGGAGTAGAAAAGCCCTGCTGCGGGCTGCTGCAGAGCTTCAATCAAAATCCGGAAGCTAGTTGACATGCAGTGTGTTGAGGTCCCTGCAAAGTTATTGAACTTCTCAAGGTTTTCTTTCTACGGCAGCATTTTATATTACCTTCTATACTAACTTCTCTTTTTTTCCCTGCCCCTTTCTCTGTCCATTGCTGTAGCCTGCGGTTTGAAAGGCCCACGTCCCTAGATTAGGTTCTGCTGGTGTGTATGATCAATGAACCGGAGCCGGCTTGTGGTCAGAGCCACGCAGCGGGGTTGCAGCTACATCCCGCCAAGTAGCTGGATGGTGATAAGTTCATTGTTGTGCCTCCTGCGTGCCCCTGATAAGCCCCAGCATGTCAGGAGTTCGCCACAGCAGACGCAACTCCGGCAGTGTCGGGCCCGGTCGTAAGGCAGTTACAGCTGGTCACACTACTGTTCTGACAGATTGTCGTTCCCACTTCTCAGTGCGTTTAGTGCTAATTTACCAACCTGATTACACAGGCAAACAAGTTTTTCTACATTTAACACGCCGCATGAATTCTCAAAAGAGGCTGACTGAGCACTATATTAACACAGCGTTATAAAAGTCACACAAGTTGTGTTTATCCACCCTGAAAACAACTTTATATAACCAGAGCAGTGGTAGTTGGAATCCTCCTGTGGATGGGAAACTCAGGGGAGGGACCGTCAATGAGAAATGCTGCTTTCTAAACAACTGTTGCTCAAGTATTTGTAAGCAACTGCCCTTTACTGCTTTCACAAGCACAGTTATTGGGCTATAGAGAAGCCTGGGAAAATGAGCTATCATAATCATCTCAGCCTGATGTAACATAGCCTGCATTACACATTGTCAGACATGTTGAGAGAATATTAAAGTCACGGTGATCAATAACAATCAACATAAACTGGGGCTACAACTGAAGAGGGAAGATGACAAAGTAATGCAGAATGTCACAAATGATAATCATACAATATTACACAAACAATTGAGGGCTACTTAAGTTTAACAACATGATCACCAGCACCTTTAAATTATTTTAGACATATTTTTCTTATTATATATATTTTTCACGATATTCAAGAGGAATCTGGAAATGTGTCGAAATATCAAAGCGAATTTTGCGGACCCCCTGCAATGCCGTCGCGGACCACCAGGGGGCCGCGGACCCCCGGTTGAAAACCCCTGCTCTAGAGGAAGTAAAACTCGTAACATAGTTTCTTAAGATGAACCTGCGGAGGGATCATCACAGGTACAACCTGCTCGACCCCGGTCGGCCAAGGTCGCCGAACAACCTCCGGACGCTTGGGTCTGTCATGGCTAGTATTACTCAGCCTATTACAAAAGCTGCATCATGTACTCTTTGGCTATAGAGAAGCCTGGGTAAATGAGCTATCATAATCATCTCAGCCTCATATAACAAACCGAAAAAGGTCACATTTGGCATTTTTACTCAAACATTTTTTTTGAGGAGAGGTTATCAAAACTTTTTCGTTTAATCCATTAATTTACTCATGTTTTCAGCTATTCCACTGTTCCACAGGTGGTGGTTATGTCCTAAAAAAGGCGGTAGCAATGTAGACGAAGACTGCTTGCTAGTGAGCATCGATAAAAGATGCAGGTTTCAAACTGCAAATGTGCAAAGTGTGAAAAGGAGAATTTGAGAGTGGTCATGTGGAACAATTTGCATATGCACCTGTACAGCCCAGATACTGCTCCGTGTGTTTACAGCTGCATTAGCATACTACCATACATAGATACCACACACACAGAGACCACCTATCAATGTGAGGTGTAAAAAAGTCAGGATGTTTTGGCCACAGCTGCAATGATTTTATTCCCTGCAAGTCTTCCAACTTGGTGGAGGTGAAATACTATCAATCCCTACCCCAGCTGTTCTCAGAAGAGATTCTACTGAATGTTTGGGAAAGGGGCCCAGTGCACATTCAACATCACCAGAATGAATGATGGGGAAAATATTGTTTTTCACCTGCTGTGAAAATGCAATAAGCTTCCACTGTGAGCGACGTACATACTGCCACTTTCTTTTATGTAACACAGTCAATATGTGGTAAAGGCTGCAGAGCATTTTTCTATTGGTATTTGGAATGTTGGGCCTTTATTTTTGAATGCGTAGCCTCGTCACACTCAGCAGCTTACATTGTTATTCGATCCGCACAACATTGATGTTTTGTCTGAAGCAAACCTTCCAGAGAATGGTCTTGCCAAACTGCAGGGAGGAGGCTCAACGGACTCCAGAGTCATGGATTATACAAATTGCGATGCTGTCCTCATATCTTAGCTTTTTACTGAAATGGGATAACACAGAGCGGCGAGACCGTGGAGCTCAGTGGCTAGAAAAATGCACCAGAACAAGGTTCACAGATTCTGTTTGACTTCAATTTGGGATTGAGGTTTATCGGTGTTAAGTGGAATCACTCAGTTCTGTTGTCGGTTTATGGATAGTGAACAATCTGCTTTAACAATGTGGCTGGGAATTGGGATCCCGTTTGACAAGAATTATGTCCAATATGTCTGCTGTATCTGTTGTCATTTGCTTCAATGCTGTGGTTTAATTGTCACTATTAGGTCTCTTAGCCTCATTAACCTGGTTTGGATTCTTTCAGTTAGTGTAACCGCTGTCTTACCACTGATATCATTTGTCCACAGATTTCAGATTTACATGTTCTAGGGGTGTCATGGTGTGGAAGGGTTCCCACTGGGTAATTAACCTGTGACAACACTGGTGTTACCCATTAATCTGGACATTTTACAAGAAGAGATGTGTGTTGGCTCAATGACAGGAGAGCGCTTCCATTGTTCTTTAGTGTTTCAGACTTCGCTGTGGTGCACTTAAAGGTGTGTGCTCTCTTTTACATCAATTACCTTGACTGTGGTGGCTCACCATACTGTGGAACACTGCTTATTACCATAGCAACCCTAACATAGTCTCATCAAGTCATTTGTACACATAAACTTGTATCTTACATGCAAATATTGGAATTGTCAATTTACAAGCTTTTTGTGTGGTAAAGACTTTTAATTAACTAACTCTTAAAATCCTAGAGGTAAGTACCATTACTTGCTTTTGAAAAAAAAGGGCATAATATTTTACAAACCATTTGTCGATAATTTTTGACAAAAAATTTATGAGAGGCACCATTGAATCATGAGCTTTCTGCTAACATTGAATAGGCAACATGATCAGAAACGACGAGCCATTCAAGCAGTGCGGAGGTACTTGTGTTACTTGGCAGGCGTGCTGAATTGCTCTTTGGGAGTGTAAAGCAATCCCAATGGAAAACCACGCTAAAAGAGTCAAGGTGACTTGAATAGCAAGGTCCCTTTAACTGTTCTGTCCCAGCCATTAAACGATTTTCCTCCCGAAAGTAGACATACAGGACCTGATGAAAAAATGGACAGGTAAATTGGCAGAATAAGCTGCTGTAAAATATTTATTTTAACAAGTAGATGTTTTGAAATGTAGCAAAGTAGAGCCATAAAAGGAGCTTGTGCACACTTACTGCAATATTACGCAGAAAAACGTATTTTTTCCAAATGTTTTCTTGAAGCAATGGAGTGGAAAAAGAAACGAGCTTCAATGAATGCCACATCTGGGAGCTAGTGCAAAGGAATGCATGTGGTATGGGCAATGTATGAAAGCTGATGGTGCGAGGATGCGGGTGAAATGGGGATACATCAGCATACATTTCATCCATCTCTTATACATGCAGATTAAGCTGTTCCCTAGCTGTGGCTCTGCAGAAGAACAAATGGTTGAACCAATGAGACATAGCCGAAATCGTAATTGCTATTCGTCTCAGGATGGAAAATGGCTTTGGTGTTCGTTTGGTCTGCTGCACGGCATGTGCATGTTGAATTAAGGCAACATGTAGATGACACGAATGCATAACAGGAGAGCGGCGGCCGTGTTATGACGCCTGCTTCGTTAATCTCATTCTACATGGAGACAACACTTGCCACAGATTGATGCAGTGGTTCTTTGTTCATAGAAGGAGGGGATGTATTGAATTCTCGATTCATGGCAACTGGTCCTACATTTTCTGGCAAAACAATGAAGCATGATTGACTTTCATGTCATAGAGACCTAAATGGTTGCTTCATCCAAACTGTACACAGTGTACCGCTCAGGGATGTGTGCCTCCATCCCAGTTGACAGGAGGCTCGTGGAGGTTCGTTTGTTTCATTCCCAGATTTGAAAAAAAAAAGAAAACGCTGCCTACATTTGGTGGTGTCTATCGTAACCTTGGCAACTAAATCAATCTGCCTGACTAGATACCGTGACAAATATGAGTGCTATGTCACAGCAGTATGACTTTTATCAGTAACAAGTAATGCAAGTGATAACAAATTAAACTTGTTATTAATTTATTTATAAAACGTGTTATGTTGTGTATACCGACAGCATTCTTAAAGCTATCGATGAAAAGAAAGTAACGATACTAAATAAAAAGATAATCAATGTCCACTTTCAGTGAGCCCGATAATGAAGGAGACCACTGAGGATTTCAAGTATTTTAAATATTTAATTCCAACCTAAGGCTTGAGTTAAGTGACTAATGACTGTGTGGTCTGTGAGAGTCTGTGGTGAATGTTGTGTTCTGTAGATGGAGGCGTCGTGAGGCCAAAGCAAAGAAGAGAAAAGAACAGAGCAGAGTGGTAGGTGGTGATGGTGAGAGAGATAGACAGAATGAGAAGTTTATATAACTTCAGGCCCAGCATCCCCAGGTGCAAGACATGAGAAAAGGCAACCCCTCCCACCTATACAGCACAGTGTCAATGTGGGCGAAAGGTCTGACTGCACATGTTACCATTCTGTTGTAGGGATAGTAAAAATGTGTTCTGACTTGTTTGTACTTCACACAATCGTTTTGGGTGGCACCAAACCCAAAACGCAATGATTTTGCCACTTCAAAATAGTGACATGAGACAAACATTTGCACATGAGGAGGAAAACACTGTTGTTGAAATGGCAAATTCTTTAACAAAAAAACACCACAAAACCCCATTAGACATTTTTGGAATTCATGTCTGCATCCAAACTTGTATTTTCTGTGTTCGTAGCTCTGAAGTCGTTGTCCTTGTTTCCAGTTGAGAACGGTATTTTGAAAACACGTAGGCTGGGCTCAGACTAGGGCGAGGCGCTATGACTTCAAATCAATATCACGATTGAAATTATTGAACGATTATTTTATTCCACCCCCCTACCACCACCCTGGATCGTGATCTGAAACCCTCAAAGAGGCTGGTTATAACTCCAAAGCTCTTATCTTTGCTGGCCTGCTAATGCTCACTTCTGTTAAGTCAATATTCATACCTCCCCTGGGTGGTGACGGAGGAGGGTGTAGGAACCCTGCAGCGCCACAGAGGACGAGACTGCAGAGCCGGCTGGGTGCACTCAGCAGGCTCAATGGCATTTGCTAAGTCACTTGCCAAAAAAAGAGTTAAGTGAAGCTTACACACTTGTGATGAACTGATTAAACCTCCTCTTAGAATAGTACACATTTTAACATGTCACAGTATGAAAAGCACAGTTGTAAATGATGGATGAATCCATTAAGCTGCTTCATTTTCAGGGTCCAAGTATTCCGTGCTGGCTGACTGTCGCAGTCATTCAACACTTGTCGAAACCAACTGTCATTCATGTTAAAGGGATAGTTCACTGAAAATTAAAACGCACTCATCATCTACTCAGGACTATGCCGATGGAGGGGTGGGTGAAGTGTTTGAGTCCACAAATCACTTCTGGAGTGATTTCGTCAGAAGTAAAGTTGTTAGCAGCCAAATCCAATACAATTGAAGTACAATTCTTCAGACGTATTAAAACAACAAAAAAACAATTCGACATTCGACGCAAAACAAAGTAATTTACACCATGTTTTAAGCCTGAATGTCCACTGATATATTCCTATGAGATGCTTTCAAGGACATTTAGGCTTAAAACATGGTGTAAATGACGTGGTTCTTAGCAGATATGAATGTTGGGGCTTGAGGACACTTGGGCGACACCTACCCCACCCCTCCATCGCCATAGTGGTGAGTAGATGATGAGTGAATTTTAATTTTTAAGTGAACCATCTCTTTAATATTAAAAAGGACAGCTGTGCTGCACACACAAGTCAAAATGTCTACTGTGAAAAAGGCCTCTTGTAGCCTGCAACAGAACAAGGAAGAAATATTATTCTGATTAGTGCAGCATATATCAAAGAAAGTGTCGTTAGACATATAGGGCAGAGAACAGATAAGATATTTACTCTAGTCATCTCGAGAAAGCAAGAATAACTCTACCTGCACACATCAGTGGACTCTTTGCAATGCTCAGTAACTACTTATTCCACTCTGTAGCTTCTGCTTAAAAGTGCCAAACAAAGGTATAGCTGCAGAGCTGGCAGTGCTAGCTTTATTTTGTCTGCCTCTCAATGAAGTGATGCATTACCCCTCGATGCCTTTCATTTAAACTACTTAGCAACCTGTCAAAACCATTTTTAAAACTTCCAATCTTGGCAACAATACGATCCATCTGATCTGCCTTGCTTTTAATTGGCCTAATCTGTGATCACATTCACAGAAACTGCAGGGTGGGTGACTTTCCGCCAGTGGAATTTCTAATCACAGCCAAGTGGAGTCCGTCTTGTTGAATCTCATCAGACCGAGCTCTCCTTGTGTTTAACGGGAGCGGCATGCAGAACCTCCTGTGATCTCAGCTCACCTTGAAGCGGACCGTTCACCCTGTCCTCTGCGGTTTCACTTCCATAAATAATCATCTGACATGAAATTTGAAAAGTTCTCAAAGCACCTCAGATAACCATTTGCCGGCTGTCTTGATTAATATGTGGAGACCCACATTGGGGAGCTTGTTAGGAAAGGGAGCGACTTTGATTGATTGCAGTGTTTCCTGTTCTCACTCATGTAGAAAATTGGCATGGCCGGATGACGAACACCTTAAAACAGGCCTGAAGTGTTCCCTGGGGACGCAGGAGTGTTTATTTCTGTCTGTGATTGCAGACTTCAGGATTTATTCAACTCGTACCTCAACTTTTCCGATCCATGAGTACAGTGGTGGATATGTTGCAACAAAATATACAGCAATCCAGTCATGTTGGTACTAAACAAACACCCAGAAGAGTATGCTAAGTGGTTTCATGTTTGCTCTTTAAATCTTTGTTACACTGTTTGTTGGTGTCACACACTATTGTTTTTTTCATGAAACTCAGGATCCTTTTTGCACAGGCTACAAAGTTATACTGCAGTCGTGTTGTATTTCTGTTTTTTGGGAAATATCCAGTCTTCATAATGGTAAAATGGCTGCAAAGGTTTTCCCCCATGCGATTTTGTAACGGCGCATCAGTCTTTGCTGAGTGTATTTTGGGTGGGTGACATGGTGGTAGGGAGGTGCTTGATAAGGATTGGTGACATATTTGGGCTGCTGCTACATAATGTTTGAATTGAGATTAGACCTCAGATAAAAATCCTTTCCCCAGCTATTCTTTCTCCTTGCCTCTTCATCCCATCCAACCTCTTCTTCACCACTCTTCCCATCCACTCATCCCATTACACCTTCGATTTTAATGCCCTCCACCACCGTCGCCCGTCTTTACTCTCTCCCCTCCTCACTCTAACAGGGATCTATGACTGTGATAGTAGAGGTAAGAGAGGGCAGCTTCCCCTGACACTGCATGAGGATGTGAGCAGAATATGTTCAGTTATAACCCCCTGTTACCACTCAACACACACACACACACACACACACACACACACACACAGACCTCTGCTGCTGTAAATCCCAGTACAAGCACACCCCTCCCCTTAAACAGAACTTTTTGCCCGTCTCATTATTTCTGTATGCCCCCATTGATATTTTCCCATTCAGCTTTTAGCCGTTCAGGCATGCAGACAGATGTGTACCCTATAATCATTGCCGCTTGTATTTGCTGTCTACATATCTTGTACACGGTTTTAATAAGACACAAGGCCTGCGTGGCTTAAACAGAAAAAATGACATCAGGTAAAATATACCTGGCCACAAGTGGAGCTGGTCCAGAGAGGAACATCCCATTAGTTTGTAACTGAAAGTGAACCCATATGCCTGAGTCAAATTATGTCCGGGTAATAGCCAGCGGCGGCTGGAGGATCAAATTTATTGGGGTGCGCAGTTTTTTTTTTCCAATCACATCAGATTAAATACACATAAATAAATACCTATTGGCTGTAAATAAAAGCACGAGTGTCCGGGGGGTAGACGGCTGCGTCCCTTGGACAATCTGCAACAACCATTTAAAGAGAAGCCTCCGGTCCCATGGTTGCCAAAAGAAAAAGGACCCACATTCAAATCCATTTGGCCAGCGCCCCACACCAGGAAGTATGTTTTTAGAAAACAAATGCTCACAGGCACTTACTGTCTACCACGAGCATGTTACAAGTAGACTTATTATAGAATAAAATTAAGTTCAACATTTTTATACAGGCTTTTTTGTCTCAGGATATTGGAGGGGGCAAAGAGAATAAACTATTTAGGGAAATCTGGACTAATCAGTTCTAATCTTTTTTGTCATTGTTGTAAGACAGAATACACATTACATATTTTACTGATGACAGGTTTGCAGTTTCCACTTCTCTAAGTGGTAGGAATGTCATATATATTAGTCTTCTGTGCAACAAACTTCACTGTTGTCTAAAATCCATTAAAAGTACACCAGTGATCTACATAGACACATGGTGACATCATTCTTGACTCCATTAACATGGACATTGTTATTTCCCAGCCATAAACTATTTTTGTCTGGTTTGTCAATAACAATATAGAATTCAATAAGTTAGGCTTATTGCTAGTGATGAAAAAGTATTAATAAATGGAAAACGGTAAAGCTCCCAGTCTGGAAAGAAAATAAAGAATGTCTCCAGCCTGATCTTTTTATTTTGCAATGAATATTTCATCCACTGGCATTGAAAAACACTAGCAAAGTAAAGAAGAGTCATAAAGCCACTAAAGCAATGCAATAAATTCCACTACACATCGATAGAAACTGTAATATGTTACTTCAACTTTTCATTTGCAGGTAAAATAATGTGTCCTCTTTCATATGTTTCAGTCTTGCTTTCATTGAGTAAAAACATATACAAGCGAAGACTCTAGCATCCAATTACATAGATTCAGAGTGAAGATGAATGTACTGGCACATCCACAAAGTGGGTTTAGAGTATTTGCTCTTGGCCGCCATCCATGACACAGAATGTTTAGAATACATTCCAGCAAGGGTGGGTGATTGGCACTAACTATAAGTGGGTGATAAACTTTTGATTCTGAGTATTCCATGTTTACATGTATCTATGGGAGGCATTTTCAAAGCAGCACATTCACAAAATATCCCACGTACGTATGAGTGGTGATTAGATACCTTCAGAAAACATTTCCTGTACTTATGTCATCAAGCATTATGTTCTTTTGAAAGAAACTGTAGCACTGGTGTTTACATGGTGTGCTGGCATCTGTTAGTAGGAAAGGAGAAGATTGCACTGCTGTTCATTCATATGTAATTTAAAAACCAAAGCTGTTTTATGAAATGACAATGGACATGATTTCCTATGCTGTAAAGTTCATATGGTACGAATATTAACATTTCCAGCAATACATGAGGAGTGTCTTACAAGAAAAATAACTTAGAGGCAGATTGAACTAAATTAGAATTCACAAGTCAAAGATGATATGACTATACAGTATAATGAGGGCAGGGGCCTTAAATTGTGATGAAGAAGATTTCTGGGAAATTTCGATCTACACTCAATAATCAATACTGTTAAAATGAAACAGCAATTCAACGGAGTTTGCATTGAACGTGAAACTGTATTAATTTCAGAACCCCACATAACACAGCATTGGCTTAACATGTGGTCCTAACACTCAAAAGCACACAATGTTGTACTGTGGCACTTTGTAGTTTTTTTTATCCATCTCATTAGAAAGTCGTGGGGTCTTTAATAAATGTATTCATTAAAATAAATGACCAAAAAAATACTCGGCAGAATGCATTAAAGAGGTCATGAAAATAAACTGTCAACTTTGCAAGTCAAAATGAATGCTTGATCTTCATTTATAATCATATTGTTGATCTTTCCAAAAACAGGAATTTCTGTATCAGTTCCAATCAAAACAAACATTCTGATTTGATACTCAGTTCCATAGTTCTTCTTCACCCAGTTAGTAGTTGACATGTTACAGTTTGCATTCACATTGAAGTCTCACCACACTCCAAGCTGTCAATCATTTCCTTCTGCAATGGACCAAACTCTAACCTCTGAAAAGGAAAATTCTCCCAGTAAAAAGCTGTCTGTCTTTGGTGTTGTTTTACCAAGGTTTTTGTAATAATTAAGAAATTCTTCACTGGCCTCTTTAAAAAATTATGTTTGGCCTAACCATCTCGGGGTGATCATTAATTAAATGCTTCAAATAATATGTCTTAACCAGTGGTTAATTAAGACATGTGGGGGCCCAAGACAAACACAGGCATAGGGCCCTCCGGATCCGTTGTTCTCCACCTTTTACAATCCTTATTTATCAAAGAAAGTCCTTGTTGCTTTTTCCTAACCCCAAAAAACATTTTAACAGTTTCAGAATATTTACTCACAGTAAAAATTGCCAGATTATGTTCTGCCAGATGGTTCACGATTGCAAGTAATCTTCTTAAAATCTCCTTCCACCGGTTTACTTCAAGAGCAATTAGATCTTGTTTCACCTGATCTATAGCTGTGTTTGTTTGTAGTTTCTGTAATAGAGTGCGCCAGGTATCCGTGATTTGTTTAGCAGACGTCTCATGCTGTTTCAAGTGGGCTGCATGATTCTTCCAGGTATTGAACCAATCCCCACTTAGCTGAGTGTTTTTTTCTCTGCCTGCAAACTGACGGCAACAAAAGCGCATCATAAAGTCTTTTTTTTCACTGTACACAAGCCAGGACCTGGTTATCTTTTCTCCATTCATCATATGCATGTGATAGTTATTGCTGGTAAAAAGGTTGTCCTTTACCTGAACCGGTCCTCGGCGCCCTTTGCCTGTCGGCTCTTTGGGCCAGAGTTTTGGGTCATCTTCAAGCAAGCCTATAGCACATTGGTTAGTAGGGGGACTGCAACAGGTAGCTCCTCCACTTAGCTATTAGCAATGCTAGCGCAAAGAGCGGCTTAATGCAATAGATGCGCTCATGGAATAGTCCATTGTAGTGGGGACTAAAGGGGGAGGTGGTGATGAGACACTAGTTACTAATGAATTAAAGGCATTCAGATGCCAGATCCAGTGTATAGATTTTTGGGTGTTTTGGGAGGCCCTGGTAGTTCTTGGCCCAACCCAATTGCTGACCTTTGCCTCATGGTTAAGTCCGCCTCTGGTCATTTTTTATAATTGGTTGAAATACTTTATTTACAATCTGAATCCAGAGGAGAAGCAGATTCCAACAACTGTTGATTCTTTCAAGTACATCACCAAAAATAAAGAGAAAATTTTACAAAAGAAACCATATCTTAATTGCAGTCAATTCGAGATCTTTCCTACTTCCACTTGTCCTGTGTCGTATCTCAATACAACCAAGTGAAAATATAACATTGTTAGAATCGATTACAGCTGAAAAATACACTTAAATCATGATTATGCCACATATAAGATTCAAAGGTCTTAGAAACTTTTTGAGCAAACAAAACCTTTTAAGGAGAAAACTTTTTTGTTTGATTTGAGTTTTGTTGTGCAGGCAAAAGGTCTTCAACATGCTCATTAGAATTCTGGTTATTTCAGTCTGCCAAGATCAATGGATGGAAGAAAGTAGGACATTTTGCCAAAGAGATCCCAGAAACTTCCTCTCCAAACATCTTGGTGAAGTCTTGGTCAATTTACAGAATAAGACCTTGAGTCATTGCTACCCCACCCAGACATAAGACCTTGCACTATTTAAATGCTTGTGCAACTGAACCTGTAAATCTCAAGTAATCGCTTACAAATTAGTTAATCAAAATTAGGGATGTCTTCCAGGACTGTTGAGGATTCTTACTGGTCTAGAACCAGTGCTTTTAGATACTGAAATATTTCCCTCATCTTCTCTTTAACGACTGATCCATCAGCTGAATGCTTCACTGAGGATAATACCTCACAGCATTCCTCACCAATCAGTTGCTTGCAAGTCAAGAGAAAATTCCTCTTGCTCTTTGGACCATCTTGATAGCTGGTGTTTGCAGAGCATCACCAGGACTGAACTTCAGTGCTGCACTGGACTTTCTCTATCCTCCAGGCCAAGTAGCCAGACCCACTCTCTGCGTCATAGTAGTCTCAAACCTAAACTGATAACACAGGGGTCACAGCACTCAAGGGCAATTGTACAATAAGTTAAGAAGAACACTTCCCTTCCATAAATTCTAATATAGGCCACACATTTATAAACTTAACTTACGTATGTATTTTTGGAGTATGAATCTCTGAGAGAGGGAAATAGAGTGATGATGCCAAGAGCATATTTTGTTCACACAAAGGTAGAAAGGATCCTCTTTAAAGAGTAGAAAATATTATAAGAGAAATAATATCCTTGTGCTGTATGACCCTGTCACATGTCTTCGTTCCCCCTCTCTTTGGTTCACTCTGGAGTATATAAGGCACATATTGAAACACATTGAAAATAACGAGACATAAAGTGACGCACACAGCCAGGACATCAGGATTAAAACGACCGGAACGATCCGGATTCATGATCCGACACCAGCGATTAATAACTTAAGCAAAGACACACACACACACACAAGAGTGCTGCTCTTCCCAGAGATTGTAAAATAAAAATCATGAACCTATCCAGAAGAATTTGACAAACTACAACACATACCGGTGAGCAAGGTAATGGTCCAAGGCTTGGTTTTCAGTAATTTGCATGACTTCAAATGTGAGTTTGATTTTCAATATTTTCTCTCTCATGGAAAATAACCTTGGTGTCCTGATTTCACGTTGGCTCTGTATTTATTTTGCTGTGCCCACGGCATTGAAAATGTATGTAAAAGATAATAAAAAAAATTAAATCTGTCTGCAATAAACACTAGTGGCTAGGGACGATCCACAGACCATCCTGTGAACAGGACCAATGTCTAGCAATAACAAACTAATAAATCAACACATACATAAATACATAATGCACAAACCTCAAAAAACACCTACAGTCTTAAAGAACTCTAAAACCCAAATATCACTGCAAAATGGTGCTTAGTTTTAACTGACTCTCCCAGAAGTTGTAGTGTCACGAGTGTATCCTCTTTTCCACCGAGATGACGATAACGATCATCACATCGCGTGGTCACCAGAGGGCATGGCGATAAGAAGAAATTACTTTGGAGATGTTGATTCTGAATTCCCCAAATTGAGTCATAATAAACTACTATTAAAGAGAACACAACATTCTCCAGCTGAGAGACCAGCCGCTCACAGGGGACGTGTATGAAGGAGAGACGGAGTGCTAGTTTCCAGAATATTATTCCTTTGCAAACACACACAGGTTGTCCTTCAAGGCTGTCCTCTGACTACGCTAAAGTCTGGCTGATTTCTGATTTTTTCTGATTTCTGAGTGGCCTGTGAAGTATCTACTTAACACAGCGAATTGGCCATGACAGAAGGTTAAATAATGACTTTAACATTCAAGTTTGCTACATTTAGCAGACATATGATTATCTAAATATGTTCTGTGAACTTCGGACAAAGTCTTTTACATCATCTGTAAGTCATACCCATATTTCCCTCAGGCTTCGATAGCGTGGAGCTTCAAAGAAGCTGAGATGTGGCCAACGCCTTGTTTGCAAAATGCTTTCTCTATAAATCGTATATCCCTATCGTTCATGTTTGTTTTTATATGTGGTATGAATAGAATAATATGAATATCATCATGGGGAACCAGACCTAAATAGATGCAGAAAACCGTCACTCAAAAAAGGGAGACACAATATAGCATATATTGTTAAATCAGCACATCTCATCTTTTATATTTGGAATTCTCTTGAACAGGATATGAGATTATTCAGAATGTGATACAGTACCAACTCATAAGGTGAATTCTAAAAAATATATGACTATTAAAGAACAGTTTTTGAGCAGGTAAACTGAGCTGTATCCTATTTCAATTTCACATTATACAGTAAAGGCAAATTTACAGGTACTATAGAAGGAATGTTCATAAATGATGCATCTATATGCTGTTTGACATCAGTGAAACCACAACTTTAATGACACTGTCAGTGGAGCCTTACAATAGGACAAGGAAATGTTTTAAAGACATTTTTATGTTGTCTTCCTCTATCTGTTGATGTTGTTCAACCAGACAGGTTTTTCATCCATCTCAATTTGTCTTTATCTAAAGTTCTACTTTCTACTCAATCCAAAGTCATTTGTGTCTCTTGTAATCATTGAGTTTATATATACGATTGGATGACCAGTCTCCAATCTGCTGAAACCTCCTGGATATTGGTGCTGCCAACTTGTGCTTTTGACGTCATTTGGAGCCTACGTTTTTGCTGTAGTTGATCGTGGTGGGGTGCTGTGGTATTTCAGTTCCGCGTCGCCATGCTCGACAAACTGGGATGCAGCCCCACCTGTCAGTCCGATCCATTAACCTGGAGGAGGCAGGGATTATTTAGTTTAAGGTTAAGGGAGCCGTCATGCACCCATCATTCCCAGCATCACCCCATGGTAGAGTTAGTACTGTCTTGGGTGTTTTGTATTGCAATTTCGGTCTTGATTTCAGAATCGTTACGTCACAAGTTTTTTAGTATGCATTATTCATTTTAAAAGTACATCCACAAATCTTTTTCAATATAAGCCTGTTATCATTATGTTAAGAGCGAAGCTAAAGTCAAGACATGGTCCCAACTTGAGACTTTGTAGCCAATACTTTAAGCTGGTTGTATTTTCCACTTGTTTCCCTGCCTCATACTGTATAAATACAAATATTTCTTGGATGCTTTCTTGGGTGTTTTTATTTAATGCTAATACATTATTCAACTTTGATAAAACCACAACTGGGTGATAATCTATCTTCTAAGTATTATACACCCTCATTGAAAGACTTCACTCGGATGCAGCAGCATATGGAGCTGCAGCTAACTCAAAGTTACTGGCAGGACTATGGGCATCTGTTCATTAACGTATTATTGATTTAGTTATTTCTTTAGGATGTGGGAGCAGAAATCTGAATTTCTTCAACAGGGCAGATACAATTCAAAAATCGACATGGTTACAAACCGCTACTGAAGTGATCCAATGGATTTTTGGTATCTTGGTGAACTAACCATTTAATGTATTACTATAGTGACAGAAGGCATAAAGCCTTGTGACATTTTCAGCAGGTAGCCGCAGCGTAAAGTCTTAGAGGTATACAGCGTATGTATCTGTTGCAGCTCCAGTGTAGCACAGAGTCCCTCATCTTATCCAGAAATGCTCTACAATAAGATCAATTATTTTAATCCACTGTTGACACTTCACTGTGATGTTATTGCCGGGGACAGAACAAAACCTCCCCACTGGGTACTAAAATCCGACAGCGTTATGCTGCCAAGATTCTCCCAAAAAGTGCCCTGCTAGTCCCTTCAATTGTAACAGACAGGCCACTTTACTGTAACTTGTTTATTTCCATCCCGATGCATTTATCTTCCAACAGATTCATTTCTTTTTTTGTGTGTTTAATTCTAAAATCCCCTCTGAGGATTTTCTAATTCTATCAGTTTTGCTTGGATAAGCAGAGGTCTTTGAGATCCGTGACTTGGAGAGGGAGAACAGGATTTTACTGAATTTGTCCTTATTTTAATGCAAAGTACATTTTACCATTTATATAAAGCCACAGCACACTCTCTGCATTCTGGGGAATCAATTACATTGTGGCAGTGTCTGTCAATCAATAAGGGAATAGAAAAGTGTGTGCGGAGGCACTGGCCATTTGTTTATGCTTGGATTAAAGATTTTAAAATGCTTAAGGCAAATGCTATATCAATTTAATTCTAAAGGAACTGAGACTCCTTTAAACTAAATGGTTCAGTGAATCTGCTTTCAGAGGAGCAACACTAATAACGTGGCGTAATCTGATTACTTTGATCCACTTTAATGATGTTGGGTGGCCACTTTCTCTTTTCTCTCTCTCCCCTCTGCACCACGTCTTCCCCTTTCATTGTTTTTTCTTTCTTTCTCTCCTTCTGGCTGGTTTCTTTCTGCTCCCTCTGTGCTGGGTGGTTTTGTACCTGGTCCCATGCAGTAAGAAAGGCAGTCTCATTAATCCCACTCTCATGGCAAAGTAGTCCCTGGGGGGAGAGAAAGCACACTTTTTAAAAAGTGCCCTTTTTAAATCATTTGCATTTAGGTTAAAACCAGTCAGGACTCTTAAATCTTATTTACGGGCCGAGGGAACTCTATCTTCACCGCAGCATGAGAGCTATAGTTATATGACAATTACAAACGCATGCAGATGCACAAATGTGTACACACAGACACAAACACATACACAGCGTTCGGGTTTGTAAACAGGTTATAATGTATATAAGGGTTATGGCCATTATCCGCCATGAAAGTGTTTCCTTTGCAGTAATCTGTGTAATGTGTTGCCTGACAAAGACGGTGCTGTACACCCTTGCACAGCGTGAAGCGCCAGCAGGTACCCCTCGGTAATTGCTTGCATGTACAATGTGTGCACAAAATATTAATGTTGCCTACTCCTATCATGAATACCTAAGGCCCTGTAAGTGCGAACATAGAAGGTGCATAGAAAGTGAATGGGAAATTCACATTTGAAAGACAAGATAGCAGGCCACTTCAAGAAAGCCCATGAAGGAGATGAAAGAAAACGCACTAGATCACGATAACATGTCTGAAGAACTCCGTCTACTCGAGTGGCTCTGTGAGGCTGCGCTTAGTCACGACCACTTTGAACCAGATACTAAATTCAGATTTAAATACCATTACAGCTGTTTATAAATGTTAAAAACTATTGTATTTTACATAACTTACATGAATTAAACTCAATAAAATTAATGTATTGCTAACTATTGAAGAATTACAAATAATTAGAGCGTCAGTTCCTAACATATGTATTCAGACAAAAAAATTATTCTAAATTTGTCAATTGCATTAATTCTGGTATTTTGTTTTCTTAATTAACTCACCTTACTTGATTTGTTGATGAAGATATTTAATAATTAAACATAACCAGTTTAGAAAAAAAGCAATAAGAATAAATCAATAAATCCTGATTAATAAAAAAAATGTTGCATTTGTTGGTCTCTCTCATGGTCTCTCTCCAAGCTTGCCGGTGATTTGCAAGGCATTCTGGGTACCCCTAGGTTTGAAGTGAGGGTCAGTTTGAAGGGCTATAAGGCCCCATTCTGATTTGTTGCTCTTGTAAGCGCGTCTGTGCAGAGAACCCCCCCGCCGCGTTGTGCATGTGTGAAAGGCAAAGTCCGAGTAGAGTCCAGACCCAATTTATTTGACTTAACCCACGGGTCATGTTTGAAAATGGCTATAGTTAACTTTCACCTGTGACACCGCCTCACAACAGTTTCAAATGATCTTTGTGCCCCACGTTTTTTCCAACAAAAGCGGTAGCTCTCCACTCTTTGGTAAAACAAATTCATCCACGTATTTTCATATTTTAATACATGCTTTGTGATTTCCTGAAAAACCATTTTCCCTTCATTACTCAAATGAATGAGCCATCCTCATCACTTGAATGCTGAATGGTCTGCCCAACTCCTTTCAGAGTCTACTCCTCCCACAGAGGTGGTTGATGCAGTAACAGAGGGTTAACTGGTTGTCCCCGTCCATCACATCTGCCCACGGCTTACATCTCACTAATGAGCAGCAATTTAATGACTTCCACATGTCCAGTACCACGGAAGACAAAAAAAAGTGTACTGGCTGCAAGACTTTAATTGTGTTTAAAGTTTTGACAATGTATTAATTGTATTTATTTGCTACTTCTACTTAGTTGTTAGATTCTAGTGTTATTTCATTGCTGCTTACCAGGACGTCAGTACTTTGTTCTGCCCCCAACATGTACCTCATGTTTTGGGGTTGACAATAAATCTTCATGAACCTTGAATCTTCTGTACTATTTGGATTAGTCTCCTTGTGCTATGGAAATCGTAACTGACTCCGTACCGTTGTTAAATGCTTTGTTGCTATAGAATCTGACGTTGGCACCACATTCATCCAGAGCCAGTTTGAGACATGAACACCGGAAATTGGCCTGGATTTGGGGTCTGGACTTTCTTTGGAGTTTCTCTATTACATGTGACAAACCCGGCATGAAATTCTTCAGTCAAAATCTCCAATACGTACGGATGAGGGATGGCTCAGCATACAGGAGGCAGGACATACATTCTACTGCAGGACTTGCATGTTTTTTATTTACAGCACGTCACCAACGTTTTGGCGCAAATCACAAAACACATTAGAATCTCATCTTTCAAAATTGACTTCTTCATCTGTGTCTTTTATATGTAAGGCCCGTCTTTTTCATCGTGGATAGTTGTATTCCTTTTGATTCTATACGTGTTAGAAATTTCATCAACATTTCCACTTGCTTGCAGTCAATCCTCCAAATAACCTACTGCTGTGTTCTCAGACATTTGTGTTCTTGTATACTGCCCTTTTGGATAATTTCAGGAGATTGTCTGGAGTTCTGTGCATGTCTGAAAGCAACTCAGGACAGAATTCTATTTTAGTTTAGACCTCTGGGGTTATTAAGTCTTTCAAAGTTAAGCTTATTGACTTTGTCATGCTTTCTCATTAGTGGAAGTGATATGTCAAATGGCCCTAATGTGTAAAATGGACTCCTCCCCATTAGCTAGCTAAATACAATAGTATACTAAGTGCAAGGGTTTGAATTTTGATCCTCCATCCTTGTGTCATTATCTTAAGGTTGGAATCACAGGCACAGATGATGATGACAAAGCAGAAGACTTACAGCCCTGAATCACTTGAGTCCTACATTAAACTGGTGCCTATTCACTGCTGCATCGTGACACATGCTCCTGAAAGTTTAAACACTTGTGCAAAAGCTTGAAATCAGCAG
Source organism: Limanda limanda (assembly GCF_963576545.1). Taxonomy (NCBI): domain Eukaryota; kingdom Metazoa; phylum Chordata; class Actinopteri; order Pleuronectiformes; family Pleuronectidae; genus Limanda; species Limanda limanda. The sequence goes on along the minus strand of NC_083648.1, from coordinate 22,784,584 downwards.
GAATAACTTGCTAGAAGCGACATCACAGGGAGCAATCAGTGTAATGGTCCCATGTAGCGTGGGATTGATGCATGTTTTCAAGGCTTACAGTGATAAGTAGGTTTTGTTTTGCGTGACAGTGGAAAGTGAAGAGCGTCAGAGCTTCACCTCTTTGCTGCTCTCTGGCCTTTCCCAGGCGGTTGTCTCCGTCCTAATTCTCATCTCCCCAATGCCTCGGCATAGTGCTCGCGTCACTCAGTTCTAGTCTTTTCCTTTGATCACGTCTAAACCTCATTATTATTTACTCCCTGCAACCATCGCTGTGCAGCGCTGCTACACGAATAAACCAGTGCATACAGCAGAGCCGTATGGACTTTGATCAATTATGTAATATTCGCTAATGGACTGTGTCCCTTGAGTGCATCCCCGCCGTCCCTTTCTGCTCTGCATCGTGCTTATCTTCCTCCGTTTTGGTTCATCGTGACATCTGTGTGTAAAATGAGCTTTATGTTATTTTATGGCTTGTAGATCTAGTGTAATATATTTGGGCAACAGATTTGTGTACTGCACAGGGTCATGCTAGCAATTAGTGTAATGGTCTTTCACAGGGGCAGTGTTCAAAGTAATCCATAAACAGTATAAGATTGTGCACTGTGCACCATACTTTAAATGGCAGCATTAAACAGGATGCGATGCGCAAATGCCTAATTAGAATTTTTGAAGGGATTAATGGCCCCTGCTAACAACAATGGAACTATAAAAAAGTGGTTACAGAATGCAAATAGGCTGATTAGTGATTACTAAAGATATTCTAGTGGGAATATACTTGTTTTATTAGACAATAATGTAAGAAAATATATCACCTAAAAGCTTTATAGGTTTGAATTGTGTATTGATCCCTCTAGTTTTATATTTCTGCCTTCACTTGTTCATTTGTCTCAAAGTATTCTCTGCTGAATTGCTTTTGCTTGCATGCACATAACATAAATACATACAGACTATATAGACTTTGCAATCTTCTTTCACTGAATAAGATGCTGAACTTTATGTTCTGCTTTAACCACTCGAAAACGATGCTCCTGATGGACCTTGAATGATAAATTCGAGGTGTCCCCTCTCCACACTGTACAATTATGTATCACTCTGTAGAAAAAATATTCTGATAAATGTTATACTTATGGGTTATATAGAGAAAAGGTGAAATATGAAGGTGTGTGTGACAGAATTACCATATTCTCAGTGTTCTGAGTTTATATTCATATGGAAAAGCTTCACACAGACGGTGTGTGTAGTGTTGTGTCCTTAGACATGCATATACAGTGGGTTATTCCTGATGAGGAGTAAGATGTGTTTCTTTGATGAAAAAGTTGATCAGTTTGTGCAAATGCAGTATATTTCAAAATAAAAATATTACAGCTATGAATAACTTTATTTGTTGCACAACATTGTACAGATTAAGATAGGATGATTTCATTAGTAACTTAGTAAACAAGTCATTAATAAAAAAAATCTCTTGAATTTAAGTCACAAATTTAAGCAAAAGTCATCTTGTCGTTTTGTTTATTTCAAAGTGAAGGTTGTTTTTATCAAAGTTCAGTATTCCCTCATTACTAAATCTGATTGTAAAATGTAGCCCACTCATTTTGTTAAATTGTCCACTGTAGCTGGATTCATGAAAAAAAAATTCACAAAAGTTTATCTTTAATTAGTTTGTGACTTTTATCTTATCTTGATAAAACTTTAGTGTTGGAAGTTAATTTGTATAACACATTACTCCATCTGACAGCTTTATAATTTTCATTTTCCACAACATCCCTTATACACCTCCATAATTAAAATAGCTCATAATGCAGTTTATTTCTAAATGAGACATAGGTGAGAAATTAGGTGTTTGCAGAGAGTGAGTGAGAGTGAGATTCATGAAATGTATAAAACAGACTAAACAATACAAATGTAATTAGAAAGCCTTTAACTACTTTGAAACGTGTTAAGCAAAGATTGGGTAATCTGTAACCCAAAAATACAAATATACCTCTCATATGAAAATGTACTAAATTTCAGTTAAAAAGACATTTCTGCTTCGACATTTTGATACAGTACCATTATAATTGCTGTGTTTCTTTGCATGTTTTCAATGTTGACTCACTATACACTGAAATATTTTCTTTGAAAGCGTTGAAAATCATTTGTACTAGAATACTTCACAGCTTGGTCTTTTTAATCAAACAAGTCATTTTATGGTACAGACCTAGGAATCTCTGTATCACTGCTGTACTATCACTGCATATCATCTGTAAAAATAATAAGCTGTGAAAATCCATGAACCTGCTCAAGATCATTCAGTATTTTTATGTCCAGCAGCGGTTTGATGGTGGAGTCGGGTGAAGGATTCAGTGCGGAGTCCTGGCTGGACTTACCGTGATCTATTTTCATTTGTCTTCCACTCAGCGCTCCCGCTTCTCATGACTTATGAGCCTGATGCATCTTTGCGACTCTTCACACTTACATAATGCAAAATCACCCTTAGAGCTCCGTCATGCATTTATAATCTGTTCCATTTCTGCACTGAGAATGTGTGTGTGTGTGTTTTGGCATCCCTAATACTTCAAACAGCTCGGAGTGGAATGTATTGTCTGAGGAACTGAGGTGTGACACAAAGCGCAGTATTTCTTCTGTTCCACTGCTTCCATAAAATCCCAGTTTACTCATCTTTTATCATTCGAGTTTAATCATTTCTTCACTTTTTTTGTTCTCCCAAACCTTGTTAGCATGCTAATTTTTGCTAATTACCGCTAGATGGAAAGTAAACCCGAGGCTGGTGGGAAAACTAACAGTTGTGCAGGTATTTGTGTTGAACTTACTGTTATTTCACCTTGTGAGGATGCTGTACATAGAAAGCAAGAGTTTTAGGAATAATCATGCTGGAAATCATGCAAATCTGATGGTCATTGAAATTCATCCAATAGTTGTGATTTTTCATCTCCTGAACATTCACCTGTCTCATCAAAACAGCTCGCAACTGGATGAAACTAATTAACATCACATTCATTATCTGGTGCATCTTTCAAGCTATTCGTTATTAAATCCCCACCATGACACGTCTCTGTTTCAATAAATTGCTCGGTTCCAGTGGGTATTCGTCAAGAGGTTGGCAACGGTTGCTAGGAAATGTGCATTGAAACTGCAACGCTTCTCATCCAGTCCCCTCTTTGTTTACCGTTGTATCTGACAGAGATCTCCGGGAACTCAGAAGACATCCCCCTGGTCCGCTGGAGGCAGCAGTGGCTGGAGAATGGCACTCTCCTCTTCCACATCCACCACCAGGACGGCAGCCTGAACCTCCCAGAACCCACAGGAGACCCCTCCAGCAACTCTGCCAAGGAGGAGCTCCGCATCCTGCACATCTCCGTCATGGTAAAGATTCCTGTTGACGAAGAAGAAACTCGATTTTTTTTTTTTCTTTTGAAATTACATTTTCCTTTCATTTGACATAACCCCTAAAAGTAAAAAAAAAAAGGTAAATTCTGAATATCTTATAAACCAAAAAACAAAGGTTGACTGCATTACTATTCCATTAAAATGTATATTAATTAAATTATATGAATCTATGAAATTATAAACAACCTTAGGGATATCCTCATTGATATAACACATCCCACCATCTTGTTTAGTTTCCCTGTATATTACATGTCCTGCACCCTTTATGACAGGGAATGAACATGAGTAAAATTAAGTATGGATGTAGGTTACATAGTACTTACATAAAAATAGATGGAGATTCTTCCTGTTTTTATGCCATCAAGACACTGCAGACTATAGGCAGTAAAGAACGGTTGTATGTCTGTGTGCAACATCAATTTATAAAGTTTGATATATCCGTTTTAGGTTGTATATTTTTTGCATGCCTGCACTGTATCAAACCTTATCTGCCATGTCGGCAGAGTGGGAAATGAATCCTTAGATCTCACAGCTTCCTCCTCTTGCCTGAGGAAATGTATATTTATTAGATCTTAGATATGCCACACCTACTCCCTGTGCCCTTTTCCAGCCCAAAGACATTACAATCGTGCTTTGATGGATGATATGTATTTTCAGACATTGAAGGCATATTATAGCTGCATACACAAATGATTAGTCAGCTCCAGACTTTTGCCAGAAGCTACATCTGCTGAACGGAGGCAGGGAGCCGCGCATCGATGCCCGCTGAATGCCAACGACCTTTAGTCCTTGTAATAATAACAAATAACTGACCTTGACTACCCCCTGCATGTTTTGCATGAATTAGCTAACTTCAAGGCGATCTACCGGACATGCAGGTTCAATCGGTGAACATCTTTTTATGTGGAAACGAGGTAGCCGGTGTGGAGGTTCTGCTTCATACCTCTTTGATTTTCCTCTAATCTCCCATTTTTCCTTCCTGCTCTATCTGCATTTCACATCCCATCAACTTCAGGTTCGGGGTCTTTGTGCTCGCTGCTCTGCTAATTCCTCATCCTGAAAGAGCTGTGGCAGCAGCTCTGCCACCAGGCTATTTTCATTAAGGTGTTGGTACAGAGGGATTAGCATGCAGATATAAGCAGACCGTGACAACAGATGGAAGCAGTGTTGCCACTGTGATCTCCGGGCCCTGCTGCAGCTTGCCACCCTGCTGGAGGCCTGACCTATAAATCCAAAGCCATGTCACTTATTCAGCTCCTTGTGGATACAAAAAGGGATCCTGTGAAGGCTGCGTTACAGGTTATTTTTTTTAGACCGAGCCAACACCTGTCACTGGACCTCTTTCCATTGTATATCACAGGAGACTGCAGGGCAGTAGCAGTCAGCCCAGGTTGTAACTGGGATAAAGAAGCAGTGGCATCGGTTTTAGATGTCTTAATTGTTTTATATCTCTCAGGTGTTTGTGAGAGTGCTCTTCAGTGTGCATAGACTCTTTTCTTACATAAGAACAAATACCAGATAAAAAAAAAACATCGGTGATTGTCAGAATCTTCTAAAAACAGCGCAAGTGGGCTTTAAGACGATTATTTTTTCTTAAAAACTGTGGTGAATGAAGCCCATTGTGCTTTTTTTGTTCTCGTTACGTTTTGTTTAGTGCAGATCTCCAATAGGGATGCTGATCTAAGATCTATCTTTTTTAGGACAAGACCAACATAGCCAGAGCAGTATTGGTAGATTTGAGACCTTAACCTGATTGGAAACCCAGAGCTATATTTGTGTTGATTTCATCCATTACTGGCTAGTTCCTTTGCCAGGCTTACAAATGCATTCATACACACTCCTCACCTCAGCCCACTGTCTGTTGTGTATCTTCTTATCTAACACGTTAGTCATATGTGCTCAGACGTTTGGCACAGAGATAGAAATAAAAAAAATAGAACAAGCCTGACCTGTGAACCAAAGCTTTACACAAGAAAATTGTGTGAACAATGGAAACCAAGACAAATGATTCATTCTTTTATTGTATTTGCAAAAAGTAGAAGTAAGATATTGAATCACACAGCTGATTGCAGTAAATCACCTTGACGTTGGTTGCCACCCGCCAATTAACTGAACAAAGAAGAAGAAGAAGAAAGTTCCCATTTAATTGTCCGTCGACTACTTACTAATTTATTGCTAATCAGATGACTATCGTACTTTTAAACCCACTATATTGACATTCTATTCACAGAATGTTAAAAGCCACTAAGTGTTAGCAGGACGTCCTTGCTTTCCTTTAACATTTGTGTCAATGGTTGTGTTGTTCAGTTCTGCAGCCATCTTTATATTAAACACACAAATTGAACTGTTCCCAGGTCTACACATCTTGACCATAGACCAGGAAGCAGGAAGTCTAATGTGCCGCAGTTCGTTGCCTGGCCTCAGTGCTCACCACAAGACAGTTTATGCCTAATGGATGAGTTGGGACTGCAGTATTTTTAGGCCTTGAAGACAAGCCAGACTTATCATGGGCCTGATCCTACAGGGAAATCAGGTTCAGTGAACTGCACCAAAACTGGGGTCTGAAGCCAGGAAAGGGATTTCTGTCTGTTGGAAAAGCCAACATGTAATCTTACCCAAGAACTGCTCTGTTCTTTGTCGTAAGACGATATACAACTTTGTACTTAGACACAAGTCTTTTTAAACTGTTTAGTCCATGATTTGATGTGCACTGTTCTAGGTGATGGTTTCTCTCCACGCATTCACATCCAACAAGGTGACTGTAGTGTCCTCCATTGGCCTTGGCTGGACATCCATAATAGATGACTAACCTTGTGTATGTCTGTACTGACACCAAGTGAGATACTCGCAGTTCAAACTTCAACCCCAAAGGCGGAGCCATCTGAAAACAAATAAAATCACTTTGTATTTAAAAGAGTGTCAAATACTAAAAGTGTCCTGATTGGTTCGTCTTTTCCGAGACTAAAGCTCCAGTGTGCCATTGTTAGACATTTTTCACCTTGTTAATTAGCAAATTCTCATCAGTTGCAGTTTTGCTGCAGGGCTTCAATGGATCAGTCCAATCATCATGTACAGACAGTACAGGGACTTTTCCACCAACCCCAGTCAATTACGTGATATTAAAGACTGATAAGGTTTCCAGGCTTTGGATTTGATGTACTCCTCTTCCAGCTGTATTGCTTTTTTCCTCAGAGATCATAAAGTGCTTTTTTTTTAATTTGAGCCAACATCACAGTAAAACTTAAATACATCAAAGACAATAATTATAGTAAACAATACAATACATATACATTGATGATGTAAAAAATCCACAAATTCCCAAATAGTTACAGGATGGACCACATCACTTTTGTCCCTCTATATTTGGCTGAATGGAGCAGATATTGGCCAAGATGGCAGATTTGGTTTGCTGTGGATCAGTAGTGTGAAAATAGCCCCTCCCTGTGCCCACTCAATCGGAAAGGTGAGGAGCAGTCCAGTCTGCATGAGCCGTATGGTGCTGGATGTTAACGGAAGCAGATAGCGCCAGGCAGCTCCTTTGTTTTAGTCTGCTTTGTTGCTGGCAGACATTCAGAACTGTGGGTTTGAATAGGAACAATACACAGTAAATCCACCCACTTTTTGGGGTTCGTAAATTAGACGAACATTGAAGTTTCTCACACCATTGTTCCTGATCCCATTTTATAGTTTGTTGAAACGTTATTTAGTCAAAATTAGATTTGACCTTCTCCAGAGATGATCCACTTATTCTTTACATTTGATGTTAAAAATGTGAAAAAGGGCATTAGGATAAGTAGAGGGAGGACTTAAGTCTTACACTTTTGATGAGTTTTAGCTTTAAAAAGTCTTGAAAGAGCTTCATTGTCCTTGCAGTGTAGTGGAATAACAAATACATTGGTTTTAATCTAAGATTTATGTTGGTTTATACCCAGTTCAGTACTTAATTGTGACTTTTCTGAGGGAAATACATGGAAAATGATATAAATGACAGTCTTATACAGTATCAGGTTTAATGTTCTCTTTTCTTTCTTTGGGCCTTACACATATTTGAAAATGTGCAGGTTTAAAAAAAAAGAAAAGCCAATACACCAACGGCCTTAATTTAATTAAACGACAGCTCCCAGATTAATTTGTCTCAGAGCGGTACTTCTGTGATTGTGGTAAACACTTTACATCCCCTAAAACAACTTTAAAGTAACGTTTGTCTTGATAAAACAGTATAATTAGATTTCAGCAGGATCCTTTGATCACTTGAGAGTGTACACAACTGTGGTAAGATGCAGGGCCGGAAAGTCCCGGTGGAGCAAAATCCCCTAAGAAATTTTGACCGCAGCATTTTTCTTTACTTAATCTTTTACTCATATTGTCTGTCAATTTGATCTCCCTTGTGAGGCTATTAAAAACTGCTGTGCTACAAAAACCTATGTACAAAAACTGAAATTCTTATTTTTATTAAGAGAGAGATTATTTCCTTACTTTCTTTCATATTTATTGATATTGCAATTAACATCCAAACTGTATGCAGTCAAATCAGCTTAAAAAAGCTTTCAAACACATCTGGAAATGCTATACTAAAAGATTTATTATGAAAATCTCATCAGGATATTTTCCTTTTTTTTCTAATCATGAAAATGTATTTCATTACGGTAGGCTAATCTGTAACAATTATAGGTAGCACTCCATGTTGCACCATAATTAATTTCACAGTTAATAATGTCATGTTTGCAGTAATCTCGAAGAAGACATATTGAACCTGTAATGGAATAATTATTAACAAGAGACAGGGATTTTGTCTGTCTCTCTCTCTTTCGCACAAACAAACACACAAACACTCAAACGATAGCCCCTGTCTATCGGAGGAGACGGTCAACTCAACTATTGACATTCGTACGGTGACCCGTCCAAAACCTGCATTGATAGCATTGGTTGAATAAATCTTAAATCGATGCAGCCCTGACCACTTGTAAAGCTGCAGCCTCGGCTCAGTCCCAGCCTCCGGGGCCGCTCTCTGAGCATCACAGCTTGGCGTGTTTTTGAAAAGCCTGCCGAGTGAGACGCACCAATCCATAGCTCCCCTATGGGCTGCAGCGAAGGCACACAGCCCGAACGCCTCGCCTGTTTGTTGTGCTGCTGAATCTCTGATGCAGACAACACAGCACCGCGGGGTTGGTTTTTCCACAAAAACAAAACAACTAAATGAAAATCCCCCTTTCTTTCTTTAAAACTGCACTCACACCAGCAATGGATGACATTACAAACGGAATGTGTAATCTTCAGTTGACACTGAAGCTGTGTGAGCTCTCAGGGGCAGTTTCTCCTGGTGAAAGAGGAGGAAAGATTTAACATCCACAAATTGTCTTAAAACTTGCACTGGTCTATTGATTGCATTCGAGCTCGTCACCATTTCTGATGACATTTATTGTGTTTTCAACTTTAAGAGTTTAGATTTAATAAAATATACAAGAGGGCAAGATTAATGTATGACACGAAAATAAACAAATATCACAAAAAGCATTTATCAAGCCAACCTTTTTGAAGGGAAAGACATCAACAGTACAATATAATTATATACAAATCAATAGAGAGCAGAGGAGATCACATGAACTCACTGTCAGTAGCAGTTCCTGCTCTGCGTCAGTCCAAGACAGGAAATCCGTCATCTTAGTTTAGACCATTGTTGTTTTTTGTGTGTAGTGTTTTCTGTGTAGACAACCTGCCAAGTGGACTTAAAACAGCAAAGTGTATTGTTATGGATGTAGCCTTGGAGATGTGGAAATCTGGGGTTAAAAGGTTTTGCTATCAACATGTGAAATGTACTAAATGGATTATTCATTCTGCAATGAATTGTTCTTGTGTTGACACGAATCATCTAAAAGGATCTTTACAAAGAGGTCTAACATATCCAAAATAGGCCGGTTATAGCAGTAAAAACCCTAACCCTTGCATCATGAGTTACTTATTTTGCCACCTCAACAACAACAGGGGTCACATATGAAATGTTTGAAAAGAGGAAGCAATCATGGCAGGAAGTGCTCACCAAAATATCCGATCCACATCACAGGCAATGGCGAAATGTAAGATTATATATATAAAATAAGAGGTAGCAGGCTTTAGGTAGCCCGGTGGGTCAGTATTTTTAAATGCAAATGCAAAGCTCTGATTGGTCAACGCTTTTTCCTACTGGCCAAATAGCAATACCAATGGATTCAATCATTGAAACGTGGCTCGCTGGTCGTGGACCCGAGCACGGCCACAAAAGCCTTCAATGGCCATAACAGCTGCTGGCGAGTTGGTTAACATTAGAGCATAAAGAAAGGTGAATATAAAACATGGTTTAATGTCAGTTGGCTGGAAACATAACTCTGAGTGACTGGACTGCTTGCAGCTGTTTTTCCTCCTGTTTCCTTTTCTTTCACAGGATGATATATGGAAGCTTCCCTGTTAATTGAGCAAACTAAAGGTTGCCACTGCTCTGACTGCATCTTCCTTTCACCTGTCACAACATGGAACACCAATTAGACAAGTCCACTTTAAAATAACAGCGGTTATGTTGTCATCCTATTTGCTAAATGTTGTGACAAGAGCAGTGTTGGATAACCAAGAAGTCAAAGGACTAAACTGCCAAACTATTAAGCCAGTGTGTTTTGTTATTTAATTATTATTTTTTTGTTATTTTTCTTTCCACTCTTGTGTTTGTTTAGGGCCTCAAGCTGAGTATCAGCGAGCGCAAGGACAAGTCAGTCAGACTTGATACAGCGTCGGAATCAAATAATTTCCGCTCCGTGTTGGGATTTGAGCGAGAAGGCCAGTGTTTTATGAAGGCGGCGGCATGCTTTTAATAAATCAGACTTGCACAGGGGCTGCAATGTTACATGCTGCTTGGCTGATTTATTCTCCCTTCGCAAATGTAGAGGGCACCACACTGCCATCACACAGACTAAAAAAGAACCGTGGACTTTTAGCCTCAATTTAATTTCCTTTACAGACAAGCCTGACTGAAAGGACCGGAAAAGAAAAAGGGAAAAGCACAAAAAATCAGAGGCACCTCCGGTTGTGTCCGTGCCAATTTTTTCTTGTATAAGCTGCTGCCGTACCTGCTTGGTAATACTTTTCCTCACGGCCGCAGACATCACTGAGATATAAAGGGACATGTTTTTGCAGCCACTTTTATTTAATTTGTAAATGCTGAGATTGAAAGCATCAGCCTTGCTCATATTTTATAATTCAATTACATTTTAGATGGTGTAATAAACTAGCTCTGCAGTGTCTTTGTCCTATAAAAGAAAACACATTTCTCGTTCTTTTTTTTTCAAATTGAGAAATAGGGTTAGGGTTGAAAAAAGATTGGAAAGTAGTGTTATGTGTTTTCCATTTAAAGTCTGATTACATTGCATGACATTCTGCTCCTCAGGACAAGGCATCTGAACCAAAGGAGTCAATAATCATCTCAATTCCCCGACTAATCATAATTGAATATCCTAGGGTTTTGTGCGGAACACCTAAGCCATTATTTTCCTTGCAATCTACCGTATATTTCTAATTTCCACAGTATTTGTAGATACGCAGTGATTTGCCACCTCTCATTCACTGCCACCAAATGAATTAGTCACGTCTGACCGAGCGAAAAAATGAGTTTTGGATTTGTGCAGTGAAACTTTGGGAAATGAAAGTCACTTGAGCAGTAAAACATTTGTGCCGATAGAGATTCACAATATGAAGTGCACATACATATCCAGAAACCAGCTGAATCTAGGGTACTATGCATGTAGACAGACAGTGCAACATGTGATGTTAGATCTGAAAGGACGTATAATTCAACATGTAAGAGACAATTTTTAAACATAACTGGTATTGATGAGGAGTAATTGGGAAATATTATAAATCACATGTTGGGGCCATTAGAGTACAGCATAGTGTATAGTATTGCAGAATATTGAATAATATTGCATGATAGCAAATCATGTTCCTTAAAATTGCATAATGCATAACACAAGTATTGCAATTTTCTTGTTGCTGCCCTAAAAGACGTAGAGCTAAATATATAACCCAATTATGAAAATTTGCTTCAATAAACACACATGATAAGAACATGATATGCTACATGTAGTCCTGTCAGAAAAAGAAAAGTAATTATGAAAACCTTTTCTCTCATTAATGATACTTTATCTATCTATCTATCTTTGAAAACGCAAACCCTGGATTCAGGAATTAGCATAATAACCTGTGCATGAGAGGATTCAGTGCATGAATACTGTTATTTTCCATCATTAATATTGGGTCTCGATATTGAATCCAATCAGCCTCTTGGCTACGATAAGGTTTTATTCTATTCAAAGAAAGGAACTTCCTCTTGCTATCTTGTAGCTGTCAGATAGTGGAGATCTTTTTCCGCCTTCCTGCGTCCTAATGCCTCCTAAGTGACAGATTGATAGCTCAGTTCGAAGACCATGCCTGTTGTGTCAAACTGAGGAAGGCCGCTTCATCTCTCCTCCATTCAGAACTTGCAAGACAGAAATGTAAGTCATGAGGAGCACTGGAGCCATTATAACATCATCCTCATCCGTTAGTAAGTGGATTATGGGTCTGGAGAGCTGGCATGCTTTGATATGTGGTTTGGTTTTATTGGCTCGATAAGAGGACACAGTCCACTTAGTCCTCACTTTGACTCCAAGTAATGCCGAGCATTAAATTGTGCTTTTTCCATATCTTCTATACTAGCCCCTCTATAGATGGCTGCTAATGCAGGTGGATGGGTTTGAATTGTATATGTCACTGCGGTAGATTTGATTGAGAACCATTTGAAGTACTTGACGTTTGACATCTTATTCAAATTTACTCAGTGTTGAATAGACACAAACTGTGGCACTAAGCATTACATCTGCACTTTAATAGTTATATATATTCAGATGCTCAGTTATCAAATGACAAGCTTCCCATAACGCTGCTCTTTATTTGACCACATTAAACCTCTCTTCAAACGATAAAGACACTTGGAAACATGACAAGCAATTTTTTTCCATTTTGACAAAATCAAATCGCAACTTGACATGTTTACACGACTCTAAATTGCACAATAATCCTGCCTCCGGTGACAGGTCATTTCTCCCTCATCCTTCTGTTTCCCCCCCATTTGTCTACACCCAATGTGTTTTCCACACATTTTTTTAAGTCCTTGTCATTTTGAATCAATACTGATGTCTACACAGGTGGATCTGTGTTTCTATCACACCACTGCAGCTCATCACCTACCACCGGAGGAGCGCTTTGAATCTCTCGTCAGATTCCAACTTAAAACACAGAGCTATGGTTCTGTGGACTGTGGATGACCAGCCAGCAACAGTCACGCCTGGATAAATATCATCATTTGGGATGATCAGAAACATCAGACAGCTGGGATCTGTTTCTTCTGAACAACAGGGGCCTTGCCGAGAGTGAATGTGAGGAGTGATAAGGGGGGTGGGGGGTTACATGGAAACGTCAGAGAGAAATTGAGTGATCCCTCTCCCAGGACGGACAGGAGTGCGGAAGATGTTGCGTGAAAATACAGTGTCTCACATAGATGTAGAGATGTATCAATGTCTTGTATTTCTACATGAAATAAATGAATCACTTCTCTCAGCCTCTTGATACTAATCAGATGAAATACAGTTTTCCATTTTATTAGAGTTACTTTTTGCTGGAAATAGCGTCTTGATACTGCTGCAATGCTTTTAATGAAAGTAGAGAGGCTGTACAATAAAGGCAGCAAAATCCTACTTCAAAAGCTTAAAGAGGCTAAAATGCTTTGTAGAGTTGTGAACTGCAGCATTTTATTGAACATTCTTTGTCTATTGCAAACCACTTTCACATCCCATTCAATCCTTTGTCAAGTGTCAAGTTCCAAGGCTCTTCGTTTGTCACAGAGATCTGGAGTAAAACATGCTGGGAAATATTCACTTTATTCAATTTGTTGCCTGTTATAAGACGAGCGAGGAGCATTCACTGTTGACTTCATCAATGACTTTCAAGGTGCGGCAAATGTAATCATTACAGGGCATGAGTGGCCTGTATCATTTGTTAATGTCCTTGATTATGCAAATTAGGCAAACAAACTATGCAAATAGAAGGCTACTTATGCCAGAAATTCAAATTGATCAACTGAAATCCCATGGTTCTATTCAGGCTCACAAGTCCTAACATATTTGAAAAGGGATTTAAAAAAGAAAACAAATTACAGATTTGAATACACATTTCATTTTATCATATTTAATTAGCAGCTTTTCACAACCCTGCTTGTGTGACTGATTCAAATTCTTCACTGCAGGTTTGATTTTACCCTTGGTGTTATGATTTGTGTGACCTTTGTCATTTTGTTGTAAGAAATTGTTTTAAGGAAAACAGAAATTATGTTTTGGATCACTTTGGGTCAGGGTACGTGTGGCACAGTCAGTAAAGACACAAACATCTGTATCCATTAGGCTACATGGAAACATTATTCAGTTCATTTTGTTCTAATTTAAAATGGACTTGTTATCGTCTGACTGAGATGGATTCACCCTTTTTTTCAATTCATCACTGTTGGCAAATTGCTGCAGACTTCCTCTCTTTGAGTTGTCACCTTGACATTTTCATAACTCTCTTTGACATCTTTTCAATTGCACAGAGTATCTGATTTGGACTTCAGTTCCCAGCTGGGTAGCATCAGATTAGGCAGGAGCATGGATGCTGTACATGCAACATTAAATCCTCATTTCGCTCATGTCTGCATGTTATCTCATCTCCCCTGTCACTTTATGTAAATTGTCACATTCTGTGATAATGCAAATAATGGAATTAGACAAAGAATCACTTAAATCAAACCATCCAGAAACCTGTTCTCATTGCTTTTATACATGGAAGATATAAGGTCAGATATCAAACTGACAATCACTGTCTATTTCCTGTGTCTCTTCAGACTGGGCTTTGACTTTGATCCGTTTGCACCTTCTCAGCCAGATTCTCTTGAGTTTGCTCTCACATTTTCCACTGTGTCTTCCGCTGTGTCTTGCTGTCTTTCTCTTTCTCTCCACTTCCTGTCTGATTCTGCCTCTGTCCCCCTGCTAACCCTGTCCTCAGGGCAGGCTCAGTGCCCTTCATCTGTCCATCTTATGCCTGTGCCCAGTGCTCTATGCCCATGGGGGGTGGTGGTGGTGGTTGTGGTGGTGTGGATGCTACTGCATCCTTCAACTCCCATAATCTGCCTTACATGTCATAAAAATGTGAAAGGGAATGATTAAAACAAAAGTGGTCGTGGGAAATCACCCGGTCATATGGTATTAGGATTCCTGGAGCACATCAAGCATTTGGTTGTTTGTAGAATTGTCGCAGAATGCTCAGATAGTTGCTTGTTTTCTAAACGTGGAAGCAGCTGTATTATTGTAAAATGCAGAATTAAGTGGATCAGCAATGCTTGTAATCGATTATCCATGTTGCGTTCTACACTGGCAGCCGAGGCTAATGCCTGTTGTTTTCTTCTGGAAAGGGGTCATCTTATAGGAGCCTGACTAATCAGCATTGCCTACGTTATGAAAAAAACAATCAGAAAGCGGTTGTAAATGTAAAATCACTGTTTACTAACATCTCAGTTTCAAACAAAAAATGTCTAAACTTATTTTTTAGCGTCTCTAAAACTCACAGTATGACTGGCAGGCGCATGCCAGGTGTATCAGTAGTAGAATTAATGTAGCAGTGTGGATGTAGCCTAAAAACTTTGGAAATGATCAGGGGGTATCATAGCAACTTTTGTCTTAGTTTTGCCAATTATTACTACTCACCAAGTTGATTTGTTGTCTGAAAATGGTGTGTTGCAGCCAGTGCTGTTACGAGTTTCAAATTTTGGTCAAATATTGGAGAGTTGTACCTCTTTGGGCTGAATTATTTTTCAGATGTTAAAAAGGGAAACATCTCTCACTTATGAGGAGTATGCATGACCAAGCCATGGCTTTGTGGGCTGGTGTCAGTGGAACAGCCTCCAGGTAAACACTGGAACAAACCAATGAGCTGTTGATAGAGTCCTGCAGGAAATCAAACACCACCCACCCACACCAGTTCACATTCAGGGTTGAGATTGTAAAACTGGACAGACAGTTATGACACACAAAACTAGAAAGGCCAGAGACGACTTTATCTGCTGAGGAAACGCCGGTCTTTGGGGCTGTGGGAAGGGGGGGAGGCACACTACTTAAGACCTTTTATGACTCTACGGTGACATCAGCCATTTGTTATGGAGTGGTCTGTTGGGGCTGCGGCATCTCAACAGCAGACAGGAAAAGACTGATTGAAATGGTCAAGAGGGCAGTCTCTGTCCTGCCATGCCCCCTGGATACAGGGGAGGGAGAGGGAGAGATTGGCCAAGTCCTCTTTCCACTCAGAGGACTTGGACAGCACTGGGCAGCTCCACCTGCAGGGTTCAAAGGGTCGCTCCTGCTGCTGTCACACTGTGCAACAAGCACTGTCCCCAGTAGCCCAGCACTCACTCCACCGACACCAGCAGACAATATGAAGGTGATGTGGTCGAAAACCCTAATTTCTCATTAGAAATAGATCCGTAACAAAGATACATGCTATACAATGTACTTTGATTGTGCATTTTGTCTTGCATTCATATGGTAATAAGTTGTTCATTTTTATTAAAAAAATTATATTTGGCTAATAATTGTGTAAGTATATATAGGCTACACAATGATAGCATTGGCTTGGCAGTGGCTCAGAAAGCCTTATTTACAAAAGAAAAGATGATAAAACAGCAAACACTGATATTGTTATTTACTCACTAAGTAGGCGTTGATCAGATAGCGAGCATACACAAAGAGCACAAGCATAAGACTGCAGCAGCTTAGCACTGGGTGCTGTGAAAGCCAGATTATCAAACATGCCGTATCTTGATAAGAGCACCGATCACCGGCATAGTATACACAGGCAAAGCGATGGCATTGAATACAAATCTAGGTTTCAACATTGTTAATATGTCCATGAGCTGTTTATATGTAGGTTACAAGATCTTTATAAGCTATCACATTGTTTTGCCTTTTTTAATGTCAACCATGGAAAGCAAACAGGGGATCAGAATACAGGATACTTATTTGTAGGAGAAGATGAATGTGATTAGATCTAGTTCCAACACCATTTGATGCTTTAATCTGGCTAAAATGTTAGTTCCTCTACAATCATCTGTTTACTTCCAAATTTCAGCAAATACTTCCACTATGTTATAACCGATCACTAACATTTTTTGCAGGGAACAGGAATTTAACCTTAACAAAGGTGCCCTAGAATATGTGTGAAAAAAAGCTAAACAACCCTTGGAGTTGAATAAGTTCCCGTGCTAAGAAAGAAAAACCACAACTTTGTTTTTTTTGTAGTTTCATCCTATTACACCAAACTGCACAAATTGTCCCAAAGTTGAGAAGTTCCGCTTCAACAAGTTGACATTGATGTCATTACTGTTAGTGTGGATACATTTTGTTCAAATATAGCTAATCACAGGGCATGTGTAGCTTGCTGTGGCTGTTGACCCATGCACAAGCCTTAAATTACTAGCAATCAATCAACAGCTATATTGTGCACTTCCCCGTGCTTTCTTTCAAGGTGAAATGGCTGCACAGTAGCATGGCAGCCGCTGTCATTTAAAAACACTGTAGGTGTTATTCATTAAATTGCATCTGAAATGTTTTTCATATTATACTGCTGGTTTCATGACTGGGACTTTGATTCACATTCTACTTGGCATGAATCTCTGTCTCTGTTCTCGCCTTTGAAGCTCTCTCCTTTTTTCTCTCTCTCTCTCTCTCTGCTCCAAATGCCACCCTCCTTCCCTCAGGGCGGGATGATCGCCCTTCTGCTGTCCATCCTGTGTCTGGTCCTGATCCTCTACACCCGCAGGCGCTGGTGCAAACGCCGCCGCATCCCTCAGCCCCAGAAGAGTGCCAGTGCTGAGGCGGCTAATGAGATCCACTACATCCCCTCAGTGCTGATGGGCGGCCAGGCCCGGGAAAGCTTGAGGAACTCCCGTGGTCAGGGGCCAAACTCCAGCGGCACGCTCAGCATCCGGGAGACCCCGATCCTCGACGGGTACAAGTAGGTTTCGAGTGGATGAACGAATGTGAAATGGTTAAACGCAAAGTACCTGGAAGTAACCAGATTATTACATGCATAACCGGTGGAGGTTGTTTTTCATTTACAAAGAGGATATAAATGTGTAAAATTCAACATCCAGACAGTAATAGTATTTTACTATTATCAAAATGTTACTAATTAATTGAGGCTTAAAAAAGAATATAAGTAATTTTTTGCTAAATGCTACAGAACCAGTGTAATTTACAGAATTTACACATTCTTCCCCAAATTCGAATTTGAAATGCCCCATCAAGCACATTAGCCAATTGTGAGCTTTTCTTTTCTAATTCAGATGAGTCAAGATCATGTGACATTCATTGATATATAACCTCATCCAAAGGTACGAGTACGACATCACCGACCTGCGTCACCATCTGCAGCGGGAATGTATGAACGGCGGTGAGGAATTTGCCAGCCAAGTCACCCGCACCCTGGACTCCCTCCAGGGCTGTAACGACAAGAACAATATGGACCTCACGCCTGGTGAGTGGTACGGTAAGGTCCAAAAAGTTACAAGTGGAAAAATCAAAAACATCCTTGAAGCCCCAAATTGTATA
Source organism: Limanda limanda (assembly GCF_963576545.1). Taxonomy (NCBI): domain Eukaryota; kingdom Metazoa; phylum Chordata; class Actinopteri; order Pleuronectiformes; family Pleuronectidae; genus Limanda; species Limanda limanda. Next base: position 22,766,477 of record NC_083648.1, on the reverse strand, counting down.
GTATCTTTTCAATCAACAAAATGACTTCATCTTCCATTTCCTCTCTGTCTCAGTTTTTTCGTCTGTGAATATAGAGCTTATGTGTACTTTCATCTTGTTTTCCTTCATTTTTCGTTCACCGTCAGTTAGCAGCTGTGGTCAGAGGAACATCAGGCTGCTCACAGATGCTCTTCTAATCTTCACCTTCACCATGCTTAGCATTTTCCTTCCTTATGTCCTCAGTCAGCTTTACTTTCTTTCTCCCATAACTGTTCAGTGTGGCAGGCACAATCACAAACTCCACAATGAGACCCAATATAATATTTTAGAAAGCTGTGGTCCTGACCACGCAGCATCTAATTGGTCTTTTTTCAAGCTATTTTTAAAGATTATTTTAGTGTAAGAAAGAATACATCTCGTTTCAAAGCTTATTTTTATTGTACCCTTTACATACCAAATGGATGTAGGTCTGCATGACATTTTATCCTGCAGTCGAGTTTTCAGAATGACAAAATCCCCTGAGAAATGATAAAAAACTAACCTGTAGATCGAAACCCAGAGTGTCTTGATACAGACAAATCAGTTTACTTAATTTGTATGTTGTCAATCTGAGAGAAACTTTCTTTTATGCAAAAATATGTATTTTATTATATGTATATATTGTATTTTTATTATTGCCCCTCTTACTTCGAGAGGCCGCTTGTATATTCAGATACAGAAACATTCGGTTCTTCTTTAATTGTGCTCATGAAACTTTTTTGATCATTTTAAATTAGAAACTGACACGACTCTGCGGCAGAATCTTCAACATATCTAATTCATATGCGTTATGTATTTTTCCCTCCTCCGCAGCCCTACAATTTCTTCATAAAAACAAAGTAATAAGACTGTTTGTCAAAAAAGGTTACAGTTGCCTGTACAGAGGAGGGTTTTAGAATATAAGAAAAATATATTCTCCAAGCAGGAAACTATATAATTACACTGACGCAATTGCAATGATTTAAATAATCAGCATGAAGCTGTAAAAACTAATTGGATTTTTAATGAAATACCTAAGCATGTTTTTTCTTCTCATATAGGTGGGAAGTAAATTGAGTAACAGGACTAAAATGTGACTTTCACAATCATGAAAATGCTCTCCCTCTGTTAAAGAATATCATGCTAAGTATGGACTGTTCATCTGTTTTCACAGTTTGGCAACGAATCAGATGCAAGTATCCAAACTGTAGTTATTCTTTCATGGAGTTTATTCATACCACTTGATACGATCAAAAGTTTACACATACTGGCCAAGAATATTGTTTTAGAGAAGATATTTTTAACCCATGCAGATTTGCCCCGTGAAGAAGAATATTTTTGACTCAGGTATACTGCCTGAAATCTTTTAGCAGCACATTCTATCTTCTGGTTTACCAAGAGGTTATGGTGACAGGGCTGTCACACAGCGTTCTTGGAAAACCCAAACAGCCCCACCCCAGACGGGATGGAAGCAGATATATCCTGTGCATTATGCATTTAAGATGGCTAATGAGATGGAACAGACAATGCTCGTATAGCAGCATCCTGCAGGGAATATCGAACACTTGGTGAGGTCACTTAGAAAATTGAATTTGCACAAAAATAAAAATATATTTATCAGGAAATATGTTGTGGGTGCTTTTAGCCTTCTTTTTTCAGTTAACCTAAATTATAATGGTATTTCACGATTAAGTCATGCCTGTTTTGCTTCAATAAAAATAAATCAGGAAGTATAACTGGAGCTGGTCCATTCTGTTGGTCTTTTACACATTTAGTGTGACATAATAACATGGCTGTTATCTTAGAGTTGCTGCACACTAGAGGATAATTGGGCAGATTTTTGACCTGATTTGCCCCTTCTGACAACTGTGGTTCGAGGGGTTTACAAAATAATCTGAATGCTACAGATTGAGCTGAAGCCTCCCCAATCCTGATTTAAATATCAAACATCTGACAGAAATAGCCAATGAGAGTGAGGTGACCAAGTTGCCTACTTGTTTTGCTGCAACCAAAAACAACAAATTCCCACCTCACCTCCAGCTCCTGCTGCAAAATGTATAAACTCATTCTGCCTGCTCAGCCATGACTACATCCAACCCACGACTTTGGTCCTCCTCCATGTTTTTTTTGTTTTTTTCTGAAGTCATGTTTACCCATGCAATTTTCCACACTCCAGCTCAAGAGATGGCTGTAATGCACCTACAAATTGTTTTACAGCCAAAAAACAGAGGAACAAAAAGAAGAATCACACAGTTTCTACGAGGTGTCTGGAATCACCAGTATGAAATTGTTTACTACGAAGGGCAAGTGTGTGGTCTTACATACTGGCCCAATCATCGAGTGTGTGGATTCAGATCATTAAAATATTATAAATAGGATAAATCTGTAATTCAAATCTGCCTGTTGGAAAACCTCTTGTGTGCACCAGGCCTTACAGTGCCAAGTCTCAGCTTCAATTTGAATATTTTTTACATTAATCTAAATAGAAATATGTGAGAGATACATATGTATTTAACTCACAGTGCCCGAGGTTTATGGATTCATAAGTATTTGGACCCCATGCTGCAAAACCTATCTCAGCGGGCTGTGTGGTTTCAATGCAAGTTAATGTACGGCAGAGCTCGCTCTGAGTTGATTGAGAGCTGAGAGTTCACAAGTGCACTGAGCTGGAGTTGTCTGTCAATGTTAGGAGTAAAGAGGTCACCGTGCAAGTAAGGAAAATAGTCTTGAGGCCAAAAACGCTAAAATAGTTAGTTTTTCATCTTTAAATACAGATTAAGTCTTAAAAAGAAGTTTACTTTGTCAGCATACTTGCATTTGCTAATTAGCTCTAAAAGGGCTTAAACTGATAACGTAATTGCAGTAATCACAGGAAAAATGACATTTGTGTCAAATCTCATTGCAATCTTACCAATCTGACGTTCAAATGGAATTCATGGTGGCCCCACAAGAGAAGTGAGGGTTCATCATCTGAGGACCTTAGATATCTGCCAAAAATGTCAAGATAAATTAAGAGAATGTCAAGAGTGTCAGTGTAGTGGTGGTGTTGGATGAAAAAGTCAGTTCATCAACTAGGTCGACTTTCGTTCTTCAGGAACCATGAATGATATTTCATCAGAATTCATGTAATAGTGGAGTGACTAGTTGACCGACACGTGCATTGGATTGTCTTTGTCAGTATCATATCATCATAACATGCTTGAAATATTTAATCAACCAGTCGACGTAATGTGCCCTAATGAGAAATTCTCTAGACTACAAAGAGAGAGATTTGATGGGATGTCTTCTTTTAGACTAATGTTATCAGTGACCTTTCTAGGTTGCTGGTCAATCAATTAACCAATAATCAGGCATCATCAAATGCATCAGAAGCGTCCAGACACTAACAGCACGTCCAGCACTGTTTCACATTGTGAATCCTAAATAAATGACCAGTTAGTGGTTGTTTTCAGATTTTCAGACAAACGTGAATTAATATGTAAAAAAGATAAATGTTACACACACAGACATTCTCTGTCTTCCTCTCCCCCTCACTCACCCACAAACACACACACACAAACACACACACACAAACCCACGCACACACATACACACACACACACACACACACACACACACACACACACACACACACACACACACACACACACACACACACACACACACACACACACACACACACACACACACACACACAAATATTGACCTGTTAGGAAGCGAATGAAAAATGAAACGATTGTGAAGTTAATATCTGATCTGAGGCATGAGGGGAAAATAAAAGCCTTACTTTCGACAATAATATGCACAAGTGATCATGGAAAAAATTATCCTGAAGATTTATGTGAGTTACTTGCTGATTGAGGTAAATGCTAACAAGCTTTAGTAATGTGTGGTCCAAGTTTTGTAATACTTGCACCACTTAACCGCTTATAAGAGTCAAGCTGCAACATCCAATGCACCAAGAATACATGTTATCCAACAACCAGCGCTGGACCACACCCACAAACTGCCATCTGTCTCTCATCCCCCCCCCCCCCCCTCTCCTACTCTCTCTCTCTTCCACATATACACTCATCCATCACTCAATGCATCCATCACAACAGTGACTGTGTAGGCTTTAGGTCTATACTGTCCTTTTTCATCCGGGCCTAATGCATCATCAATAACGTTCTGGATGCAGAGCGGTGGGTGACAGACGCTGGTTACTGTGTTCAGTGATGCATTGTTGACAGCCAGGACATAAGTGGACTTCCACCCTTTGGTGTGTGAGAGGAGACGGGGGAAGATGCACCAGTTAACCATGTTTTGTTAAGTTATTTATAATTTACAGCATAACAATCGAAGTAATTTAAATGTGGTTAAAGCAGTAAAGTATTCGGCTTTTTAAAAAATAATTATTCTGACGATATCTGTTGTCCACAGCTGCTTATACTGTATGACAGGCTTCAGCCTCAGGCTATTAAATCCATGACGGCAGCAGGACTCATGTTTATTAACCTGCAACCTGCACTTTAGCTGATGGTGAAGCTTTTAAAATTTGTTTGCAGTTTTTGATGAGATGTTTTAGTCCTTTAATATCTTAACATGTCCCACACTTTGCTGAATTTTTAAGGCAAGGAACCCCCCCCTGCCTTACAAAACCAAATTCAACCCCTGCCTGGAAGCATTATTAAAACGAGTGGGGGTGTAAGGATTTTATTACAAGAATCCTGTTCATCTTTTTTTAAATTGTCCCTGTGTAACGTCATCTCTTAATATTACAAACCAATGATTTCATCCAGTGGGACTTAAAGGCTTTCTGAATATTCCCTTAATGACTTTTAATTTCATGCCAGCTTTTCTCACTCTTTACTTCTGGCTGTTTGAATCCCCCTGTAAACAACATGGTAGAGGGCTTTTCGTAACAGTACTGTACTCCGTGCTCGCTACATTGAGGTAGTGAAACCTCTTCCATCAAGCCAAGAACAAGACATATTTTTCTCTAAGTAGCTGCCTTGTCAATTTTGAGCGAAAGCTTTCAGTCAGCGCAGTTTGTGTCTTTGCTACTGTTCCCATGTCTTTTTTGTTTCCTTGCGTTTGTAATTAAATACCACTTTGTCTTCCACAGTGAGTGATAACACCAAGCTGGCTCTGATGAACAAATACAAGGACAACATCATCGCCACGAGTCCCATCGACAGCAACCACCAGCAGAACACCTTGCTGCCACACAACACCTCCACCAGCCAGCGCAAGCGTCTCTCCAACAACACCCGCGGTGAGTCACTCCCTCCCACAGATTTACCCTCTGACAGACCAAAGAAGAAAATAGATCACATTTAACACGGCTGCTCCGTGAGTCTAACCGCTACCAGCAGCAACGAGCAGAGCCTTGCGTAGTTAGATTTGGCCAGTTTCACCTTGAGACTCTACAGAAACATGGATGACACATCTCCACCTCCTCTCATTGTACAAAACTTAGCCAAAATCTTGTTGATGATGCTATTTGGAGCCAATGATGTTTCATCTCGTTTTCTAAAACAAAGTTTTGAGAAAAAAGGACACTTGAACATACATCAGTGTGATAAGAACTACCTTAAATGAAGATATAATCTTTCCACTTTATCGCATGTCCCATCTGCCAACATGGATCATGTTGACCTCTACTTCAGCCAGCCAACACGTAGAATGACGCCAAACACTATTTGCAGTCTTCTATAACACAGACAATGTTAAAGGGTAAATCGAGGACTAGGTCACAGAAGGGGCTTAGCAGACGCATCAGACCCTCAACTAGTTTAAACCTGGTGGTAGCTTGTTCAAAACTGCCTGTTAGGCTGTAATCATACTCTTTTTTCATCCTAAAATAAATTTTTGGTCATTAGAATTTGAATTTGAAACCCACTTTGACTTATAGATGTATACGGCTATTGCCTAACAGACTTGGCGCGGATTCAGTCCATGGTACAAACACATATAACTCATGCTCACTATATATAGCCCGATATACTTTTTTCATTTAATAAAAATGAATCATCAGGTTATTAGGTTCATCTTGCAGCGACATTGATCAATGCCCGGTGGTGCATTTTTTTATCACCAAATATTTATCTCACATCGCTCTATAAGAAAGACACGCTGAGTCACTGAATCCCAACTCACAGGTTTAATCATTTACAATATTATGAATGCCCTTTAAGAAACTCCCAAGGAGCCTGGGCCTCTATTTTGAAACTTATTGGACAAAAGTTATCAATAATAAAGTGAAGAACACAAAGTTGTGTGAGAAAGTTATTTCAGGATTCACAAGCTCTTTTCAGCATTCTGATGATAAACCCAATGTTATAATCAACAGTAACCCAAATGTGGGAATTTCTCACATAGTGTGAATGTGGAGCGAATAAACAAACATCTACTCCTTTTTCTCTATTGTTTTATTTTCTATCTGCATAATTTTCCCATTGTGAATTCATCAGTTACTCACTCATCCTGAACAGGCCAGTGAGAAAACTATGATTTTGGTGCAGCTCTCTCATGCTATTATTAAAAGACTAGCAAAACTGAAATCGAATGATATAGTCAAAGAAATAAGCATTTTATTACTATCACTGTTAATGTTTATTTGCATTAGTGTGGGGTGAACAATGATAGAATGTTACTAAGTACATTCGCACAATTACTGTACACAAATGTGAGGGACTACATTACTTGAGTATTGCAATTTCATCTAGTTACTTTACAAATTTAGATGTTTGAAAAAACATAACGAGAGACAACAATAAAACCCTGCTTTTACATGAATGCATGTATAATCATAACACATGTAACATACACAGAGTGCATTCATTGTGAAAATGGCCATATACCTGTACATGTCCAGCCAGCATCATTGAACATAAACACTAAGGAGACACGAGAGCAGGGGTGGAAATTGACTCAAAGCTAAAAAGACAAAAATAAGAAGTGAGGACACCACCGTTAAAAGGTGCCAAAATGCTATTTTGTATTTTATAAGGTATGTAAACTGATTCTGTAAATACTGTTTGTTCTTGTATTCATTTGTACTCCCTGCCGCTGACCTCACAAACTCCCATCTCCCTGCCCTGTGATAGTGTGGGAGCTGTAGCGTGCAAGAGGAGACTGGGGAACAAGGGACAGTATAAGAAAGAGGTTACTGTTCATGAAATTGGAGGAAAATATCCCATCATGATAAACAGAAAAAGAAGCTGGCGACATTTTCCAAATGTCACTTTGGAAATTTTTGTTGACCTCGCACCATAATTCACTTTCCTCCACACATGGTTGCATGGGTGTATTATTTTCAGCCCAATTAAAAACATTTCTGCGGCTCTAGTGGCTGTGGAAAAATTGCAGAAGTTTACTTCTGTAGCAGATGAAGAGGTGGAGCGAGAGAGCGAGAAGAGAGTGGGGAGAGAGAACATTGTGCACATTCGTTGCGTCTCAGGTCTTCACTGTCAACAAAGAATGTAATAAGATTGTGATAACACTGTCAACAGGAACAGAAGCAGTGTATGCAGTGTGCTCATTTTATTCTCTCATTCATCTCATTAATGAGCGGTAGACTTGCGCCATGATTCACAGAACATGGTGCTCTCTGTCTGTCATGCTCTCTTCTGTCATGCTCTCTGACCTTGACTGGTTCATTGCATACCTGCAACCACCGTGGCACTGATGGGTTCCTGGAACAGAGAAACGGAGCAGAGGAAAACAACATTCACCAAAGCCTTTCATCGATAATGGAGGCCGAGGACAAAGGGTGAATGCCCCCAACACCTCACAGAAAGCAACACTTGACACCGTCGGCACCTCCAAATGGCGGTCTTGAAATATTAAAAAACCTAGGCGTCCCACTACTGTGTAACATCAGTGAACTGTAAACAACACAGTGATATTTACCTCTCCTGCTAGCGGGGGAGGCTTTATAGATTACTTTGAAATGTGGGTGTACTGTCTCAGAAAAGAAAATTCTGTCGTGACAACTTTGTACAATGTGAATTCCTAAATCTTGAACTTCTCTTAAAAAGTGACAACATTTCTGATAGATTTGAATATTTACCACAAGCTGTGTCTATTTCCCTATTGATAACCACCTCTTGTTGCCATGCCCACAGTGACTAATGTCTTCGATATTCAAAAGCAAAGATAGTCTGAAATTGTTAGAGCACTAAAAAGCTCCTATAGGGGCCTGTCCTCTACCAACAGCCAATACGCATTTATTTTAACACTGACGCTTGTATAAGCTTCTTGAAGCTAAACTAAAGTCAGAGAACATGACTGTCATATGAATCATTGTCATAACAATATATATATATAACCCACTCCCTCAACATATCCACCCACTGTCGGCACTGAGAGAGCACTGGACACAGGGGTTCTGGATTGTGGTTGAGACTCTTGATTGGCCCAAGATATCTAGATTCTCTGCTGTACATCATAGTAGTTGCCGTCACCTTACAGGTACTAAAAGTAATCTTTGTAGAAAAGTGTAATCCTCTGTAAATGTATAATATAAAATAAAAAAACCCCATTGTGCTTAGATTAGACAATTTGGTGTAATATGCATTACTACACAGTTTTTATCATAATTGTGGAGTCTGATGTGGTGGATGTTAGTGTTCTTGGACAGATTTCCTACTTCTTACCTGTAGCAGCATACCAACTGTCACTCAATTCTTTATGTGCTTCGACCGGTTGGGGTGAGCGGAGAAAAATGGACAAGCTGGTTAGGACAGAGAGTTTCTGTAACTAGTACTCATGTGGTGGCTAGCAAATCAGTGGTTGCCCACCACACTTATTGATGAGCCCTGACCAACTAGACCTGGAGTTAGCCTGTTTTTCATCAACCCACTAGCAACAACATGTAAATACGGTAACACTTTATAATCGGGAGCATGTATATAAGTAGCATATTGGCTCTTTATCAGTCATTATAATAATCACTTTCCTAATATAAAGTGTTACCACAAATACGTATGAATGAATTTAAAGACAAGGCACAAAATTGGTCCCTATAATTTACATACATTTCTGTCACTGGCTGATGATTTTAGATTCTCATCTGCAGCAATAAAGTAGTTATAGTAATATTTCCCTCCACATAAAGTAAATTGCTACATCCAGGAAAACCCAGTTGCAGGGTCAACAATTGATATTTCAAGAAGACAAACTGCGCTGGAGGACAGTCCTGAAGCAACTCTTCGGTCAGATGCTTTGCTCTTCAGTTTTCCTTCTGTCTTTACTGACCTCTCATTCTCTGGCTTCATCAATGAGCGTTTGCCAAAGCCCTTGGTGTCCTCAAGCCACACGAAAGTATGACACCCAAGCTCCATGCTCAGAAAAAGGAAAGAAAGATCTCATCCTTATTAATTTAATGATATTTTGTATATTTTGAGAGAAAGATAAATAGCGTGAAGAAAGAAGGAAAATCCCTGTGCTGTGGTTATAATGGCTATATCTGTTGTGTTAGCTTGGTGTATGATCATGCATTTGAATGCACCCAAACAACAGACACACACACACACAGAAACATACACACAACTTTAAAATAGCAGTTCTTCCAGGTACAGGGTGGTATCCTCCAAACTTTCCTTCATATGAATGAGGCTGTCTAAGCAGGTAATTAGATCAGCATCATGCATTTTTGGAATCGCTGTTGTTGGAAATTCCAGTCAATGATTTTCATCTTTGTCAAAAAATATGCACAAACAGAACTTTTGTTGTCCTCAGTGGACAGGTTTTGTGCATGTGCAAGGCGGCCATTACTGGCAGGTGAGGTAAGGACTCTTCCCCTTTTACGCTGAAGATGCCCAAGTGCCTCTCTTCCCTCCATGTGTCAGCACTTTTAATGGACTCCAGAGTTTCCTCTCAAGCAACTAAACTTACCAAAGAGGCCAAATGTGAGTAGGGGATGTCAGAGAGATGGACTGGTGTTGCCCCAGACCTTAAGGCCCCATCACTATTTCATGATTATAATTGCTGGGCAGGTGTATTATTGATTCAGAATTGTGAACCAAACAACACTGAAGTTAATGATGTCTAAAAGGTGGACGAGTTAACTTATGTTACATTGTTCCATTACTTCTGCATACATCACAGAGGTTGCTTTGATCACTTGTCGCGACTAGTCACAACATTACAAACGTAAGTATAGTTCTGTAGTGGATTGAGAGAATATTAAGAGCGATATTATATTTATATTAATAATTCAACATAACCAGTTTCAGTATTTGTCCACCAAGATAGCTGTTTAGTGACAGGTGTAATAACAATAACAGAAAAATATCCTCTCGATGTGGATCCAAGATGGATTGCGTTGGCAGAAAATATTAACATTTATCTACACAAAGTAGCAGAATAATTTATAGAAAATTGTCTTAGTGATACAACTACAAAGAAAACACAAGAAATCAAAGACAGAACGAAAAAAGATGATTTGTCCTGTTGGAAAGATGAAGGTCCTTGTGTGTGCGTGTGTGTGTGCGCACCACATCAATTCAGCACATGATTGCAGGCCCATTACTGGATCTGTTCCCTGCCACTGTGACCAAATTTCTATTATTTCAGGGTTATTTAATGGCAACCCCATTGTGCCTTTTAGAGTTGAGGCTGCAGAGAGGGATGGCTCTTGGCGTCAGGCGCTGGTCAGCCATGGCTCGCACAACACTCTCGCCCATGTCTGCTTCCTCACAGCCTGTGATCCTGGGCTCTATTGGACATCTATTCTGTCCCATTACTTCACAGTGGGGCCATGTGGTCTCACCTTCCTGCCTCCAAATGGTTTCAGGGTCATGCCCTGTAAAACACAGCCGGAATAAGAGATGCCCTGCGATGTGTATTATGAATTGGGATCTCAGGAAGAGCAATGTGTGGCATGTGGTGTCTTTCAGTTGGCACAGAAAAAGGGGAAAACTGCAATTCATTGAGAACCAGTACTTCAGGGCTGTCATGAACTAATTTAAACCCAGTTTAAACTGTTGGAATGGGTGTGTCCACTGTTGAGCTGGGGGGATTTTTACATTATCTATGTTGGTCATTGACTTTAAGCTTGTCTGGAGTGGCATCCCTTTATTTTAAAAGTAGACCCACAGGAATAACTTATTATTTTTTCAACACTAACATACAAACTTTTCTAACAACAGAAATAATTGAAGCAACCAGAGAAGCTAGGCCCTGTAGTAGCTCATCAAACGAACCATTGTCATCAGGTTCAGGTCGGTGTTTGCTTTCAAGACCCATTGTTCCCTTTATATGTACATTATGATAAATTAGCACCATTGTCGCGTTTCATGCCTCTGGTTGCAGAGCATTGTTGTTTCTGTCTAAATCCACTCTGGTTAAAGCAGGAACCCATAGTTGTTAGGTCCCTAATTTAAAGAAATGCCTTGTCAAACGTTGCACTGTAGAATCTTTCCACACTCCCGAAAGTTAATTAGAACAAACGGTGGTGGAAGCTGCCATATCTTTGTTTGAGAAACTTTTGGTGACTCGCCCACTTAAAGTTTAAGGTTGATTCTCTTGCTGCTTAGATTTTCAACTGTGTCTTTAAACTTAAGATTTGTTCAGCCGTGTTCAAACTTCAGTTTTACCCTTAATATTTCTTTGTTTAACCAAAGCAAAGAGGAAAGCTGCTGTGACACCTAGGTTGTTGAAGCAGTGGGATGTCATTTTTATTTGTTATATTGCCCAACACATTGCAGTTACAGACATAATTTCTACTAATTATTAAACATTGTATACAGTTGTTACATTACACCTCAGGCAGGTTATTGATGCTGGCATATGCATTTGTTGAGCAATCAAAACTTTTCGGACTTTTACACTGGCATATGTCACGGAGCAGAAACAAAAAAAACTTAGGTGTACTAACTAATATACATATGACCTTTTCAAGCTGAATATTTCAAAATTACATGAAATCAAAGCAACACATTTAGATAAGATTGTCAAGGGCAACTGTCACTGTGTACTGTATTACACTAGTACAAACAGCAACTCTAGCACTAAGACTGATACTCTGATACTGGGTCATAATGCTCTTAAAAGGAGGACCACAATGCTGTGTTAGTAACAGGGTTTTCTAGTTGCCCATACAATATTTGTATTCCTTCACAATAATACAATAACGTTTTTAGATTAAATGTGAGTACTATATACTTCCTCTTTTCCCGGTTCAATTATCAAACCCTGTTATTGAAAAACAATATATTTTATTTACTTTTGTTCAACATATGTTAAAGATTGTACAGCATTGTTTTATTTAAATTTATTCATGGCAAATTAAATAATATGCTGGGTAATAATGCAGTAATTTGCATTTGCATGTTGTCAATGGGGGTTAAAAATCCATGTCAAAGATGATTTGTCTCCACTTTTTAAAGAGAAAAACTGAAGCATTTTGTTTTTTGTGAAATTCATGTAGCTGCATTAATTATAAACACCACTAATGACTTATATCAGTGCCATCATTGCCGTGTCAACCTTATGCTCTGGATTTTGATTCATGTATCCACTTTCCTTGTGAAGGTAAATTGTCATTGGCCTGTTTTCCGGCAGTAGGCATAATACCATTTTGTTGGTTTAAAAAAGTTGTTTATACTTGCTGTTGCGTACTGAATTGCAGGTGAATGTCTAGCAGTGGATATTTAATGAGGTCTGTCATGTTGTCATAGCAACAATAATCCCAGCATCGTTAAGATATTGTTTAGTACTGACGGCTGCAAATAATAACTCTTCACGATTAGGAAGAGAAACATATTCTCCCCTGTAAAGTAGGTGGGGAAATAGATATGCATCCTGGTAACAAATGTTGAAAATAGTCTGCATCTTTAACTCATTGAAACTGTGAGGCCACAAGAGCATTTGAAAAAACATCCAAAGAACACTTGACTGAATTGAATTTTCTCAAAATGTTTGAAAACCTTAAAAGGCTCAGCGAGTAAGATTTAGTTGAAAGGGATCTATCGTCAGAATTCAAATATAAAATGAATGCTTCAAGCCCGAATTGTTATAGAAAAACAAACAATCAGCCAACCTCTGAGACACATTAGACCCACTAATACCAACAAAGTACATAATCCAGAGAAAACCCACAGAATGTTCTAAAATTAGATATTATTTTAAAAAGGGTTGGTATTAGAGCTGCTACAATGCTATTCTCAAAATATTACTTTAGAATATCAGATGAACGTTTCCTGAACTGATTTTGGTTTATTTTGAATCTTTCAGTTTCTGTTTTACTTCCACACCCTCCTTACTGTTTGTTGCAGTGGCTGGTGTGTCTGGAAGTCGTTGCTACTCTCCTCCAGGTGGAGGCAGTGTGGAGACCATGCTTTCTGATACTATTACATGAAAACAAGAAACTTAAAGAAACGTTACCAGCGCAGTGGAGTCACGTAAACACACGGTACCGCTCGCTGTTGTATAGAGTTGAGTGAAGACGGTCAAAAAAGACTGAGTTTCGCTGTATTACTCAGGCTGCACTACAGCATCTATTCACAGGCGCGATCCCACTACTGAGCGGCAGGGGGGCTTTGACCTGCTCCGTCTCCGGCCTGGGCCGATGCACCCCTCCTTAGACGACCTGGTGGTCCCGGGCTCCCCCAGAACCACCATATCGATACCAGACTTAGTGCGGACACCTGATCGGCATAGTCCGCTGCAGCTCAGAGGTCCTGAGTTCAAACAATCCACCAGTCTCAGCCTCCCAGTAACTTGGATTACAGGCGCTCGCCACTACACCCGGCGAGTACTGATAGTTCCCTATGGGGTTTTAGCTTCTACAGGAGTGACGTCAGCAAGCAGGCTAGTGACATCTGGTGGTCAGGTTCATGCATGGTAGATATACAAATAGGTGGATGGAGGTATATATATATATAGTTAGAGAGATAGATAAATAAATAGATGGATGGATAGATAGATAAATAGATAGATGGATATAAAGTTAGATAGACAAATGGACTGATAGATAGATAGATTAATAGATAGTTTATTTAGAACGGTGGAAACAAAGGCATCAAGAAGCCAAAAAAACAGTGAACCACATGATGAGCTTAAGAATAATAAAGGTCCAAAAGACTCAAGAAAAAGACAACAGTGTGTTGTAAAGATTCCTGTACCCAGTCAAAGCATAGACTTGCTACTAAAATACCTAAGCTTTGTAAACGCGAAATGTCTCATCAAAACCATAGTTATTTTGTATCCCTCAAAAGCCAGAGGTATTTTAATTAATTTGTTCAGATTTATTTTGACCTAATGACAGCAACAATGGAGATAACAGGGAAGTTAAGAGGTGACATGCAGCAAATGATTCAAACCCAGGCTGGCGGCAAAGGGACTTAAACTATATATATATGACTAGCAATGATGTGGAGATTGGGTAATGATTAAGTATGTATGAACAGACATTACACTTGTTTCAGTAAATTTAAGGTGCAAATGTCTGATAGGTCAGTGTGCGCTTATTTACCTCAGAAGATGTAAGGTACATTTTCTCTCAACTCTGTTTGAAACTGCCTTTCTTCTCCTGCACCACCGAGGCATGCTGTTGCAATTTGAACCACTTTAACTTCCTCCAGTGTAGAACTATTATGTTGTGGACAGCATTTCTTTTATGTTCCCTCCTCACTGGAAAATGTGCAGCCTCAGAGCTGTTAAGGGCAGCTGTGTTCTATTCAGGTGTTTAGAGAGCTACTCACAGCGAAAGCTCCATTTCCTGTACTTCCGAACTTGAAAAAATCCAACCTAATAATAAACTTTAAAATAACATTTCAAAATCTATGCTCCTGAAAGGCATTAAGAGTGCTGCAGTTGGGTGTTTACATGTGCCACCAATAGTTGTGAACCACATGAAGAACAAGAGCTTCAGGGTCATACATGGCTTGGGGTGGCCTGGGAATGTTGCATAAACAATTTGGAAGTTACAGAAATGATCGGACAAGGATTCCCCTCAACTGACAGTGGAATGGTTTTGGGGTAGGACACCGGATATGCATTTCTGATGAAGCACATTGGCAGTTTATTTAGGCACCGAGGTGCTTTGAGCTTAACAAATATTATGGCTCAAGGCTGAACCCAAAAAAAGACACTGGACAAGCTGGCAAAGGGAAAAAAATATATAATTTATTGTAACTCGGGCAGTGATGAAGAGATGGTGGCAGGCTGAGGCTTGGGGCAGAGATGAGGGGGAGTTATCCGGGAAGAGGCTTGGCAGAGAGGACCCAGAGGCAGAGAATTGGCTTTGTGAGCTCGGCAGACTGGCAAGGTGGACAGGCAGGCAGAGGATCCTGAAGACACGGAGAGCAGGTATAAGACGGGCAGGGAGGATGGCAGGCAAGCTCTCTGACAGAGGTACTAGTGTCTGTTATTCTGGAGGAAGAGCTTGAAGCGTGGCACACAGACAAACCAATGGATTGCACAACAATATGGCTGGGACTAGCTGCAGGGCTCTCACAGTGAGTTGGGGATGGGCAAGGGTGTTGATATGCGAGAAAGGGCAAGTGTGCTGAGAGAGAGCGAGGAGAGAGAGGGCTAAGGGGGATGGGAAACTAACAGACACAAAACCAACACTCACCAAGCATATCTGAAAAAGGCCACAAAGAAATACACACTACAGGAAAGCAAGTGGAAGAGGGAGTTGTGTGTTTATACTAATACGCTTCTAACACTGGTTGAGGGTGATGACAATGCCATTGGATGGATCATAAACCATCAATCAATTTTTCAAAATAGCCCATATTTACAAATGAAGATTTGTCCCACATAGGACGTATCATTCTCTGCCCTTAATCCTCGAATAAATTGTAGAAAGAAAAAAAACCTTTGTGACAATCCCTTTATTAGATATTGGAGATATTGAGGTTTTAACGAGTTAACCTTCTGATGGTACCAGAGGAATAGTTAAAGGTTCCTAAGATTTATCTTCAGTTGTGAAGGAATTTTGCTAAAAACAGGGATGTTAACCTCGTATCAGAGAATGGTCAAAGTCAGTATAGTCCATCTCTGGGGACCATGAATATCGATTAAAGATTTCATAGCCAGTCCTCAGACAGTTCATCCGGACAAACGCAACACTATAAAGATGTCACTACTGGTTTTCACTATGTTTTGACATCTTCTTGATTAAACAATTAAATGAATAATCAAACACAAATGTTAATAGATTAATCAATAATGGGAATTTAAATGTATTTCAGCCCACTTTGACTTGAGAGAATTTAGATCACACTTGCACAAATGGCAATTATGGGTCCCAAAAGCCATTAAGCATCGTCTTCCTTTAATTAAATATTCTGTCATTGTTCAGAAGGATATAATGCTCTAACCTAATTTGAGTGAAAACTTGTTGTCAGTGTTATGTTTGCCTTTGTTCTCCACAGAGCTGTCCCAGATTTATAAATAGTGTGTCTGAGCTCCTGTCATTGATCCGGCCGGGATGGGACTGTTTCTCAATACTGGGTGATTTAATATCCATGTTTGTTGCTCTGACATTTTTCTTCTTAGATTTCCTTCACTTCAAGTTCCTCTGTGCTCCCACTGCACCTACTAAGTTTGACACACTCTTACATCACCTGTTTCCCACATCGTCCCCATCTATTTTTAAGTCTGCATTCGATCAATGAAGATATCCACACACTGCCCCATTCCAAAGTATCAGTTACCCTGTAGCTTTCTGGATCCGGCTCCTCTATTTACCATTTTATTGACTATTTTAGGCTGACTCACTGCTCGTAAACTCTGGACCTTTCAGCCATCGAGCTTGAAAAGGACACAACATTATTCTTATTCTCTGTTAAGCAGGTGCAGCCCATTAGATTCTGTCTCTGAAGGCTATATATTGATCGGCTGCAGTCACCAAAGTGCTTGACAACCTTGAACATGTCTTTATTATCATTAAATATGAAAACAAGTGTTTGTGTTTCCATTAATGTGTCAGAAGGACTTAAATGCACATGTAAGGACTTGAGCATCTCTGTAAGCTCTCGGGTCTTATTTTACGACTTGGTACTATCCGAATTAAATCAGACACAAAAAAACAGACAAGGAAATATCTCCTGTTCATCTCCCCTTACATTTCCAACTTTCAGGAAAAGCCATTGAACCACAGACACGAGAGATGTATTTTTTCGCTCTTTGCTACAACAGCAAGAGGAAAGTTCAATTCTAATTGTTATACGATAAAGATTGTAGAACATCCAGACTTACACTTTGTCTTTATCCTCTAACCCAATACGTTACAGATGGAACCCCTAAAGTGTATACTGTATAAACCGCGACTGTGAGATAAGACTGCAGCTTTAAATCTAAGTGACGTGTCTGTTGCTTGCACTGAAACTATTCAAAAAGAATATAGATTGCATATCCACAAATTGGTGGAGTTTGTAAAAAGACAGCCTGAAACCCCAATGGGTCATTTTTAAGAGATTACAAGATTACATCCCTTTTTTGGTAAGTCATGCTACCAGCATCCCTGAGGGGATAGCAAGGTTGGTTGTTCAGTTGTTCAACTTGGTCGGGACAACTGCAGAGTTGATGATAAATTACTTTTGTACAGACTTTCAATGTCCCCAGAGGATGAACCCTAATGACTTTGTTAACCCACTTACTTTTCTTCAAGCACCAACACAAAGTCAGTATTTTTTCTGGTTTCCAGGCATTTCCTTCAACAGTTGCTTGAAACAGAACCAGAAATCTCTGATCACAAAACTGTAAAAGCTAAAATGAATTGGGAATGCAGTGTATTTTTTTCTGTGCTTGATTTATAGATATTTAACTTAAGTCTAGTTATCATCTATATTTACTGGAGAATATATTTTACTGCAAAAACTTGAACATTGAACCTAAGCCTGCTGCAAAGAGATTTAACTTGTCTTCATTTCAGTGTTTCCCCGCAGAGTTTTGATAAGTGCACGGAATTAGGTTGTGGCGGACTTTGCTCCCTGCCAGTATTTCTAGCTGTTGTAAGCTGAATATTGCTTTATTATTAAATCAGACTTGCAAAATGCTGCTGAAACACTGGTGTCATCAAAAAACTCTGTCCGGCTTGTGAAGCAAACCACCACCAACATCTGTGCTCTCAGATAGTCATGGCTGCCAATAATATTTACACGACACATTCATATCTTCAGTGCATATTGTTCTTAAACCAACAGTATGAAAAACAGATGAAGCTGCTGTCATGAGAAAGTCCTTCTGAGTTTGTAACATTGACATTGCTGCCAACAGTGTTTTCATTCCTCCATTGTTTCCGAGGGATCTTCTCCAGTTTAATCAAGAGCTTTGTCTTGGTTGGGGATTTTTAAAGCTCTTGTCACTGAACAATGTTAGCATGAATTTTATTTGGATTCACATAGATCCCGCTGAGGCTGCAAATCTTTGCTGCTTTGATGGATTTTCCCCCCATCACTTTGTGGTTCACGTTCCCACTAACACTTGTAATGCAAGCTTCAATACACGCCCTCTAAATATAGCTAATGCTTTTTGCTAAAACACACTCAGCTGAAATGCATTGTATCGTAAGAGCAGTTTGTTTACCCCTCTTTGTATCAGTCCCGGTCCTTAAGAGCATAATGTAGCTCTAAATGGCCGATCAGTGGGGCTCGCTGTTGAAGAGAGGGACGTTCACTATCTCACCGAAATACAAAATGAAAAATCGTTTGAGAGTATAAATGGGATTATTTTGCTAAAGCTGTGGAGCCATTTTTTTTGCATTTATCCTGCCTCATCCTTGCATGTGGAAAATCACTTTACACCAAAGTTAAAAACCAATAAATGCAGTAAAAACCCAGAGCCATGCTGGTACTGTCCTGTGGAACACACCCATCCAAATATGTGTTGGGTATTTTGCCATTTAGTCTTCATCTTTTCCCTCCCTTTTATTGTTTGTGTATCATTGATTGGTTTTCATTTATAGTCTTTTAAAGTAAATTATTTTGTCACAATGTCACCTTTTACCAACAATGTATAAGATCAGTTAGTGCATCTTGTTGTCTACACAAAACCCTGTCATGCTGTCACAGTATTGTTTGGTACATTGCGTTTTACAATCCGAGACGTTATTCCCTCTACAGTAAATCTGTTGAATGATAAAAGCCTTTTCAAATCTCAGTTTAACACCATTGTGCGTGAGATTCTCTCCGGTTTCACACTGTTCATCAAGCAGATAAATGCTTGAGAATCATGAATAATGGATGAATCATTTCCGTGAACTCAGTCTTCCCTGTTCGCTGACATTTTCTTAATGATCAAGGAAGTGAACAGTAATCAATAGCTAAATGTCTACTGAATGCAAAATGAAAATATAATATACACTATATTATGTGTATATACTGCATGTCATATCATAAATATAAAAGATAGGTGTCCATAGATATAAAGGCGCGTTCAAACAAAACACATACATAACATATTGTCATCAAAATATGTTTTACGTATGCTACTGTCAGGGCAACCAAAACAGTGCTGTATAATGAATTGTAGGACAAAATGCATCATTCAATATCATTCATTTGACATGATATGGAATTTTGAACTTTTTGATTGAGAGTATTCCATATACAGTACAGATAGGTTGACACATATGCTATGTAAAACACTCCTATACAGTTGATACTTCACCTTTCTTTTTTTAAACATATATTTATTAGTTTTAAACATTTAAATCAATTCCCCAAACTGAACATATGGCAGTATAAAAAAAACAGTAAACAAGACATATATCACATAAATGGCTAAGTTATAACTAAAACATAGATTCAAGGAAAAAAAACACAAAAACAAATACATTAAAATAAATTTTATTTTATAAGTAAAATAAAATACAGCCGCAAACATGGAGCAGAGCACAGCACACATTCCTCACAACAGATGAGTCACTTCATATTTCCAATGCCTCTTCAATGTCACCATTCTTAACAAAGTCCAAAAACATCTCCCAGATATAATAAAATTGAGAAGATTTCTTCCTAACAATATATGTTCGCTTCTCAAGAGCCAAACTCAATGTTAAGTTTTTCAACCAGTGGCCTAGAGAGGGGCAACGAACATTCTTCCAACACAGAGCGATTGAGCTCCTGGCCTGTAGTAGACATAGGTCAACCATTTTTCTTTCTCTATTAGAAAGAGGACAATTGTCTGGATAGATGCTTATATACAGAGTTTAGGATTTAGAGGTTCTGGAGAAGAGGTAATTTGAGAGATATATTGTATGAGCGAACTCCAAAATCTTTGAATCTTCTCACATTCCAACAAACAGTGATATAAAGTACCTTGATGAATATTGCACTTATAGCATCGGTCAGGAATATCAGGATCAAATTTGTTTAACTTCACAGCGGTGATGTACGTTCTCATTATCCAACTTCAACGTTCTTAATATTTAATGGAATATTTAAAGGTCTTCACAGACCTATATTTGCATAGAAACTCCAGGAACAAGCACCGACAACGGTGCCGCTGCTTCACAGTGCATTGTTAAAGATCCTTCTCAACCAAATTTCATCTAACAGGTTTTGTTATTGTTATCGACTCAGGTGCTGTGTTCAACCCAATAGGTACAAGTCATGGATTAATTTAACTTTGAAGTTTCGATTGGAGCAGCATTTTTGAAATCAGTGCGACCATTTTGTCTGTAGTCCTCCACAGTTAAACCGAACACGGGGAAATTCATTATGAAATTGGAAACCTTTTCATCTCCTGTTGTGTATTTTCTATTTCTGAAGCTTTTCCTCTCACGCAGAGCTGTTTGAAAATGTGTTAAAGGCAACATCAAATAATAGGCCAAAAATTAATAAACTGAGGATTTACACGCATTTCCAATTATGCCAGGAAGTGCTAATTGGACACTCTGATGGAACAATTAAATTGAGTTGGTCAAAGGCAAAGCAAATAAACCATGAACTCTTTACTCAAGACTAATCCCCATCAATATTGTTTTCCTTTGTGGAAAAGTGTGTAATGTATCTAGATCTAGAAGCAGTAGTACAATAATACAACAGTACAGTAGTAGTATGGTAGGTTTATAATCTTATAATCCAGTTAATTGTAAAAACTCACTGAATAAATATTCATTGATTCAAATATTGCTTCAAATATTGTAAATACTTAATTTAAGATTTGTATGATTTCTTTGATTAAGTGGTTAACACTAGATGTTGATACATATAATATTGCACTATACATACCACTGAATGGTAAAGCTAGTTAGACTTCATGATGTTTCAGTCCCTCACTGGAGGATATTTTTAGTTTCCATCCTGAAAGGTTCACTCTACATGGCGAATCCTGCAGGGTTTTACTTGACAACTCAAGGTGAACTGTGATTTGCTCTAATGCATTCCCCCCAAGGACATTTGCAGAAAACACATTTGACTCAAAATGTATCCGATCAAACTGAAGAGGCTGCATCTTGTTCACTTCTGCACACACATCTTGTCGTGGCCTCAATTTCTGAGAGGGAGCTCATGGCAAGTCTTAGTTGAAGTCCGATCATTGATTAAAGTAACTACTAATTGTGTGTTATCTTGATGGATTAATAAATATAATGGTTAAAACAAAAGTTGTCAGCAATGTTAGACGAGTATATTGTGGTTTCCACACGATTCTCCACAGCAAGACACTGTTAACTTTCGACACCACATTTCAAGTATTGATTAGAGAAAACGTCTCATGCACTGAATCTGTTTCCACAATGAATCCAGCCGTGGGTTCATCCTCGGGTTCTCGCCTCCTCCTCCTCCTCCTCCCTCCCTCGTCTGTGAGGCCAACTTGAGGCCACACTCCCCACCGCGCGGGTCCACAGCTTCTTTTCATTGGAGGTGTATTTGTTTTGTGTGAATCCAACAGCGGGTTCAACTTTCTTGAACCCAGACGGGGACTCTGGGACGGAGGCAGACAGCGAGCCTCAGCTGGCCTTTTACACCGACCCAAACCGCAGTCGCCGCCGGACTCGAGGTATGAGAAACGGTAACGCCAACAGCGCGTGGGGCTCAGGGGGTAAGGAGGACTCGTACACCTACAGACAGTTTATCCCGCTGTCGGATGGTATTACCCATCCCCATGTCGCATGACAAGTAACCTTTACAGTGCATCGGAGCAGATGGATCGCTCCAGTGTTTGTGTGTGTGTGTGTGTGCTCATGAATTTGACTCCTGAAGGAAAACGCGTACAATCTGTTGTAATGCTTCGTGTATACGTCTGCGTGTCCAGTGGTTGTGAGCATGTGAAACTGATCTCAGTTGCATCGTCGTACAATCTTGTTGCCTGAAATCAAACAAGATGATGAGATCAGAGGTCGTCCGTGAAAACGTGTTGAATTCAATTGCATCCTGTGACTTGAAGATCTGCTCAATTTGAAATAATATTATACAAAAATATTATTTCTAAGGGGCATCCTGTGCAAAAGGCTGCCAAAGTGTCTAAGCACGTTTTTTTTACCTGTCAGCATGTCATGTCCTTGCAGCTTTAATGTGCACTTCTGGAGTACGGAGGAGAGGAAGCGAAAATAAATAAAGGAATAGGGAATGAAAATAAAGAGACAAAGCCCTTAAAATGATAGCTGCTGTCAGAAGGCGTTACAGGCTTTTACAAAGCCTCTGGGCCAATTATTCCGCTGTCATGTGCACAGGTGTCACAAACACGACAAAGCCTCCAGAAGTGTGGCCAACACCTTTAATGAGAGGGTTAAGAAAAGAGTGGCTGCGACATCGCCCCAACTGTGTTGGTTAGATCCAGAGGAAAGGGTGATTCATCAGGGAGGACAAAAGTATTTCTTCAAATCAGAGGAATTACGAGAGACGCGTCGCGATAATTGAATATCAAACCATTTTCATGTATTAGCCCCATTTCTACTGGGGAAGATTATTTTAGTTTTGAAAAAACTAAATACGTTTTGATAGTGTGAATCAAAGAGGGTTGGGGGGGTGGGGTGCCCCGAACTCTCTTTCTTGGTAAAACACTTGATTAAATAAACCAGATTTGAATATAATTTGATATGTCAGTTTCTACTAAGGGGCGCTTGTTTTAAAGAACAGCCTTGGGCAGCTTTTGAATGTGAAAGTTCTGCCAGTGCAATTTAAGAGTGACAATGTAATCTGGAGTTATTCAGCTAGTGAGAGCAATAACCACTGGAGACACAGTGCGAGTGGCGTGGATTCAAGGTCATTGTGTGATTTTGTGTACGTGTTTGATAATGTGAATGTATGCATGCCCCTGTGGATATGAGGTCACGTTTAACACTGTTTGGCCCCCTGCACTTAAAGAGATAAGGGAAGTGTTCTCGATCTATAGAGGGGAGGACAAGTAGAGAAACAAGGGAAGGTTGCACAACAACCTCTGAAGTGTTTGTTTTTATTATTTCTGCCCAACTCTCTTTTTTTCCCCATCACATCCCAGCGTGGATTTTAATACCTTTCAAAAGTAAACCTTATTTCTGAGCCGCTGAGCCATGTCCGGGCTAAACCTCCCTAAGGCTAGCTGTTTTTGATCCAAAGGTCCTTTTCATGGGCCCTAAGCCTATTGTTTGGGCTTGTTTGTAAAGCCTGTATAGACTGTGTATGTACAGTGGGTACGGAAAGTATTCAGACCACTTTAAATTTGTCACTCTTTGATTCACTCATTTGCTCGGACATGCACTGTGAGCTGTAAGGTCTTATATTGACAGGTGTGTGCCTTTCCTAATCAAGTCCAATCAGTTTAATTAAACACAGCTGGACTCCAGTGAAGGAGTAGAACCATCTCAAGGAGGATCAGAAGAAATGGACAGCATGTGAGTTAAATATGAGTGTCACAGCAAAGGGTCTGAATACTTATGACCGTGTGATATTTCAGTTTTTCTTTTTGATACATTTGCAAATGGCTGCAATGAAACAAAGAGTGAAAAATGTAAAGGGGTCTGAATACTTTCCGTACCCACTGTATATGTCTGTGGGACTGCGTGCATGTTTGTGGGACCGGGCGGGGGGGTCACGGAGGGAATAGAGTTGCTTCATGTATCTCCTCTGCGTCTGTTGTCCCCACCTCCCCCACTCCCTCCCTGTGCTTACTTTTTTGTTTCCCAGCAGCAGGTTCCCCACGCAGCCCCATCAATAAGACCACCCTGACTCTGATCAGTGTCATCAGCTGTGTGATTGGCCTGGTGTACTCCTCTCACCTCTCCTGCAGCATTTCAGTCCGAGTCATCCTCCACGTGCCGGAGCACCTCATCGCCGACGGTAAGACTTCACAACCACACACCTCTGAGGGCAGGGGTTTTCAACGGGTTTTGTCCCAGGGACAACCATTCTGACTAGAGAGTAATCCGCGGCCCGATGGTGTGTGTGTGTGTGTGTGTGTGTGTGTGTGTGTGTGTGTGTGTGTGTGTGTGTGTGTGTGTGTGTGTGTGTGTGTGTGTGTGTGTGTGTGTGTGTGTGTGTGTGTGTGTGTGTGTGTGTGTGTGTGTGTGTGTGTGTGTGTGTGTGTGTGTGTGGTTTATTTAAAAACCTCAAACAAATCTAGAAAAATCTGTGAAAAAACAACAAAAACGGTTGATTTCCAGTGCTTAAGAATTGAAAGCAAAATTAAAATGTAGTTTGTAGTTGTACTGCATCTCAGAACCATACGACATCAATATATAACGTTCATGACTTAAATGTACAGACATGTAGCCGACATGTTGAGAGAACGTTAAAGTAACGGTGATCAATAACAATCAACATAAACTGGGGCTACAACTGAAGAGGGAAGATGACAAAGTAATGCAGAATATGTCACAAATGATAATCATACAATATCACACAAATAATTGAGGCCTACTTAAGTTGAATGATCACTAGCACCTTTATATAATTTTAGACATATTTTTCTTATTTTAGATATTTTTCACGATATTCAAGAGTAATCTGGAAATGTGTTGAAATATCAAAGCGAATTTCGCGGACCCCTGCAATGCCGTCGCGGACCACCAGGGGGCCGCGGACCCCCCGGTTCAAAAAAACCCTGTCTTAGGGGCATTCAAAGCCCCCCTTGCTCTTTTTGTTTTGCCACTGACCAGGGAATTGCGTGTGCTACATTTCTCAAAAACCCAGTGCCTGCGCTCTGTGGTCGGGCGATATTTGCTCTGCTCTCTGCAAGACAAAAGGTAAATGTCAGGTTGACCACCCCCCCTCCCCGGGTTTCCCCCCGAGCGAGACCACACGACAGATGTGCCCTGGCAGCATCGCAGCACATTGAGGCCAGGGAGCTGTGACCACCCGCGGCAAGCCCTCCATCAATCTTCCCCTTGTACTTTCTGAGATGTTCAACCACCTTGCTAATGAATTTCAATGTAGCACCTGCAGAAAAAAAAAACCACCACCCCGGGGGCCGAGCGCTGGCTCATTGGCATTTTTCAGCTGTCACAGGAGTGAGCTGGCAGTCCAGATGTATTATGGACTGTGACTAGGCGCGCTCATCCATCATCTGTAGGCCTGATTTGATTTCAGAGCGCTGCTGCTTTTCCGGTGGTATATATACGCCGGCCTGCCAAAGGAGATATTAAAATTCCAGGGAGGCGTCCGTGGTGGGAACTTTGAAGAGGAGAGATGAAAGATGGCAAATTCGTCCGTTGAATTACAAAACCGGGATCGATTTAGAATGTTTCCATAAATGTCTCCACAATCTCATCAGACTTGATTTCACGTCACGGTGAATCAGATGAAAAATCCGGATTCTCCCACAGGGGAAAGAGGCTATTAATGCCACCAGCTGCGCATGTGTCTTGGAAGCACAGAGACTTGGAGTAACACCTTTCTTCCCTGCCTTTCACATCAGGGGAAGTTATCATTCGAAGTTATCCGTGTGCTTACACAGGATAACACTGTCTGCTGCTATTCAAGATACATACAACAAAAGGCCATAGAAACTTTCTTCTGTCAAACTTAGAGATAGTCTGAAATAGAAATGTTGCAAACGGATATTATCTAAGATTGAATTCTGTGGGATGGGGTTTTTCTACTGCCATCCCTCTCTGAGACAAATCCGAATTGAACAACCTATTTTTTGGGATGCCCAGTGGTCTGCGCAGCATAACATGATTGCACCAATAGCAGCTGGAGAGAGAACTTTGGCACCTATCACCCCCGCCCTGGTCTGGGACTGTCCTAGTTCCATCCTGAATGGCCATCTGCCAGTGATTGGACATTGCAGTCACACACTGGCATATACGATTTGGAGATTGTTGAAGAAGGTGTCCTGTACATACAGCTATATAATATCTTCTGGCCACCAGTGGCAGCACTGAGCACACTGCTTCTGTGGTTCACACTGAAGTCACAGCTGAGTAATAAATCCTGCTCCGTCTGTAATTATACATGGTTTGTGTCAGTTTAAATTAAGAGACGTTTTTGCTCAGACTAAATCATGTTTTTGTGTTACTTTACTCCTGTCTTGTTATTTATTTGTCTTACCTGAAAAGTCAGCTATTCAGTTGTAGCAAATTCCATGTGCCTCAGGGTGAACCCAGAAAATAAATTATCATATAATCATATTCATATTTATGGAGCTTCAGTTGGGGATTTACTGCTTGAAAGTTCTTTGTCTTATTTATGATTTTCTGAAACAGCTGCTTCCATTCATTACTTTCCAGGCTTACATAGTCTCCCATGAGACTCACACTTCAGGTGATGATTATTATCTGTATACAAAAAATCAACTCTTGTTTGATAATTTGCTTAATAGGTTTAATTCTTCAGAGGTCTGTTAGTGGATTCATTTTCAAGCACAACCATAAAGCTTTTATGTTTATAATTAGAATCCACGTAATGATTCAGAAACCAAAATAGTGCCTGGTCATGATTGCCAAAGACATCAGACTTGGCAGAAAATGTGTCATAAAAAGCATTGAAGCATCTTACAGGTGTTTTAAATGTGGTAGTTTTTCCAAGTCATTTTAGAACTCTACACAATTAAGCAAAAAATATGCGTCCAGCCATTTACAGGATGTGCTCTGGTTTTAAAAGGGATCATCAAAGGGGATATCACTAACTGGGGCACACAGAGCTGGCCAAGAATTCATTAAAGTTGTCTGGCTGAGCAAATGCCCTGTGCATTCCATGTTTGCAAATGGACAGGCTTTGGTCAATGAGTCTAGCTGCTAATTTACAGAGATCAGACAGGCGATAAATCGGTATCTTTCTCCAAGCTGCTGCAAACAAGCAAAGAAACGTCAAGCACATCAACCTGGTTCTGACTGTTTGGCTTTAGTTAAGTAAAGAATTGCTGACAGCAAGTCACACAACAGCATTCCAGCTGTCAACCCTTCCGACAACTCAGTCTATTCAGTGGAACTCATTAATGAAAGCTTTTAAAGGGGATTGTATTTTGGCTTTAAACAAAAATACCATAAAAGCAAATACAAAATAAAACAAAAACATTATCACACAATGGTCGTGATTCACAAAGCGAATTTAACTTAGCATTATTTCTTCACCAGTATTACAATGGTTGATGCCAGGTGTCTAGATTTCATCTAATTTATTTCTTTATTCCTTGATTGTTTTTAAAACAAGTTTAAGCTGAAAAATAATCATTTGTATGGGCATCAAAAATGTGACAAATTTATTTTGAGTTTGTTAAGGGATATTTAAATTTGTAAATCAACCTTTGAAAAAGATTGGCACTCGTAAAAGTGAAGAAACTAAGTACTTGAACTTGATCTATGTACAGAAACAAAGCCTGAAACTAATGACCTCACGTTGTGTTTGTGTGTAGCTGAAGCCACAAATACAAATGTTGTCCCTACACCTGTACACTGATCTATACTTAACACATGCACTGCAGATTCAAAGTTTACCGTCATCAATTTCAAAGCGCTACAATAACTCTTAGGACCTGCAGAAGAGACGAAGGCAACGCAGCCCTCTGATTGGACAACTTGACGTTTTGTAATTGGACTGTCAAAGAAGTGAAAATGTGTTGTTGCTGCAGTTTCCCTTTTTAAAATTGCATTTGTGTTACCTCATACAGTAAATTTTCACACAATCACTGTCTCCATAAAAAAGATACCTATCTTTTCCCCTACTTACAAACTTGAATTTCCCTTTACTTTTAATTAACAGGTTTGCAAAGGTTGATTTACAAACTTTAGCATACGTGTGAACATCGCCTCACAAGTGCAAAATCTTCCCGACGTTAATGAGCCTGCATATCTCTCGCTAATTTACATTTATTATCAAAATCATAAATAGGCCCCATGAAAACACCCTTAAAGACTGTTAGCCCGGAGAAGGTGTTTATTTGATGTCGAAATGAAGATGGATCCCATTGTTTCACTCTGTCACAAGTGCCACTTATTATATACACACGTAAAAATAATGTCAGCCAAGTGTCACTGCGGGTACCTAGGGGTGCAAAAGAAAAAAAAACTGAGGGAGTGTTGATTGATAGCTGCTAATTTCACATAATAATTTGCCTAAAAAGTGATTTCAAAAGAGACTTTAAAGGGATAGTTCACCAAAGAAATGAAACTTCACTTATTATCCACCACCATATAACACTTTTGGAGATACAGTGGTAAACAGTGTTCCAGACAGATCCAAACAAATTGAAGTAAATAGAACCCCTTATTCAGAACTACAACATAAACACAACATGCCTCCATGCTGTTTATGTGGTGTCAAACAAGTGTCCGCAAACCCCGATATTTATATTCCGCTTAAATAAAAATTGTTCTGTAAACTATCCCTTTAAGCTTCAAAGCTTGGGTTGGTCATCGTTGAAAAGCTAGCAAGAGCAGGCCACACTTTACATCAGCCCGCTGGTCAATGCTACACCCCCAAAACTCCTGAATGTGCCGTCACTCGCTCACCAACTCCTATCATCTCTGCTTGTGCAATATGTGACTCTGGATAATGACCTGGGCCATGTGCAGTGAGAGCATGGGTAGGCAGGTAGGTCAGTTAGTGACTGACAGGTACGCCGACCAATCCTTTCATTCACTCTGAACGACGATTGATTGTGTTTCTCTCGGTCCTGCGAAAGCAACAGATATTTATTTACTTTTTTTGTAGACTTTATTAATGGCGAGAGGATTTCAACCAAAAGATAAAAAGTAAAAAAAGAAATGACCAGCCTTACATTTAGCCAAGTTTCTATCCAGATACAGTCAAATGGGCATCAAATCTTATATTATCTCTACGAGCCATTATAATTATTACATGTTCTTGAAATAGAGAGTCATTGAATTACCAAGAAATGTTAAAAATGTGTTTCTACAACTTTTTAATGTCACAGTGCACCTGTGCGAATTGCAAAAAAATGTTTTTTAAACCAAATCCTCCGATGCATTGGTATAACAGTCTTAACTACTATATATAGTCTGGTGGTCCTGTCTGAAAGTTCAACATTTCATCTGATCAACACCTTTGTTGAAATAGCATGAAATACTGTTATACTACAGGATTCACATTGATACTCTCGTCACTGTTACCCTCCACCTCCTGGAGCGTGTGTTTCGCTGCAGGGCAGAGAGAAATACAATACGATTCCTCAGCTGCTGCCTGTGGATTCTGATGATATCAATACGAAATATGTTATTCTTGTTATTATTGCCACAGCTTCATTAAAGTGTTCCTGACAATTTGAAAATGTTTATACATGAGTTTGCAGCTTTCAAAGTTTGCCTTGTTGGTTGGATGTCATCTCAGACTTTAATGATACATAAAACTTTGGCGTCATGATTTTGATATTGTGTTTTTCAGGGTCAGTATAATATTGAAGTCTTAGTTGACTTCATTTTAATAAAATGCTTTTCAATAATCATATTTTGTTGTTGTGAAGATTATATAACACTAGGGGTTGCATTTATTTCACCTGTAATTTTCCATTTCCTTGTGAAATCAATTTGGCTCCATAAATGTGGCTGACGATATTTTAGTTGGAAGTTTCAAGGTCAGCGTCTTTTCTGTTTTTTAATAAACATTTTTCAATTTCAGGCTGAGTATGTATGTTGCAGTCATTTGCTTTCATATTTTTACTTCTACCAAGGAGGATACTTTTTCATGTGCTGTCTGTTTGAGCAGGATTACACCAAAACTGCAGGACAGATTACTATGAAACTTGGTGGAAGGATGCAGTATGAGACAGAGAAAAAACCATTGCAGATCAGTTCAAATCCAGATCAGGGGCTGGGTCCAGGTTTATTTTTTTCACTTTCATTAACACTGCGAGATAGGGCATTTTGCAACATTGTCGTTGATTTCTCCAAGAATAATTCATGGATTTTGATGACAAAAATCTGGGGGGTTTAGGGAAGTGATACCTATGAGTGTGTGCAATTTGGTGCATATCCTAATAAAAACAAATCTGGATCAAGTGAATTTATATGTGGTTTCATATTGGGACTGCTTTGGCTGAGGTATGCATCCCAAATCATTTCTCTCCTGCTTTTACGTCCCTCCCCTTTCTCTCCTCCTCAGGATCGAGGTTCATTTTGCTGCAGGGGAGCCAGTTGGACGCCTCCGACTGGCTGAACCCTGCCCAGATCTTGCTGTACTCCCAGCAGAACGCCAGCGGGCCCTGGGTCAACGAGCTGTGTGGACGACGCCTCCTGGACCCCTGTGAGCACCAGTGTGACCAAGACACAGGTAAGCCAAGAGTGTGACAGACACACGCATCACTTCTGCACGGTTACAGGATCTGTTACCAAAGAAACCCGATGTTTAGTGGTCCCAATCCAGAGATACAGCATAGACGTAGCCATTAACATGACATGTCAATCAATCAATCACTGTTAACACAGAGCAATTCATCATCTGATTTGACTTGACTGAATTTAAGGCAGTGACTTCTTCAAAGCCAGCGCTAATGCTGCACTCAATCTGGTCAGATGGTTTTGTCTTAACAAGGGAATAAAAGCCCTTTCCTCCTATTGTTTCATAACTTGCAAGATTAATAACTCACACAACTGCTAATATGAAACAAACACACCAGACTGACTGACTATGGCAAGTCATGCTTTTAAAATGTCAGCAAATGCACTTTAAGTGTCAAAGGCAAAATAAAGGTTCCCAAATTCAGAAGAGTGGCCCCGTTAGTTTTACAGCCTTACACACTTTATTGTATGATTGCATTAAACTGATTAATTTAAGAAAAATGGAGAGGAACTCACAATTGCAAGGCACTTTGGAGCTGGAGGACTTTTCAAGTCCAGGATCCTTTAAAGCAGATGCTGGTGTGGTGGAGGACCTAGGTGATCAGGTGGAGTCTGTGGTACCAGAAGCTGGAGCTCTCGGAGCTAAGAATGATGATTATGAAAAATAGAGGGCTTATGTAACCATATACAACAAGTGACAAGCTCTATGAAGGTCTGAAGGGAATGAGTGCGGTCTGGTGGTGTTTCAACAGCAGCCAAAATTATTGTACCAAAACTGAAAAGAACTTGAGTTTAAGCCAGAATCAATGTAAACTCCTAATGAATAATTAATATCCATATTTCGAAATGACTGTTTGAACGGCTTCCACTAAGAGACTGGTGCTGGGGGAATTGGGCTCACCTCTGATTAGAGGGAGTCATATCATTTAGTTTACAGCAAGTGTGAAGTACGTCCTCCTGAAAATGCTTACATTCTGATATGCTTTACTTTATATGTATTATATCTATTCTCTGTAGCAGGGCAATGGTTGAGCTGAAATAGTAGAAGAAAGTTTAACAATAGAAAAACGGTAAAAGATGGTTGCAACTGAATAACGTCACAACTACTGATTGGCATTTCACAGGGGAATGTTTTTGATGTGAGAATATCCAGTGAGTATAAAGAGCAGGTGACCACCACACTGCAGCAGGTTAATCATGTTTTTAACTAATTTGAAAGACGTAAATATAGAATTGTCGAGGACATGGTTGCTTTTATCACTGACACGTGGGCCCTCTCAGACGTGTGTGACGCTGATCTGTTTTGTCTCGCTCATGTCTGCTGTTCACACTCGGGGTGTCTCTGCTGCAGAGTTGATACGTGAGGTTTCTGGAATGACTGTATATAACTGTATTTCCTTAGATAAAAGTAGCCTTTGTATTTGACTAAATGTCATGACTATCTGGTAAGAAGCTTTACATCTATCTTATAAAAATATATATACAGTCTATGGTTAAAGCAGATGGATTAATTCAGAGTGCTTTTACTCTGAAACAGGAAGTCTTGCAAATATTTACGTTTGTGACATATTCAACAGGGATAAGAAAAGATAACAGTTTTGCTGTGAAACGCAGAGAAAATAATCAAGAGCTCGACTCTTTAGAAGGGCAGCATGGCTCACATGCAGGAGACATGCTCACGCAGGCCAGGCTGCTCTAACGTGATAACATGTGTGCTGCAATGAAAAGCAAGAAGTTCCTCGATGCTCATGCGCCGCTCACACATCCATCGTTTTCTGATGAATTTCTGTAACCAAACTCACATGTGGGCAAAAATTGCTTGCTTCAAGCAATTTAACATCAAGCATCGAGCTATTACACCCCCCACCACTGAAGGCACGTCCTTCCTGTGACATGTTTGACACATGAATGTTCTGTAAAAGCCACACTGATGCCCACGGATCATCTATTCCTAGTTATGGGATGTTTCCTTAAAACTCCAATGACAGGAAAAGAAACTGGTTTTATATCAAATCAGTCAATTTGCTCAAACAAAGAGATAAATGCTGGATGTGTTTCAGTTTAAATGCTAGTGGCAAAAAAGAAAGAATTAACATGGGGGTGTCACCATTTATTTGTTCTTTCTGTCACAGTGTATGAGGATCGATGAAGAGAGCTGATGCTTGTGTCAAACTGGCTTTGTGGCAGTATTATGGAGCACCGACTTGTAAACTTGTCATGGAGGTCACTCCAGGTGTCTGCCCCTGCAGTGTCTGCATGCAGCCCTCAGTATTGGCTCCTCACCAGTGACTATTGTCTGAGAGCCCAGAACTCAGTGGCAGTTACTCGGCCTGTGGCAGGAAGGAGCCTTTTTATTTATTTTTTTGTGTTTACAGGCGTGACTGTGACTCTGCTCAATCGAGCTGCAGGGCCAGAAATGGAAAATAGATTGCCTGCAGCACTTGACCTGGTTTTCTCCAGGGGAGCCGTGTGGAGCTGATCAATTAGCTTGCATGTCTCCACTGTCGACTTCATTTGGACTCCGGGCAAAAGCAGGGAGACACTGTCCAACATCAATTTTTTTTAAATGGATAATTTTTCGAAGCAAAAAAGTAAATAGATAAAAAGATGTGCTGTTAAAAGCCACTAAAAAGAAAATATAATGGAATGGAATAAAACAAATCTGTAAATGATACTGGCAGCTTTAGTTTGCAGCTAATTCATTACAACCTGTGAGACGTGTCCTGTTTGGGATTTGAAATAAATGTTCTCAGCTCAAAGGATTTCCATATCTACTGTAGATAATGCTTATAAACAATTAACAATTTAAATAACTCCATATTGAGGAAATTGTAAAAATAATCTTAGATTTTTAGATCAAAGTTGTAATATTATAAGAAATTCAGCGGTAATATCATGTGAATAAAGTTGTGATTTAATGACAAAGAGTCATAATATTACCAGAATAAAGAAACTAAACAACGAAAACTTTGAAATACCAGCAAGAAGAACTTTTGCTTTCCTGTGGGTCACTTTCTCTGGATCCTCAACCACAATGTTGCATCTACACAGAAGAGCCTTCCTTTAAGTCTGTATACTTCTTTCTTCATATCAGTATCTTTACAAAGTCCTGATACTTATGATAATGTGGTGCTGATGAGTATTTTGTTATTTGAGAAACTTTTACTATTGTAAAACTTAACAAGATGCTCCATAATCTTTATTAACACAGGCTACAGGCTGCTCTTTCAATATTCCCTCTGTAAAATAACCACCAGTCTAAACTCCTGATGATGGTCTCATAAAATCGACTTTCTTCTTGTAATATGAGATATTAGAATTTAATTAAAAGAATCTCTGAACTTCTTCTTCAATATGGCCTCTGTAAATAGTAATATCTCCTTTTCGTGAGAATCTAGACGCTTGTACAAAGTTACATGAAAGAAGGTAGAGAACAAAAACACCTTCGAGCCACAAGGTAGAGCGGCGTTGTGTTGTATTTTCTCACTGGGCCTGTCCTGCGCTGCCACCTCTGCCAGTTACACCTCCTCCTTCTTACACTGGGAGGGAGGTATATCTTGGCTATTGATTTACGACTGAAATAGAAATATAGAAAATGTTCTCTTCTTTTCTTAAATCTATTTATCCCTCCTCCTCTGCCGCATTGCATAAAGTTTGTTTTGTTTAGCATGGGGATGGTTGATAGCACCACAGTGTTGACAGATGGATGAGAAATGGGTGGAAATGATAGATGTGAGCTCGATGGTTTGCCTGCACTGTTGTGTTGAGGAAAAGCATCGTGTCGATACCTGACTGATAGTTCTGCTTGTGGCCCAACAACAGAACACTGGAGGAGTGTAGAGTTAAAAGTAAACGCCAACGTAGCAGAATATTGTTCTTTAATTTAATCTCCACTGGTCTCTGAGATCACACAACTCTCGCTTTCTCACAATTTATATCTTTGTAGTTGTTTTTAAGATTGCTTGCAGAGGCTGTCGGCTGAATACCAAAGCAAGACATTGATATAAAAATGCAGCTGGGATGTTGAAAGCAGCTCCTTGGCTGTAATAGCACGACTCACAACTGTAGATTGATGGATGTGATACACGATGCGTGCAAAGACTCTGATCTGTTTTAAAGTACACAGGGGGATACATTTTGAGCATATTCCTGACATATGGAGAAACACAACAATTATGAAATGTGAAGAGGAAACATTTCATATGAAACAATGTAAAATTAATGTACAGAGATTTCTTTAAAGCCACACTCGAGGCCCATTGTTTGTCTTTACCATGTGCATCAACTGTACCTTATGTTTTATTCAAGCCACAGACCACAATCCCATTCCAAATGATGAGAACAGTTTGCTGATAAAACAGAATTGTAGAACATTTTGTTGTTTAACAAGCTTTTCATCACTCGCTCTGCCAGTGAATAAATTGCCATCCGGCCTGCCTCTGAAATCCACCATGGAGGAAGCATAAGACCGTAAAACAGAATATTTTAATACATCTTGTTGTTTTAATACATTAGACAAATCTTAGACAAAAACAAACACTTGTTTTGATCTAGTTGCACAGGGACAGCACAGTGTTACTAGCTAGGTTATGGTGGGTTGAGGTC
This sequence comes from Limanda limanda, assembly GCF_963576545.1. Classification (NCBI taxonomy): domain Eukaryota; kingdom Metazoa; phylum Chordata; class Actinopteri; order Pleuronectiformes; family Pleuronectidae; genus Limanda; species Limanda limanda. Next base: position 22,731,277 of record NC_083648.1, on the reverse strand, counting down.
GAGTCAGGTGGCTGCTCTGGTCGCCTTGGCAACATTCTCCATCCTTTGTGTGGTGGATATCGCTGCAAACTTTGATACAGGAAAGCTGGATGCAAATCCCATGTAACACACAAGTAAGTGGGTGTGGTCATCATTCAAATTGTTGTCAAGGATTAGCATTTGTGATCTGTTTGTAAGTTTGCAGCCAAGGTGAGGAGATGACAGATGGCAGGAACATAGGAGTCAGTGCAGCGCAGGTGGGAGTGGATGACAGGGGGGTGGAGGTGTGGCAGGAGAAAAGGAGAACAAGGTAAATGTGACATCAAGGGTTGACAGGCGTGACACCATGACTCTGGGTCCCTGATTTGATCTGTGCCGATTTAGGCCTGTGACATAACCCTTGAAGTATTTGCTACCTGACTGCTGCCCCCTCAATATGAAGCGTATTCATGTTTTCTAGTGTTAACATTCAGGCATTTAAAGGTATGTTAGGTTTTTTTAGTATTCTGAAAAAAAAAAAGAAAAAGTGTCTGTGGTCTGCCTACATCACATTACATGTCATTTAACTGACGCTTTTATCCAAAGTGACTTCTAATTAGTGCATTCAACATCTATGAGGGGCCGTACACATCTTGCCCACGGACACTTCGGCTTAGGCTGGGATTCGAGCCGCCGACCTTCTGGTTGGAGGGAGAACCGCTCTACCCCTCAGCCTCTGCCTGTGTGCTCAGCTGTGCACTGAGTCTTTAAGGGATAGTTCACCCAAAAATCTAGAATTCTAGATATAAAAACTATTTGTTAACTTTGTTTGAGCAGAATACAACACAATTTAAGTGACTGATGACTCCTTTAAATGAGAAAAAACATCAAAAAAAAACACGAAATGCCTCCATTCTGGTCCTGTGGTGTCATCCAAGTGTCCGTGAGTCCTGACATTCAAATTTTCAAATCATTTACACCATGATTTCAGCCTAAATGTCCATTTGTCCTTTTATCAGTGGACAGTTTTTTTTACGTTTGAAGAAGTGGTCCCCATTTACTTCAATTGTATTGGATTTGGCTGCAACACTGTACAAATGCTGTTTAAATATCATAGGGCAAGAGTGATGCTGTATTCAAAGTACAAATGAAACTGGAACAAATGGCCCCTGAGGATATCCCTCAGATGTCCACAAAGTAATAGTTCGTAACAAACTTGATGTACTGTCAGTAACGCTGACGTTTTGGTATGAATGATGTGCAACATATGGCCTCCCTAATGGGCTTTGAGATATACGATATGTTATATATATAGCAATTGGTTGTTGGTGTTTTGGTGAGGTTTACCTTAACCAACCTAAGCCTACACAACTTTTGGCTAAACAATGTGAAAAATATTATTGTTACCACAGATCCCCCTAAACATCTGATCAACCTGTTGAAGCATGTTACCAGTCTCTCTTTCGTTTGCTTTGGATATTTTAACCCTAATACTTGCAAAAGCTGCTTTCAGTTGTTTGGGTATAGTTCTTAACATACTGGTTTCATTTTTGGTTTAGTTTTAATTAGTTATTTGTCTCCATAAGAACATGATGAAACGTCACGATCAATGAATGAGACTGATCAATGGTCGAGTGTGTATTGACGGGACCTCGCTATTTTCAAACCGAAAAATATACAAAGTGTGTATTTTCACTGCATATCAGAGATCTTGCCTTTACTATTAACTGTGTGTTATGCTGGATGTTGCGAGGTGTTGGTGTTGTCACTGTATTTGCATTCGAGTGATGACTCTACAAAGTGATGTGACATTTGTAGCAAATCAGTGTCAGGTCATCTAATTAAGGCCTTTCAGTCTATCTCTGTTCAGAGAGCAACATCCCTTCATGTCTGAATAATGTACTGTTTCCCCCCCAAATGGAGATGAAACAAGATGGACACAATTAATAGTTTTAGTTGTATCCAGTTTCTTAGAAAGTCCGTGGCAGTGCGTCACTACAGTTACGAGTGGAGGAAGGAATTCTCACATTTAAAGCGGAGAAACTGTCTTCCTTGTTTTACATCTATTATTCAGCAGCCCGACTCTCCCCAGGGCAATACAGAGTGAGTTCTGAGACCTTTCAATGAATCCAAAAGCTGGATCAGTGTGTGTGACTCATGCCTCCTTTTTTTGGAGTCATTTTCTGAGACTCGCCCACACACCCAAACACACACTCTGTCCACTATGTAAAATGATATACGGACCAGCAGCACTGACAGCGAGGCTTCAGTAATTGTATTGTATTTTTCATAGGATGCATTCGTAATGAATCCCTCATGCATATGTGTGTGTCAGTGTGACAATGTGCCAGTAGAGTGAGTGAAAGTTTGTGTGCGCGTGTGTGTGTTGCAAGGAGATTGCAGAGGGGCTATAGATAGCTTAAATCCAAAGGTGGAGGAGATACTGATGAAAACTGAGATGGGCTGTGACAATATCTGAGCTACTCTTGCAAAACATCAGGAAAAGATTGAGGCTGCTGTAACGAGCGGCGCCTTCCTTCCTGCAGGAGCCCTAAACCTGGACCATTTGGGTTCTGATGTTTGTTGGGCTGTTTTCCTTACCTTCTTTCCTCTGCTCTGTCTGCTCTTTGTGTGTGCGTGCGTGCGTGCGTGCGTGCGTGCGTGCGTGTGTGTGTGTGTGTGTGTGTGTGTGTGTGTGTGTGTGTGTGCGTGTTTGTGAGTGTGCGTGTGTGTGGGGGACACAAAGAGTCATGTTGTGCCTCTGGAGACACACGTTCCCATATCATAACATACTGGCTTTCTTTAATGTGACTGCCTAAGGGATCGGTGTGCAGATATCTGCTTGAAGCGAATAGTTTTCAGCACAAGTTGCACATGCACAATAACACACCGTGCTGCTTTCGTCGATGCCCAAGAGATCACCAGCTATTTAAGACTCTATACGTTTTTCTGAATCCGGTTGCCCTAAATATAGTATTGTCACGTGTTTTAAAAGGTGAGGAATAGCAGAGAGGTGGGAGATGTGGGAAATAAAGTGCAAAACTGTATCGTTGCCTGTTTACTGAGCTCTTGGAATGTCACACCTTCTTAGTGTAAAACAAGTTTGAGTTCAGTGCTGTGGCCTCAGAAACACTAATGAAAAGAAGATGAATGATTTGTTCAGCGGCTTTGTAACAAATCCAAATGAAAACACTGCAGCTCCTGTCGTCTCATTGCTGCGCTAACATTCTTTTTTTTTCTTTTCTTTTCTGGACACAATCCAGGCTGTCATTCAAATTGTAAAATCCGCTTTCAGATGGCAAATATTTCGGATCTTTCGCAGCATGTTAAACAAAGCAGCAAAGTAGCAATTATGTTCAGAGGTACACTATCGGCACGTTGGGAGTGCTGCCAAGGAGAGTGTTGGAGCAGCAGCCAAGTGATAGTCAAAAGTCTATGAGGAGGCGGTTTTCACTTCCTGAGGATAAAGGGACTAAATAAACCTGAGTAAAAACACATTAATAAAAGCTGTCATTCATCAGTTTCCTACAACAATTTGTGTATAAAATATTTTTTTCTTTTCTTTGTCAGTCTGTTATTTAGCAGGATTGCACAAAAACTATTGGATGGCTTACCATGGAATGTGGTGGATAGAAGCAGCATGGTTAAGGAAAGAACCCATACAAATAAAACAAATGGGCAGATCCAAGGTTTCTCTTTCTCTTCACCATTTGAATTTGCCCCATTCACAAATGGAATTCAGTCGCTGGTAAATTCCGAGTGACGGGTAAACAGACTAAATAGTGAAAGACAAGAATGAGAGAGAGAGGGAGAGAGAACTGCATTGCACTTCAAGGGTACGAGCACAACAGCAGCTTAGTATGAGGTCTAACTGCATGGACCGTAAAAGTTTTAAGGGGGTTGTCTTGGCCGTGATCACATCAAATAGTGCAGCAAATTTTATTATCATTCATATACAATTTCTTTGGTCGCTTCTGAGACTGTGGCAGGACCAATTACAAAATGGCGGGTTAATGGGAAACCTTTCTTTGACATGGCGCATGGCGATGGATTAGCCTTGGCAGAAAACACTCTGAGTGCCTTCTAGTTCTGTAGACCTAAACATGTTATGTGATGTTTTTTGGGACGTTTCTTTCAGAAAAATACAGAACATTCACTGAGAAACTGTAGTGAAAACACAAAGAATTATCTGCACTCTGACAAGTTGGTAGCCTCCTAGAAGACATTTGCAACATGACCTTTATGTTCTTTTACAGGTTCAGTGAGCCAGAAAAAACACATCACAGAATTGGCTAATAGATTACACTTATTTGCCACAAGTGCATTTGATGAGCTCCTTTTGTTTTGTCGCACTATGAGCCTCAAGATACCTGGTATACGCACAGGTATAAGTTTAGTGAAAGGTCAAACCATCCAGGTTGTAGCATTGACATGGCACCATTCATTTCTTTCTCTCTCTCTCTCTCTCTCTTTTTCTTGCTCAATCACTTGACTGAGGGTGGTTGCCATTTGTGGTCTTTTTTAACAGTGTGAAGCACAAGTAGATTCACATTGCATCCAAATCCACTTTTTCCAACTAAACTAGTACACAAATGGATATGAATACAATAGTGCACCTGATCATACTTTAAGACCAACAGATTTGCTAGTTTAACAAGATTGGGAATTGACAGGAAAATGACAACCTGTCAGTCTGACACTAGTAAATCAATTTGCATTGTGCGTTGCATTGTTGTAAGGTAGAGCCCTTCCAGTTAAACCAATCAGATTTAGCCATGCCTTCATGTTGTTGCATCATCAGCTGTCATCTCACTGCTGTACATCGTGATGCATCTCTCCACCGGCAAATTCACCCCGAGTTTTCACCACAGCCACGCAGCATCCATTGAAAATTATTGGTTTTAATAATCTGGCTAAAACCTGGTAATTTTACAGCGATTGGTGTTTGTTCTTGTCCAACTAATTTTCCAGATATCGGTAATTATCTTGATAAGAACAATATTATCAACATGAATAAAGCAGAACTGCTGCCCTTAAATGACATAAGTTGACTTTTACACAAGTTCTGACTGTCTCTCTTTCCTGAACTAATCTGAGCTTTGTATCTTTCTTTAAATTCTGGCCTAAATGTCAGCAGCAGTGTAGACACAATGCACTTTTCTTTCTGACTCTCCTTCACTTCATGTTGGCAAAGCACTTAAAAAAAATGAAGCTCCTAAATTTCTTTCTGCATTGTTCAGTCAAAAAAGCAAAGCAAATGGATGTTGAATATTTATAGACCTGCACAGATGGATATGCAGTGTTTCAGAGGGATTACTTATTGGCACAATGTGTTCACATTTCCTTCCATCTTCGTCTTGAGTAGGATTCAGTTTTTTTCCTTGTCTCTCACTCAAAGACTCTTTGAGTTTGAGCTTAACTGGACCCGGTCTTGGAACTGATGTAGGATTAACTCAAGAGCACACAGTGATGCTCTTGAATTTATTATAACTACGCTTTTGAATATAAATAGACCCAAAAGCACAAAAAAGCTTGAGTCATTTCCTTCTGTGAATATGTGAGTATGATATACTGTAGCCTGGCAGGTATTGACAGTTGACGTTTTCCATTACCACTGGTGGATATAGCCTTGGTGCTTTTCCCTTCACTCCCCTCCCATTGAGCATGAGCAGAGCATGTTGTACATGTTACTCCTGAGTAACCCTCTAAACCAAAGGTGAGACCCCATCAATCATGCTGAACAAAGTCAAGGCCGACATTTCTCCTGGGAGCTGACAGCCGAACAAAAAGCTGATGCTTCACTGTTCTTTGCTAAAAGGCTTCACTTATCAAGAGCATGCCAGCAGAGCGTATGGAACAAATCCAAATCCCTCCACCACTCACACTGGTGAGATTTTAGAGTTGTTTTTCTTCAATTTGTCAAACAGATAGCAGTAGATAAGCATACAGCTTCAGTAATCAAGCATCTGTTAAACACATAAGATCCTGAACCAAGGGTCTAGAGACCAAAGTCCTCCGGTCGCTGTGCAGTACAGTACAGATGAGCACTGCAGCCTGTGTGATCCTGTTAACACTTGCCCCAAAATGTCGGATTTCCGGACATTGCTGTGCCAGCCAGGCTTTCCTATACTAAATAATTACATTGTTAAGTGTCTATTTATTAGACTAATCAATGATGTAATCACTTCACATCACTAATTAGGTCGGGGGTTATTCAGTCACTGCAACCAGTCAAATAACTGTGGAAAGAAACAAATATAAACTGAGTCAATTAAATCTACACATTTAAAGTAATGATTAAAAGTTAAGTCCAGTATTGACTTTCAGGATGTCTGGCAGCCTTTTCCCATGGTGCATAAAGTTGGAAACAAAGTTCTTTTAGATTTCTTTTATTGGCCAAGTATATTTTCACATATAGAAAATTTACTTGGTTAGGTTGGTGCATAGAATATAACACAACAATATTTACAAGTAGACAAAGTATTAACTGAAAAAATGGCAAAAGAGCAAATATTAACAAAGGGGAAAAAAATAAAAAAAATAAGAGACCAATGTTTTATGAAATATGAAAAAATAAGTTAAGCAGGACAATGGGTAATACTCTGGAAGTGTTAAAAAGATGCCAGGCTTCGTCCAGACCTCCAAACCAATATACACAGACATACTGCACGCTATAGTTGCTTTTTTCTGTCTCTAGATCCTCGAGGCAGTATGCCGAACATAGCTGTCACCAACGATCCACACTGTGAAGATGGGAGCAAAATAAATGAGTGTAATAAAGGCTTTAGGTAATGAAAAATACAAAGTTCACTGAAAAAGGACATTTTTTATCAGACAGTCTGTCATGTAACATCTACTGTATGAAAAAGAAGGAGAAAGCAACCCGTGGCTGAGTTTTTACATAATACTGAATACTGTATGTAATGGCATCTGTGCAAAGTAGCTCAGACTGGTACTAAGAGTTTATGTTATATGCAGCGAGTGGAAGCATCACAGGTAGCCAAGACCTCAACAAGTGAATGTACTGAAAGAAATGAACATCTTGTGAGAAAGTACTGTACCTGTCTATCTGAGCAGTCCTATTCAACGTAATCACTTGCACAGCACAACAGCAGTACATGTAATCCCTAGTGGAGATATCTATCAGTATCATAAATATGCTTACAATTTACACCAGCAGTATAAGCGACTAGAACAGGTTTAGTATTAAGTATGGCTATGCTAGCCAGCATCTAACAATTGATGGGGAAAACACTAAATAGCTACTATCAAACACTAGTTAGCGTATGAATATAAGTGGCTGTGGTTAGCACTTTGTCCAGCGCCTTTACATGTAGGGTTTCTGCCGACATAGCAAGTTTGTTTTGGCCCAGATTAGGCGTACATCCCATATACCGACCACATACCACATGGAATGGTGGCACTTATGTGGCCTAGTCCCGTTCTCCAGATCTGGGTGGCAAGTAAGACATAGCAACACCGCATGGCAACAAAAGGGGTGCCAAATTTGTTTTGTGCTATTTGGGTAATAGCCGGCTAGCAATGTCAAGTAGCGCAGCCCAGCTTCTTACCTCAGTATCTTTGCCATAGCTACGGTGGGCGTGTTTGCAACCAGGCGTCATTTTACCAACTTCATCCCCACCTTTGCTCTACATTCTTGCCCAATTTCGAACTAGGAGTTAGGAAGAGTAAGGTGGCGATGGCCAAACAGCCCGCAGTGATCGTCACAACCAACCTATGGGTGACATCTATATCTTTATATACAGTCTATGTGCCTGGCTCCCCTCCCCGAACAGCTGATGTCACAGCATGAACAGAATGTGAATCTAGGAAGTAACACAGTTGGTTGGTCTACAAATCTCGCTTGCAAATTATAGTAACAATTGTTGTGCCTACCTTTGTTTAGTTTTATCAATATAGGGTGTACATTAGGTATCATGAATGCATTGAGGCCTATGGACCCTGTACTGGGAGTTGAACTAGCCTGTCAGCTGCTGGCATTGTAGTAATTCAAAGACCCTGTCGGGCATTGTGCTCGTATCAGGCTTATGTGTATACGCATTCATTATTGGAGTTCTTTGCTTTGCATGTTTCCAGAATAAACAAGTTATTTTCATGCTAATTGTGCCTCAGCTAAAAAAAACTCATTATGCAACACGAGGGCTGTCATTCCCGTGACCCATTAAAAGTGCTCCTGCTGGAAAACTTTCTGAGCTTTTGCTGTAAAATTTAGACAAAACTATGGGTTGGCTGGCTGAAGGAAAACCGACTACATCATTAAAACATAAGAGATGATAAAAAGTATTTTATCTGCCTGAAGAGGATTGTCTTTTCGCTAGCTCTCATAAGGGAAAAATATAAGAAGAGGAGCAAAGGGAGTTCTCCAGTGAGAGAAACGAGGCACAACTGTAATGAACACGTGATTGAATCCATGTTTCTCTGTTTGCAGGAGATTGCCTCTGCCTGGACGGATACATGAAGGACCCAGTCCACAAGCACCTCTGCATCCGCAGTGAGTGGGGGCCCAACCAGGGGTAAGCTACTCTAATCACCTGAAGAGGACAGTTAATGGCTGTTCATTATCAAGCTGAGAAGAAAGAGGGATGAATAATTCACCACAAGGAAATCCTCCTATGTATCAAGGCCATTAATTTTCTTGGACAGATAAATGAAAAAGGGGCCGTGATGATACCGAAGCCAATTATCATGTATAAGTCATGTTTAGGTGCTCATGAGTTAGGAGTAACTAAACTATAGATTCACAAGCAACTAATTATCTGGATGCAGAGAACAGTTATTAACTGTTTTCAGGGCTAATCCAATTTTTACCTGATACATTACAAAACATATCAGGATTGTAAACAGTATTAAATTGAATTAAATTGCAATTAAATCAGAAATAAATCATCAAGCAGTTTCATTAATCCATCCAATACTATCTAATTTTATTTATTTGAAAGAAACTCCAGCCCCTGTCTTATTTTGGGCTTTTTGTTAGAAACATTTGCCACTTCCAAGTTCCATTATCCCATCACTGGGACATATTCAGGTGTAACCTCTGCAGCCACAGCGTGTTTTCAATGGCTGCAAAGCTACTCCCCATGGGGTGTATTGATCTTTATGTAAAAACTAACAAACTAACAAGACAGTTGTGTGAATGTTAGCACAATCAATAGATTACTTTTCAGACAATTATTGTCAGACAGGTTATTGGTGTTTTATCATGTTATTTTGATTTGCCCCTCTCTCTGGGTTTAAAATCACCTCTATAACGATTCATTATAATGATTCCAAGTGATGACTTAACATATTTTGGCTTTGAAAATAGCTGTTTCAGACTGTGCCACAGGAAGTCATATAAATGTTTAATTGGGTTCACGGTTTCTTACTAAAAAGTCCTTGACATTTGGCCAACACCACATCCCCGGTGCCAAACACTGGGTTTGTTGTTTGTGCAGTTACTTTCCTGGACAGAACATGTCACCTCTGAAAAGACAGTGTTGACTAACTGGACATAGAAATACACAACATCTATCAGTAAAATGTAAAAGCCTTACAATATATGTTGTGATTTCCTTTTATAAAATTATATTACGAATTCATCGTTCAAATTAAAATTTAAACAATATACATACTGAAACGAATCAACTTTTAGAAAAGAAAATATTGCTGATAATAAACACAGGATACATCTTTCCTGTGGCACACTCAAGGCTCCATATAAGTGTTGTGATATTTTAAAGCAACACTATGCAGCTTTTACAGAATAACAGTTCTAGCGCTGAAGTGGTTTTCATGTAGAAAACCATTTCCACGTCCCACTCACTGTACTGAAACATAACTGAGCAGTGGTTATCACCCATGGTCCCTGGCTTCCTAAACAAGAAGAGCTGCTACTGTGACGAACACACCAATCTTTGTTTAGAATTTCTTTATGTTTTAAGTTTTCTCACTGAATATCGGCGATAAGCACTGGCTTTTAATGACTTCACTTGAAGCTGTAACCAACAGTCAGTTCAACAAGAGATCTCAAGTTACATATAGCGAGAACAGGCCCTATGGTTGAGGAGTGGGGATGAAGGGGAAACATTCTCTCTATTCTAAGTCAGTGAACCATCAAAATTACATAGCATCTGTTTTTCTAAGGTATCACAAATATAGTGTTGTGCTTTAAAATAAGTAATTACCCCCCCTCAGAGAAATGTTTGCCAATAGAAAAGGAAATGTGTCATCATTATGGTTTTTCATTTTCAAATAACTATGTACTAGATCTCTTTAGAGACAGATTTGTGATCATGCTTTATCCCCTAAACTTGTATGGTCAAGTAATTGGATTAAATGAGCCCTTTACCTGTTGTATTTTCTTCTAAACAAAAAGTTACTGTTGCATGTGTTTGTAACCAAAACATACTGTGTATTTCCTTTCCTATACAACATTTGCAAGTGCGCTTTTCACATACAATATTTTGCATTGTTTATGTAACATTTTCCTTGTGTGCAGTCTTTTGTTGGCACATGTACTGTATTTATATGGCCATGTACACCTCTAAACTCTAAATCTGGGCATTAGGAAGAAGCCTTCCACAGCAACATGCCCTGGGTCACCTGCACAATGACACTCCAGCATGTGCAGCCTTGTGCACAACATGAAAACAAAGCAGGGATCCATTCATAAAAACATCATCCACAGCATCACTCATGGTCAAAATTCCACAGGGCGCCTTTTAAGAAATGCCAAGCATAAATACATTCCCTGCTTTGATATTTTTGTGATGTTTTGTGGACTGGCGCTGGGTTTTCCTACCAAAAGAGGATTTCATCACACACTGAGACTGAATTTATTATGAATGGCGAGAAAAGCTCAGCCTATAAAACCACTAGTGTCTGGCTTGCAGCAGACAGATCGAGCTGTATTCTCTTTATTTTCACTCTATTACACGTCAGCTTTGAAATGTGGATTTTTGTTTTTTTTAGACATCCCAATTTCCCCCCTCAGACCTGTGCACCTCTGTATCTCATTTCCCTGGAGCTCTCCCTGTGTCTCTGTCACAAGCGCTCCCTGGGGTGACTTAAATGTTTAATGACCGCAGCCTGTGGCATGGAAGCTGCCCCCCCCCCCCCCCCCCCCCTTCCTTGATGTTCTTTTTGCTTACAGTGGTGTAGGAGTTTGCTCAGAATGACATTGGGCCCTTGTCACTTCTCCTCCTTACACTCTCACTTTGCAGACTGTTTAGTCCCCGAGCTGCCACTCCCCATTAATCTCCATCATTCTCCCTCTCTCACTTCTGCCTCCTGGCATCTGTCTCATCCCCTCGGCGTTCCTCTCTCTCTCACGCTCTCCGTGTCTCTCTTTTTCCCGTCGCCTGCTCGCTCCGTCACCCTCCGTCTCTTTCTCCCACTCTGTCTCACCCTGTCATCCTCCCTTATCCCCTCCCCCTGGTAAATGGATATGAGCCGAAGTCCCACTGCATGTCATCTGCCGGAGAACACATTTTTCAATCAGCATGTTTACACAGAGCACACATCGTAATGCCGCTTGTGATTTGTGGAGGCTTTTGGAAGGCGGGTATGACGCAAAGTTCGACACTGAAATATGGCTTGTGATTCCAGGAGGTTTAGATTAGGGGGATGGATACACTGAAAAATGTAACACTTCTCTTGCTTTGATTTTAAAACAATTTTATTCTCTCTCCTCTTTTTTGTCTCTTTCTCTGATCTTTTCTTTTTTTCCATGCCAGTCCCTGGCCCTACACTATCTTCCAACGCGGGTTTGATCTTGTGATGGGAGAACAACCCTCTGATCGCATTTTCAGGTGAGGGAAAACTTCACAAAACTTTGTTTTATATGACTGCAATTTCTGAGGTGCTGCAAAACTCTTTACAGACGATTGTGTCATCAGATAAATTGTTATAATCCCAGTACACCAGCTTTGATTATCTCCTCATGATTATTAGGATGCTGAGCTCTGGCTGAGCTCCGGCCTACTGTAGCGGTGTTTCACTTAAAGGTGCTTATTATCTCTCTGGTCATATCTGTGCTCTGCTGCTCAGACTCAAGTTTTAATTGAGCTATTGCAGGTGCATGCTTAGTTTGGAGCAGCAGTTCATATTTATCAATTCCTTGTGAAAGTGTGATCACATGAAAAGAAGTCCTTTCACAGGATTGCAATGTCTCACTTGGGCTGCTTTCAGACATTCACCGAACTCCAGATATTCTCCTGTTATTCTCCTGAGGGGGTGCATGTGAGACAGCAAATGTCTGATTGAGAGAGCGAGACTTTCTCTCGAGTCTCTCTTGTTGAATGAGTCCATGTGAGAACACAGCAGGAGATCCTCTTCAGGATTCACCGCCAAGGAGTGGGCATGTTGATTATGTCTCTAATATGTGACCAAAACTGAAAGAAACAAAAATAATACAAATTGCTCAGTGAGAAAAAGACACAGACCAAGATGCCAAGAGAGCTTTGCATGATAAAATCGCCTGTGCCGATGTGCTGTAAAAAAAATACATGTGATATCCTCAAGAATTTATACATTCCGTCCTCCCTCCTAAATGTTGCACAACCCTTCACCTGAACTCCTGATATTCCTGTGTTCTTGTGAACACTTCAGAGCGAAGAATCTCCTGCAACGTTATTCACGTGTTAAACAACCTCTGGAGAAAGTCCGGACCAAATTCGTCATGCCTGAAAATGTCTTGGCAGTGGTGCAAGTCTTAATAATAAGATTACTTGTGACAACTCTATATTTATCTTCGTCTTTCCATTAAGGAATAAAGTTGTCTCCATAAATAAATTATTCTTCATTCAGTTTGTGCTGACACTCGGTCCCAAGCCTATTCACTAGAGCTGTCAAACGATTAAAATATTTAATCGCGATTAATCGCATTTTGTCATAGTTAACTCGCGATTAATCGCAATTAATCGCAAATTTGTATCTATTCTGAATGTTCCTTCCTTTATTATTTTTCCATAATTTTACTTTCGTTTTAATGCTCTTATCAACATGGAAAGTGGATTGGCTTGCTTTATGCAAATGTTTTATATTATTGAAAAACAACATTGCCAAACAGGGTGGTACAAAATAAAATTATAAAGTGCACATTTCAGGTAAACAAGGACTCAGCCTATAGTGCAGTTAAACCATGGCATAATATTTTCTTTTTTTCAAGTTTGCTGTGAACATAGCAGTCAGTCCTCTTATTTCAGAAACAAATAAAAGGTAAGCCTACTACTTCTTTGCTTTAAGCTAGCTACTCAACAGACAAGCAACAAATAACAAACAAACAAAATACACAGGCAGGTGTCGGCCTACTTTGAAATAAATGAAACACAGAACTTTGTAGGGCTATTTGAGTCCTCCCCTTATTTGTGGAAAATGTATGAAATAAGAAGTACCCTATTTTTAAATAAATAAAAACATATAGCTGCAGCCTAATAGTGTAACGGACTGGGTTTATGTTTATGTTTGGTTTTGACGTATGCTCAGTAAAACACTGTTGAAGGAGCGCTCTGATGTCTGACGGTCAGTGAAGAGGTCTGGGTGGGACATGTGACTGTTTGGACCAATAGGATGGGGGGATCGGGGATCAATGAGGAAGTGAAGTGTTGATGTCTGCGAGTGACGGAGTAACAGCGAGAGATGCACATGTTCGTGTAGAGGAAAATACCAGTTACTAAACCACGAAGAAGTTCCGTGTCCTGTGGGACGCTACAATAGCTTTAAAATATATATTTTAGGTGGCGAAATATTAAAACAAAAAGCGAGAGCAGGTCAGACTGGAGGCGAACACAGATACTGAAGCTGCAGCTGCAGCTCTGCTTTAACTCGAGTTAAAAAAATTGACGGCGTTAAAATGGGTTTGCGTTAACGCCGTTAATAACGCGTTAAACTGACAGCCCTACTATTCACAGAAGGCATAAATCTTTGAAGTGACATTAATTAATAGATTAACACTATCAAAAAGCAGTGTGTGTTAAAAAAAGTGAGACAGTATGAAAGGGTTCGCTCTCTGTGATGAACCTACAGAGAATTATCACCCGAAGCTGAACCTTTCCTCAGCTTTTCTACATGAGTTTGAGCTCATTTTTTAGTTGTCCGGCCGACAGCTTCACTCTCAAAGCTCTCATAACATCGTTTTCAGCTGCTGTTTTCAGTAAATAAGCTCTAAAAATCCTCTGTACACTACATGCACAGCATCAAACAGCCAACAGATATATTGCGTAGCAGGTGAACCTAGGGGAGCTCTTAGCAACTGTAGACATTAGATATTTCACTCAGTCAGATCTCTAAGATAAAAAAAACAAAGTGAATTTTGAATGTACTTTTAAAGGTGGCCAGAAACACGTATTCAAATAAATGCTTATGCTCCTCCTGAGCTGATGGATGTGTACACAACTTGTCTCCGCTGCCCCCTAGTGGCCAGCATATCTCCAGATCTATCTTGTAAAAGTAAAGCAGTTATATCGTCACCTCACTGAGTTGTGTTCGCTTATATCGAGCAGACAAGAGACAGCATTAGCCTTCATGTGGAAGTGGTGGTGACCCAAGAACTTTAAATCCACTCTTTATTCTCTCATTTGGTCTCCACCAACTAAAGAGAGAAATGTTGGAATACTGCTCCACTGTGGTCACCAGCAATTTGATAATTTTACCTGCTGATTGGTCCCTGGGTTTGGTATTATCAATATGGAGCCTTTGAAAGCCCATAATACTAATCCAAAAATATTCATGATACATCAATACAGATTATTATTAGCTTGTTCAACTAGCTAGTCTTCGTTTTGTGCCTCACTGGGGGCGTCACAGCTCTCATCTATTATTATGATCAACAGACACGTGACATCACGACAAGCTTGCAAGTTCACAGCCCCTATTTAATGTCCCATTCCCCAAACTAACACTTTGAAAAACTCATTCCATTGTGCCATCTTTACAATTAACGTCCCCTTCTACCTTTAACTGTAATCAAAATTTAAAACACCTTCCATTGGTGTTTGTATTGCATCCATATGCCTTGGGTTGTATCTTTTCTTTCACAGCTGCACAATTAATTGTCCTATGGCGACAAGTAAAGTAGTTGATTGATTGTAGAAAGTGCTTTGACACATAGTCCTCCCTGCCAGCATGTCTCCTGGTTTCCTGCAAGAGGCCTTTTCCTTCTCATTCTGTCCAGCTGTGCAGTTTAAAATTGCTTTCTCCTCAGACTGCTCCCACCCAGCCATCCATCCTAATTTAAACGTTTCGGTCTCTTGCTTTGAACTTCACCAAACAACCCCGTAGGCTCCACACGTTGGGGAGAGGGAAAAAAGGGCCTTGAATGTCACCCAGCGCTCCGAGAGCCGTGCAGCCATCATCGTGTTTGCTTAAGCAGATATTACCATTAAACAACGCAGCAAATGAGGCAATTAGAAACACAGTGGTAGAGAGAGTGGGATGAAACAAAGCAAAGTCAAGGATGCATGCAAAATTCTCCTAAGGGTTGGCATACAAGCACACGGCGTTTGTCATTTGCACAGTATTAACTGCCAGGCGCTCCTTCGAGAACTGCAAACATGTTTTCCACTCAACAACTGTCCCCTCGTGGGATCTCTCAGGGTTTTCCACCTCCAGTGTTTTTTTTACGTTGGTGCTAATTTGTCCCATGGCCACCCATATATACGTCACACTGCATCACAGGGAATTTCTGGTCTCCTGTTGTGCACGTTCCCATAAGGAATGGTGAGTGTCTGGTGAGAGAGATGGAAGAAAGAAGAAAAACATGCGGAAATATTAACATTTAGATAGATTCTAATAACTTACGAGAAACCCAACTTTTACAGTAAGCGGGAGACCAGCAGCACTTTGATCCAGCGCAACTTGACTTTGAAACAAAGGGAGTAATTGGCTGGATGTAATTAAGTGTTCTGCTTACACAGTGGTTTAATCATTCTGTTCTTAAAGGGACTGGTAATGCGTGCAGCCTCCATGATTCACTGCCCTTTCCTTATGCTAAGTTAGCATTTTCTTACATGCAAATTGAACAATTGTGAATGGGAAAATGTGTTTAGTCTGCATAAAAATGGATGTCAACCATTTAATCAACAAGTTCCTTTCCTCTGTGCTACAAGTACGCATGCATAATGAATCAGCTCTAATAAAGCATTTGATGTAAATCAGTGTGGACTGTTTAACTTAAAAGTGTAAGTATTACGTTTCATGTGCAGACTGTTTAAAGATTGATGATATTCATTGACTCACAAATAAATAATTGTTTTAAAGCCCTCGTCCCAGACATTGTTTACAGATTTATAGGCCTGTTTTGCCTCAGGGGAACCTCTTATTGGCTCTTTTTCGTCAAAGTATCTCATTTGGTATGCATTGTGTCCATTAGCACACAGCGTTCTTCTGCTCAAGAAAGAGTTATGCAAAAAGGACAAGTTTGCTGAAAGCTAAAATAAATAAGCCCCAACCGGCTTGATGCCATTATTCATAGTCACTGATGCAGCGGAAACATTCATCTTCGAAAAGTAGCCAGCGTGACAGGACTTGGTGGATGCTTTTTCACGCTAGGAAGACCAGACACTGATGTGGTGTTGACTTCACTTATTTAACAAGGGGTGTTTGTGTCTCTGGGTCCTGTGGCTTTCTTAAGTTTGAGTAAACCCTGATGATGTCATAAAGTACATCTTGATTTTGGTTTGGAGACTTCACATTTTGAGCAGAACCGCTGCATCATTAACACATGATGCATCCAAAAGAGAAGAAAAAGACCCTGCAGTTCCACCAGGCATTTAAACAATGGAAACAATTTGTGACAAGGCGTTTAATGTCGTGAAGAATTAAGCAACTAAAGAGACAGTGGAGTAGTTGGAGAAGAATATTAGCCTTGCTAGACGTAGACGGGAATGCTAAAAAATGCCGGTTGTACATTTTTCATTGTTTGTAAACAAACATGATTCATCCGATTCATTGCAGAACTATTGTATGGTACTTCCTTGGTTTTGCATTCCTAATAGCTTGACAACAGAGTGTGGTTCAGTGTTGCGTTAGTTTGTTTCTGCTGCCATCCAGTGAACAAAAATATTACTTACTTGGTTATACTATTTTCGCTCTGCGTAAATAATCAGTACGAATGACAATTATTAATCAAATTCTATTGTGTCGACATGTAGTCTTTTTAGTTGATCAAACTTCATCTCTCCTTTGTCTGGGTCGCTTATCAATAAGGAGGATTTTGTTTTTTGTCTTGTTTCTACCAGCATTCCACTGACTTGACCATGTTTTTTAAAAAGCATAAACGTGTAAACCTTCTTGTCTCATGCACCCTTGTCCTGTGCAGGTTCACATACACCTTAGGAGAGGGAATGTGGCTGCCATTGAGTAAAAGCTTTGTCATCCCCCCTGCCGAGCTCGCCATCAACCCCTCAGCCAAGTGCAAGACGGACATGACGGTCATGGAGGACGCGGTGGACGTAAGGTGAGTGATGACTTTTCCAAGGACCCTTTTCATTCAGTGTTCAGGGTCCGGCATACCCGATGTCCAAGGAGCTTGGGACCAGTGAAAGTGTATCTAGGGCAGGTTGATTGACCTGAAATTGGCAAGTAACTTATTTTAGGGCCAAAAGGAAGAGGGATTTACCAATGTGATATACCAAAAGGTAAAGTTGGTTCAGAACTATGGTGAAATCTACATGTCATCTCATATAGCAGTCTAACATTAGCTGGGTTGAGCTGAACAGCTGTGATATCTGTTTTAAGTTAAGTAGCCATTACTAACGTGAAAATGTCCTAAGTTTAGGTCGACACAAAAGACAGGCTGTTCATAAGTTGCTTATCACAGATTTCTTTGTGTCCAGGTCAGACTGTTCTGTCACTGCTTAGTAACTATACTGATGCTGGCTAACTTCAACTGTTACCGTTTCTGACTGTGTAATGTCTACTGCTGTATGATTTTATCTGGAACTAGTTTCAAAATAAGCCATCATTTTTGGTATAAGGTGAGGATGTTGTTCCATTGATGTGTGGATTGCCACACTATGCTGTTGGATCAGTATGGATTATTACAACAAACATTTAATTAACATAGTAGAAAATAAATCCAATATGAAATGTTGATATAATTATTACCAGAACATTAACAATGCATTAAGTGTCACATCATTGAAAAAAATATCTTATATCAACCCAAAAGCACGTTACTTGAGCAGGTTTAGGGAATAATAAGAGTTCTTGTGAGCAGGCAGAACAGAATCCAGGGTCCAGAAGGCTGGTCAGAGTGGAGATCAGGCAAAACAGAGCAAACAGGGTTAACACTGGAAAGCTAGGAACAAACACACTAGACGATCTGGCAGAGAAAAGAGGAAATGAGCCATTATATATACTGGGAGACTAATGACTGATGGAAAGTAGGTGAGTCTGGGGGTGGGGCAGGTAATGGGATCCGTGAAACGAAGTGATGCAGAGCAGGGGGGAGTGGCTGAAATCTGAAATGACATGAGAATTAGTGCATGCAAAAAATAAGATAAGACAATGGAAATGTTAAGAGCTGACTGAAGTTGTGACACCTGTCAAACTCTATGAAAAAAGTGTTATACATGTTACTACAGAAAGCCCAGATGAATAAATATAATATTTAGGTAGGATACTACTACTACTGATACTACTACCCACCCCCAAAACCAACACTACCACTTGCAGAATACAGCTGCTGTTGACTCTCTGAACACGTCTCACTGTTTGTCTTCACACTTAATGAGCATTTGTTTTTGTATTTATTATTGTTGCAGGGAGTCTTAAGTATCCCTGTGAGGTAGATGCAGAGGTCTTGGCAGTCATTATTCAAAGGGTAATAAAACATCCAACACATAATCAATTATGAAGAGGAAGAAAAAAACAGAGTAAAAAAAAGAATAAGGAGAAGTAATCGCTTTGCGATACAAAGCCATAAAGAGCATTTCGATTGTTAAATGGTTCATAACTCCTTCAAAGACAATCTGCTCCGTGTGCAGCGGCTGTGGTTGTGCATGCGCTGCAGAGATCCATAAATTATCCGAACACAATGCTGCAGTATTAAACTGGACTCAGTTCACGGCAGTAACAGACAACACACTAAATTTGGTTTGGGGTGTTTTGATGTTCCTCAGTCCAGAAAGTAGACTGTATATAAACATGGAGGATATAATGGCTCCTGAAAAGTGAAGCCACATTGTCTTGATTGCCCCCTAGTGGCTGGCTTAACCAAGCCTCCAAGTTAATGGATGGGACATGGGCAAAACTAAAAACCAGATACGCATCAAATAGAGTACATCAGAGATGGTTTCTGTCGATAGTTCTTATTGCAACCATGTGTGCCCAAGTGCATGTTGTCAATTACCTGTTTGATGCCATAAAAACAGGGTGAAACATCGTGATTGACAGCTGACACTGATTGGTCGTGACGGGTCAGGCACCTATGTTAGTGGGACATCTTTACCGCGGCTCACCCATCACTGTTGTACAGACTTTGGCTCCATGACGTCTTCTTTATTATGGCTTCATTTCTGGATGGTTGGAGGAAGTGGAGAAGCACTGTCTGTCTTTATATACAATATACAGTGTTCAAGATTCAAGTTTCACTGATACATTCTTCATATTTAAGCAACTAATATGCATTTAGTTTACGGCGGATGCACATTTGGCAGAAGCCTTATACAAATTCTAGACTATGCATATTAGTGCTACCTTGAATATTCTGACTGATATCTGATTCTGGCATAGACAGCCGAGATAGTAAATGATTAATTTAAATATCATTAGGACATTGATTTCAGATTTGACCTTTGAGTAAAGTTTGATTAAGATTTTGTACGGATTAGAAAATCAATCCCAATCTACCCTGTTACTGTGGAAGCTCAAACGAGCAGAGCACAGGCAAATATTGCTTTAATAAGATTTACTGTACATGTAAGTGAAAGTGCAAAAAGTGTGATTCCTGCCTTTCTGCCTTGTTTTGCTAGGTTGTGCTATCGTACTAGTATCTCAAATGTTCTTGTGAAGGACAGACCCCATAGATATTTATTGTTAGACCCTCTTTTGTCATTGGGCAGGAGCATCATGACTCGCCCAGAGAGTTAAGGCGACTGCAGTTGTGTTGACAGCATTATAAAGTCAGTGTGAACAGGATCACTTTTCAGAGAGGAGGTATGTTAATGTAATTAGTGGTGGGAATTGTCTCGTACCTGGAGCATGCCCTGTCAACACGTTAATGTGCACAACCGTGTCAGATCCTGCCCTGTAGTTACCAGTGGTTATTTGCCCTGTGAAAATTATGTCAGGTACAATTAGTCTCGCTCAAATGCGTATCCCCATCATTTCCCCTCATTAGCATGATGCTCAAGTTATGTCGGTCAGTTCATTTAAGTCCTGCAGCGGGAATACCATAAAACAAAACTGACCCTAACTAATGGCTCCAGCTGACTTAGTACATTTCTTTTTTTATTGTGCAGCTAATTATCAAACAGAGAGTGCAAGGTCTCTGACACAAAGAGGATTTTTTAAAGAAACATAGTGAGCTGAGTTTGCAGTATTATTTTGGTTTGAAAACTTGTCAAAAAAAAAGTCAGTTACACAATAGAAAATATAGGTGTCACTTTCACTTAAAGTGCACTGCCGCCTCATAGCATTGTATGTCTGCATAGCTATGGGTACTGCGGCCCCCCCACACTCTAGTTGGAGAGGCTAAAACGTAAATGTGTGTTGTTTGTTTCTGTATGTCATCACTGATACGGTGATGACCTGTCCATAGTCGGTGGGGATTCGCTCCAGCTTTCCCACAAAGGAACAGTGGTGTAGATAATGAATAGATGAATCTTCACTTTCCAATGAATTCATTGCCCTCATTTCCTTTTTTATAATTTATCATCTGACCTTAATGCAAACAAATGACCCTGTGACAAGATGCCTTTTGTTAATTTATCTATATCTAGTTTTGGTACTGTTTGCACGAAGGTGCCAATGGGTATGGATGAAGAAGCAAGCGCTCAGCTGGGCTTCAAATTTAATTGATGACAGTCGAGGGTGAAGGGGGAGAAGCTGAGACACAGCATTTCACAGTTGAGGCCTTTGGTGAACTAGTTAAAAAGTTATGATACAAAAAAAGTATATGAAGTGTTTTTGCTCACCTGATGATCATGAGTTGTTGCAGTTGTCGAGATGTCTCACACAAACACAGATACTATGCAATTAAATTGTATGGTTCTGATAGGGCTTTGCATGGTGTGACACTGTGAGTCCCCTATCAGACAAAATCATTTTAAGTTTTGTATTTATATTTTCTATACTCTGGGGCTTTGAAGGATATAAACAAGAAGTACAGTCGGACCATGTATAGATTTAGTTAGCTGTGGGCTGTTTTTGTTTGTGCCTATATTTGTTTATTTTGGGAAATAGGCATCATTACAAGTATACTGAATTCAATCTTAGCTGATATATTCGAAGCACCCATGGGTCTTCATGAACCATACTTTTATCTGAATACAATTTGAAAGGATTTTTTTTTCTCTCAAACACGTTCTGGACTTGTCTAATGAGCATATTTCTATTTATTTATTTAGGCTTATGGATTTTTTAGTATGGATAATCTCCAAAGGAATTGTAAGTCACTGAATTATTAAAAAACATGTGTTTTTTGTATGTTTGTTTACATTTGACCAAATTGTGACTCTTGGGTTTGCTTTTTTATGAAAATTGTGGCAACCGGATATTATTGGTATTAAAGGTCTGCCATTGCCACAGGTGTGAACTGTTAAGTGGAACAAATCTAGTGGCGATAATGCAACTATTGCTTCTTCACCTGTGACTTGCAATTAAGCCTCTATAAAGTTATACGCCATCCATCAGATAATTGCTGAGATTTTTCTGTGATAGACCTAGAGACAGAAATGCACATTCCAAGAGCCACACAAATAGCATAGCACAATGTATTCAAGTCTCTTACAGTAGTCACATTGCTTTTTATCGGGTATGTTTTTTGTTGTTTCTGTGGCCCATGTGTAAATGAATAGAGCCAATTCCATAAAATACCTTATCCTCATCACATAATGTAAGTGATGTGATGAGGATAAGGTATTGTAAGTGACTCATCCTTGGAATCCTTGCTAAGTAGGTTGAATTCCAGCAAAAGGAGTACAAACATACATAACTGTCTTAGACCATCAGGATTAACATTGTATCACTTAGACATCATCCTCTAAGTCACTGATGCCACATGGCAATGTCCCAGCTTTCTTTAAACATGCTGTTAGTATGATCCTTATAATTAACAAACTAAAATTGTTATTCTTGAAAAGCATAACGGACATATTTCAATCATGTTTAAGGATGCACAATACCACACTTAATGAGACGAGAGACCACTCTCCTGAGGGTGACACATTTGTTTTTGTCTTTATATTCAATAAAATTTCAAGGTGTTCTTATTTAACAACTCTCAACAGGCTTTGACACTCCATGCTCTTGGTGGCAATAGCAAACAGGCCCTTCAGTGGACTCTCTCCTACCTGCAAGACCAAATCTAATTCTCCTAGAATAGATTGTTTCCTTTCCCATCCCATCTCATGTGGAGTACCACACAGCTCCATATTAGGCTTCCTTGGGTATAAATGTTTGTTTCTGTGCTGATGACAGCCAGCTGTACCTTCCACTCAACCTTGACCAGTGCTTTTACATCATGGATATCAAAAAGCTGATGTTCTCAACGTAGGCTTTGCAAACAGCTGTAGTAACAAGCTGCTGAGACCCTTCTTATTATCCCTGCTTATTAATCAGTGCACTCAATTCCACAAACACACACACACACACACAGTTAAAAGCCTATAAATGCACTAAACATGCGTCTCCTTCGGAAAATTATGTATAGGCTCTTTCCGTTATTTCAGCATCCTTTTATCCCTATAGACAGACATGTTGACTGTGCTGATTAATCAGGTCCATTGATCTTTTTGACATTTATCTTGTATCGGTTATTTATGTGACATATATGCTGATTACTATAATTCTATTAACAAGAGCAGAACAGTAGGATGATCAGTACCAAGGCCAGAACACGTGCATGCAGTTGCTGAGACACAAAGTGGATTACTTTGATAAAATTTATTCAATATTTAATGTATTGGTATTTCGGCTTTCTGAATAAATTGTAAAGGATGGGTGTTGTAGGACGTAGGGGATCTATGGACAGAATTTGAAAATAGTATTCTAACCCATTACTGAACAATCGCCTGATATTAGGCACTGGTGGGGTTTTGCTAGCTTAGAATTAGCCCTTTATAACTACAAATTTCACCACAAAGTTTCTACTGTAGCCAAGAATGGACAAACATTAGCTCCACAGAGGCCCTTTTGCTTTGATTATTTATTTATTTTTACATCACCTGAAGGTGCTCTTAAATGTATAGAAAGGGGAAGATGACGGCAGGGGTATCAATTTTGGTTGCAGTCTGCAACCTCACAGCTGTATGTCACTAAATCTCACACCCTGAACCTGTAACATAAATTATAGACTGTATTTAAAGACGGACAATATGGCAGCTCTACCAAACGTGAATTCAAAGCGTCCTCATCATTATCTGTTTACTGGCTTCTATAAAGGTCAAATGTTCAAATTTTAATGTTTCTGATAAATTAGTTAAAGATTTAGAAATTTGTCTATTTTTAGTTATTTGATTATATACAAAAGGGGTGAAACATCAAGATTGACAGCTAAGACTGATTCACAATTGGTTGTATCAGCCGGACATGGCTAACTCAGCTCCATACACCAGTCGCTACTGCACAAGCTCTTGCTCCCAATGGACAGGATGGTGTTTGTTTACTCAATGTTTCAGCTTCATTTCTGGAAGTCTGAGGAAGTGGAGACACATTGTCCATCTTATATATATATTTATGTGACATGAAGTCAAGTGGTAGGACATATATATAGCAGAATATCAATTTCTCAACTAACCATGGTATTGCTATGAGTGTAAGTTAGGTGTATACAGCAAGAAGTTGTTATACTTGCATCAGAAGCCCCCCCCCCCCTCCAGCTGTGAATGATAGTTTCTGAAATGTGCAGTCACAGTTCATGGAAAATTTACAATATGTTTTTTGTATTTTGCATGAGTCTATAAACTGGAGGTGATTTGAAAGTATGCCAATAAAATAAAAATGAAAAACATCAGGCTAAACCGAAGGATGAAGTCATTACCAGCCAATGTGAACCCTTACAGACATTTTTAGATTGAGATTTCTCCGGAAGAGGTTGATTGACTTTCATAAATCCAATCAGTGATTCCTTTTAAATACTGTAATAGCCATTTGACTTATCTCACTCCGCTCAACTGAGTTAAAAAAAAGGTCTGACATAAAGTGTACAGCCTTTCTCAGTGAATGTGGCATCAACATTTAAAATATAAAAAAGGCTGCTTTCTAAGAAGGAAATATGTGGGCTTGTTGCTGGGCATAAATCACCAACCTGTTGATAATTATGTGAGTAAAAAAGAGATGTAGAGATACCCATGTGTACATATGGCTCCAGGAGGTGTGTATGTGAATGAAGTGTGTACCATAGCTGCTCAAAAGACACGTTTAAAAAAAAATAATTTTAGCATTGACTGACAGAAGCCATAAGTGACATGCTGACGCACACAATACCTACACAGTATTTAAATTGAGGCACAACATGTTGCTGTTAAAAAAAGGCTTTTATTTCCAGTTACGGTGGATAGAGCCTGAGCGTCTTGTTGCACAGATTGCTAAGTATTAAACATAGACTGTAGATGAACGTCTTAAATTATAAACCTGAAATCAATTTAGAATGATTTATCGTACTTGTTTCAGGGACCACAACAATGCACAGTGTCATCTGTGTTTCCGGACCAGTAACTCAGCAAGAACAGTGATATATTTGCCGCTGTCACAGTCTTACCTGAACCTCAGAGGGGAACTCTGCAGATTCTACACATCAAAGTGTGTTTACAGGAATTGGGGAGTACTACTGCATATGTGAGAAAAAAGTGTACAAAGCCTTTTGTGGCTCCGGAGGGAGCTGTGTCAAAGTCTCTTTTCACTTAGGTTGGTGAGGGCTGCAGACTGCAAGACTGGAGGAAATACAAATAAAAACTGGGACTTTAGGGTGAGAGAGAAGGGAGCATTAGCTGCTGGTAGCGAGATCGCCAAATCTCCAATTGAATTGTCTGTGGTCAAGTTACAATGTGGGTTACATAGGTGCAACCTGCCTTTTTGTCGATAGGTTTTGATAAGAATTAATGTAAAAGATGATGAAACATAATGAAAAGCTATAAAGGAAAACAAGTATTCAATATCTCATTCGGCTCAATTGATTATCATTACACAGTGTGAAATGGTTTGCACTGTATCCTCATAGGTCTGATGGTTTTAATCCCAGTTCAGGTGCTTTCTTTCTGTGTGGAGTTTGCATATTCTCCCCGTGTCTGTGTGGGTTTGGGTAGGCTTAGGGGGTTAGGGGTTTCAACGTTTTTATAAGACCAATAAAAGGGAATTGTGCAGGGAGGTGCAAGGAATTAGTAAGCAGATGTCGACCTGTCACGTCAGTAAGGTTCCTGCTCCTCCAATTGCTTAATTTTAGTGATTTCTAGAGAAATTAAGAGATAAACCTAATGATATTTCACTGGAAAATAGCAGAAACGAGAGAAAACTCTGTAAGTGTGTGAGCATCATTATTATTCCTCTGATCGTCTTGTGACCAATCTGATTTGAATTTAGGGCCGTTGGAGTTAGATACTGATGTTTACATAAAATCTTAGCTAATATCTCATTTGTTTATTAATCTGAAAAGTATGTTCTTCTATAATGTGACCAGTAGCAATACAAGAGCATTTCCAGTCAGTACCCCCCTCACCACAACAATAGCTCTCTTTGTTTCACTTACGGTGTTTCATTTAGTGTAAATATATTCAGCTCTTCAACCCCCTGGACTCCATGCTCACACATTTACATTCCTCCTTCTTTTTTCCATTGTGGCATCCTTTTTCAAGACACTGTAAATAACTCATTTCCCTCTGATCTGACATCTGATGAACCCTATCTTCAGCTCTCCCTGGGGGCCACAGGGAAACACAGCTAACACCTACTTGAAGCTACTGATTCCCTTCGCTCTTGAGCTGCATTTCCACCGCGTTTCATAAATATTTGTCACTCCGACTTGATCCGGAGCAGATGGTTAAATAGCGACGTTCCCTGATCTTCCTCCGCACGATGAGTCGCCTCTGTGGCACTTACGACTTCACAAGGACTCAGTCTTGGTTTTTCATTTGCAGCATTGCCTTGAACCTGTATTGAAGATGTGATGTTGGTATCCGACCTGCATATTATTTGTGCGTTTTTCTTGTATAACGAATGTTTTCTCAGTGTAGCATTTCTCTTTTTCTTTACAAAGTCTGAACATCAAACACATTAAATCTGTTATTTTCAGAAATACCTATACATTAAAATTATACTTCTTTTTACATTGTTGGTGGTAATTTTCATTTCTCGGTCTGAACTAAATAACGAACTAATGCACGTAAATTGCAGGGCATAACTTGGCACTTTTCAGCGGTAAGTGGGCTGAATGAATGGTCCTTTGAATGGTCTGTTTTGACGTGCAACACTCCCATTATTCAGCTATCCATGTTAATGGTGCCCGTAATTGAGGCTTGTATTTATTGCCTCTTTCAAGTGCAGACAGCTGTCATAGACAAAATGTTAGATATATTGCAGGTAGTGCTCATTGGCTGTTCATTGTACGGGTGTCCTGTAAATCCAGTAGGTTGTCAAAATGATGTGTGCTCCTTGTTTTTTTTTCCAGTTTTAAATCAAATGGGTTTTGAATGTAACTAAGAACCTTTCTTTTATATGTAGCCCAGCTATAATATCTTTAATGTTGATATAATAAGCTAGATTTTAAGCATTGAAAATACATATTTGTATAGCTTATCCATTTGGGCAATTCAAATAAGATTGCTCATTCTGGTGGGTTAGTGAAGCAATTGTGTACTATTGTGAACTATTGATTGTAGCCTTGGTTAGGTCAGACAAACATTTTAATTGTTATTTTAATTAGATGAGTAAATTTAGATCCAGTGCTGCGGTCAATTGATTGTGAGAATTTGCCTTAAATCTTAAGTAAGTGACATAAAGATTAATACTCAAAAAGCTGCTTTAACAGGACTGTGTGTCTGTGCTGTGATATCAGATTAGATTGACTATCACTGGACTAAATTATGTTGAAATGTAGCTACATCCTGATTGATGCACAGAAGTATGTGTGTTACCTTTTCTCAACTGAGCCCATCAGCAAACACTAAAGTTTCTCTGGAATAATGTGAAATCGAAGCTGTCTCTGCTTAAGTTGAACGTTTTATTTTAGTTCCTGTACAGAGGGTCAACACTGTCAACATAGGCCCACTATCCAGATATTCCATCCAAATATGAAAATACACTTTAGACACAGGTTGTGTAGAAGAAGCTGCACAATGGCAGTGAAGGACCTTCAGTCAGTGACGCTGGTTCCGAGCAGTTGAAGCACGAGTACATATAGCACAATTGCTCACATGCAATTTGGTACCAGTACACAATTAGTATAACATTATGAGGTGCAAAAGACAAGGGTTAATAGGCAGAGCATAAAGTGCAACATCCGTAAGCCAGCAACCTTTGTTGTATGTCATTATCTATTTGGTCCGGTGAGAAAAAAGGAGCCTCCGGTATCGACAGGCAGAAATTCATGCAATAGATTCAACTCACCTAACTCTGCCCCATCCGTGCTACCTGAACAAAATATCTGCTTCCTCTTCACAGTAAAACTAAGTAGGGCCAACATGTGCTATGTCAGTTTGTTAACAAAGGCTCTTATCTAATTTGCATGTCAAAGTTATAGTATTTTGCAGATGAAAGGAAGGCTTTTGATCAGAGATTTGACCTGGATGAGGTATTCACATGCACAGTTTAGTGAGAAATGGCGATGAAATATTCATTAAATGGCACCATGAGGCCATGTTCTTCCCCTTGAGTAATACTATTTTCGAAGCCAAGATGTTCAGGCTAGTTGCAGCATTTCTATGAAACTTGCTCTAGATAATCACAGTTGCTGCTGACTAACCATTTCATTAGGACAGCATTTAGTTGTACACATGAATTACATGCTCCAGGGAGAATTTACCCTTTGAATATAAATAAAAAAAATACTGGCAGATTTCCATGGAATTTTCTGAGCACAGTAATGTTGCTGAATGAATAAATTGTGTTGATTTTCCAGACACTGTGATGGTCTATTTGTGTGCCACTCTTAAGTTATGGATACAGTCTGAATGATTCATCAACATGACTTTAAACATGTTTTTTTTGTGTCGTGTGACATTTAATGGAAACTTGTGTTTCCTGATTATAATTGGAACCTCCAAATAATTTCGCTTTCACACTTGCTGTGAGTTTCATCATCTGCCGAGACTGAGTTCCATCGGTCCCCTGTGAATAAATGACAACAAAGCAATGGGCAATTATTATTGAAAAATTGTTTTGTAAGATAACATGGAGATGACTGTGTGAGGGAAGGAAGCTCACTGTCTGTTCTCTCAGGGAACACAGGAGAAGACGAGGCGTATTTAAAAAAAAAACATATCTTGTTAGTGCCTCATAGGTCATAACTTTCTCCACCAAGGCAACTTCATGGCAGCACTATTACACAAGTCGCTGTTTATCATCAGCAGTACTCAGAAATAGCTCTGTAATTTAGATTATGTGAGACTCGAGTCATCTCTGCTTTTTCTTTATCTCCATCAACTTCAAATACTTATACTGTTGCTGCTCAGCTGGATGATCTGCACATTACCTTGCATTGAGCCACACAAACAAAACAACACAAGGTGACTCCACATAGCAAGCTATGGTTCCAACGATGAATCAAAGGTGCGGTTCATCTCCCGAGCTTACAGCTTTGGAAAGAGGCTATGCAGTGGAAAGTCGTAGCTTTTCCCATGACGATTAGACAGAATTAATCTAACATGCCAGTGTTTGTAATTTTATGATTTTTTCATATCTCTTCAGTAAGTTTAATAGAGACGAAGGTGTAACAGAACCTCTTACAAAGCAGAAACCTGGCGTACCAGTTTGATCGAACCCCATTTCCCACCAGTAATGTTAAAATATGATCTAAAGTAGTGACCTTTTAAAAGAGCAACTTTCATATTGCTGACAGCAAGGTGAGTAACTCAATCAAAGTCACAGTTTTTTCTGAATTCATAAAGAGATTATTGATTGCTGACTTCACTGACACGGAGGAAAAATTGTTGAACGTATTCCACCTTTGACTTCACCAGACTAGTGTCACACATTATCAGTATAACACAGAATCAAGGTACTAGATCCCATTGGTGGCAATTGAGGCTTTGTATGTCACAAACAAAACAAACACGGCAAAGTAGTTGGTTTTCGAAGATTTGCACATTGGGACGACAGAGCGTAACAGTGACCGCCCAGAATCTCTGGAAGTAAATTATCTCCATTGACGTTTCAGATAAATATAAAACCTTATATTCGGAGTTACAAAAAATCTTATCACAATTTTGTTCATATCAGTCGATATAGATATATATATTGCGATATAAACTAAATAACCAGAAAACACCTATTTTGCACATTTGTGTTTATGTAGTGTTCTTCTTATGTACAAACTTTTTTTTTTAAAGCACAAAACAGAGTTTACTTTCCTGTACAATCATCTTTTGCCACTGCACTTTAGTTATAACACTTAATACAAACCACGACAGTGAAAAGGTGTATATAATGTACATACTTTAATTAAATTTTAATCTCAACTTTTATAGTCCTTTATTCTCTTGTCTACCTAACTCTGACGTGCCCGCTGCTGTGACAACTGAAATCCCCCGCTTTGTGGATTAATAAAGATTTATTGGATCGTATCGTAACTTAAATCAAGTACTTTAAATATCGTTTAATCGCCCAGCCCTAACCTAACGATATGTATGTAGACACTGACATACTTGCTGGGTGTGGTTACAGGGTCAGAGAGCACACATGTGACCTCGCCCACCCACACCTACCAGTGACAGAGTGCGGTCAGATGTGCAGCACACGACCCTCAAAGCAGAGAGATTAGTGAACACACTAATTCATTGACACAGCCAGATCAAACAGTTTGCTGCTGTATGCTTAAATCTTTAATTAGTCTTCGACACGATGCACACTGCTAAACAACTGCTTTCTGTGCTCTTTCTTTTCTCCTCAGGGAGGAGTTGATGATCAGTTCATCCTTTGATTCACTGGAGGTGCTCCTGGACTCGTTTGGACCCGTCAGAGACTGCACCAAAGACAACGGAGGCTGCAGCCGCAACTTCCGCTGCATATCTGACAGAAAGCTGGACTCCACTGGATGTGTGGTGAGTCACCGTTCTGTTATAAAACCCTGGCTGTGAGCTGCCATACATTAACTTCACAATGTGACCTTTCCCTCCGGTTTCTGTATGAATCAGATTCAAAGTACTTAACGGTGTTATATATATTCTGTACAAGTCCTTTTATGATTGATACAATATGAGAGCATGGGCCTGAATGCCTTTACCTCCCAACGCTCCAGCGATCTGAGCCCGAGGGACTTTTAACCCGATGCCCGCTTTTATAGCCTCTTTACTACTTGTCCATATTCTAATATTGTATGAATATCCGGCCGTGTTTCAATCTGTCTGCCTGCATAAATATTCATGAGCCTATCTGCTGACCAAAATGACCCATATCAAGGACAATCAGTGGACCTGCTCCATGTAATGTGTCAGAGTCGACAGTTTGACTTTGCCTCTTGTCTCTTAGGCCTCCGAGGCTGACAACACATTCATTACCTCCAGGTGGTGCTTAGCAACCAAGCCATGTAGCAGGCCGGTCTGTTTGTCTGCATCTGTTGGGAACTCCAGCAATGCTGTTTTGTTATTTGCAGAATCTTAGCGCCGTCTGCTAGTGTTTTGCTTCCCCCCCCCCGAAATCCCACCACTTCTATTGATAAGCTGTCAGGCAGCAGCTCCTCCGAACAATTTCATTTCAAGTACTTTGATGTACTTGAGCTCAGACTTTCAGGTAGGGTGGGAAGTGCTTTTTATGCAACTCTGCATGCTCCATCTTATCTCTTATAATTGTATCTCAAGAAGAGATAGATAGCTTGTGAGGTGTTTGGAAACAAGCTTTCCCATTGCTCACCTCACAATGGGAAAGTGTTTATAGATTAGAGCATATGTAAAACCAGTATCAATCAGTGTTTTCATTGGAGGTACTTCTCGGGGCTGTTGAGCACAGAGAGGTATTTACCCTGTTAACAGGCATGTAAAGCACATGCTGCAGTGTGAGTATTGATCAACCTCTTGCTCCTTGTTCATCTGACTTTAATCACTAAGTCTCGGAGTAAGAACACGCGGGCTGTAAATGGGCTCCGGGAGGAAGAAAGTGGATTTCAGGTTCATACATTTTGGATTCAAAATGTATGAATTGGAAATCTGTGGCCTGCACAGTATCCTCTGTATCCTCTGCTGCAACAAGATGTTACACAAATTAATCTCACCTCAATCCCTGCAGTGTCATTTTCTTCGGTTCCTTTTTTTAATGTATTTTTTATAAATAACACTGCCTCTATGAGATAACAGAATGATGCATGTTTCATTTGATTAAAGGTGAAATGTGTTATTACAATAATTAAGTACAAATCACGATTAAACTATTCCCAGTGGGAGATTTTTTTTTTCTTTTTGTGTCTAATTAAAACAGTCTATTGTTTCACTCTTAGTTTTACTAATGATCTGATGTAATTGCAGACTCAATCACCAACCGCTAGAATTAGTTGTGACTGCAACATGAGAGTCTGAAGCCTCGCCAGCTTTTCTGTCAGGCTGCAGTTAGCAATGCTTTGTCCTCTCAGCTGGCAGCGTCATGCTCATCACCATTTACCAGGCTCAACCTCTCGGCCTCAGCAAGCATTGAAAGAAAAGCTCATAGGTCCACGCACGTTAGTCAAGATTGTATGGTTTGTCAACTGTTGGGTTCATCCTCCGCCAGTGTTTATCTTCATTAGAGAAGAAAACAATTATGTCAGGCCTTTGCGATTTACTTGGTTTTTCAGTAGAAATATTGAAGCAATTAGGACACATTCAATTAAAGCCTTAAGAATTAGCTTTCCCTTATGAATGTATTAGTATTATTAAATCTTTCTTTATAACAGAGCTGCACAATATTCATTCAGCCCCTCTTGAGTCCGCTCTCTCCAGTGCTTGCTCTGATACACACATCCCTACTGAAACACATACACACACACCCACACCCACACACACACCATTAGCACACATTTGATTAAAGCCTTAACTATTATGTGATTTACCGTCACATAATGATTGATTCTTTTCTTAAATCTGTCTTCATAACAGAGCTGCACAATATTCATTCAGCATCTCTTAACTCCTCTCTCTCCATTGCTTGCTCTGATACACACACACACACACACACACACACAGAAGCAACATCATTTGGTCTCTGCGAACACAAATTAAGTACATGTTTATTTGCATATAAAGCATTGGAAGTGAGATTCAATCATAAATGGTCACAGGAGACACAATCAGGACACATTATTATGTGAGCACACAAACTGACCACTTATGATGAGTTGTTTAAGGGCAGCTGTTAATACCAGCTCTTTAACGGGGCCATTAATGTGTTTTTCTGGCCTCTATTCCACAACGTATCATAAAAAACTCAGTTGTTAGTAGAGCTTGTGAATGTCCACTACCTACATTTTTTCTATACGGCGTGAGAGGATTCATCCGAGTTGCAACAACATTGCACCGGAATGTCAGAAACCAAAATATCCATCCAATTTTCATCTTGTGCCAAGAGATGACAGAGTGGAGATTCCAACAGGGCTTTGAAGTCTCGTGGGCATTTGATCATGTTTTACTCATTAAAAAAAAGCATCCTTTTCCTGCTCTTTGGATGTGAGAAAGCACAACAAGAGAGAAATCCAGATATTTTGTCCTGATGTTTTTTCCTTTAAATACAATGACTGTGTTCTTTTAAACAACCGCTTGTATGCACCAGTATCGAGCTGCTTCTGCCTCTGTCTGTTGCACTGTGTTGCAAATTCTTGCCAAAAGCGTTGAGGAAAGAAAAAAAATAATCCAATTCCTTTTTCCTGGAATTAGTCTTTCATGGATCCAAAGAGAAACGGTTAAAAAGATATCATGCCGGCACTTAGAGGTGTCATGAGACTCTACTTTTGTTTTTATATTAATGATTTATTGGCCTCTTATATTTCCATCCCTTCAAGCATGTTGAAGAAGACTGTGATATTCTGATTCAGTTTTTAGAGAACCTTTATAGAGAAAGGGAACAAAGGGAATTTCCGCACTTACACACTGACAGTATTTAGCCTTCTTTTCTTCCGTACTCTCATCAAGTGAATGCTCACTAAGCTCCACTCTAACAGGCGTAAGTGAAACAGAAATGAATACCCTTGAATTTGACACTTAAATAAGAGGCCCCATTGAGAAGGACCTGTATGAGTATTTAAGACAAAATATATAGCCTGAAGGGTTTTCAGAGGGCGGGACTTTTACCTTTTTACATTTCACTGTCAATTCTTCTGTCAAGCTTTATTTCTTTCAAATATCCAAACACATGAAAAAAGAATCATCCTCAGTATACCAGCCTACATTCAAATGACTGCTCAAATGTGGAGAGGAAAATAAATATTCAATTTGGAATCAGTTTATCTTCAGTCACAGTGCATAAAAGCGCAGGGTAAGAACAAGCACCCTCAGAACAAAAAGAAACACATTTAGTTTTGACGTCTGAACAGAGAAGCTGTGAAACATTGATGGAACATTTGAGATCAAAGTGCGTCGGTTTGCTGATGTAAAAACATGCAACTGCAGAGTAACAATACCATAAAAAACAGCTAGGACCAAATCACCTGTTAGCCCCTTCAGTGAGTTCTGCACACTAATGTGAGAACGAGGTTACGGCTTGCATTCAGATTGTTAGGAAGTTGAATTCTTTCAGGCAACAGCAGCAGGTTTAACTATGATTTGTGTGTCTGGTTCATGTTGTATTCCCCATTTGCATTCATGCATGTTACTACAAAGTGGCACACCGATCGACCAATTTGTTTTTGATCCTGAGTGCACCATCAAAGTTACACGTTTGGATTAAAAGGAATGTGGGCTCTGTCGGGGGAGCGGGCGGGGGGATATTATAAACTTGAAATAGTTTCTCAGTCTTTTCTAGTTCCACTCTGAGATGCATTGCTCTGCGCTTTAGTCTGTCATGTCCCAATCTATAACCTTATGATTAAATTGTGCTTGAACTTTGACAGTTCAGAGTGTTTGTATTGTGTTGTAATCTAACAGCAAACTAGACCTAAGGAACATGGAGACCTGAGGAGCCAATTTCACAAAATAAATGAATTTTCTTTTTTTTGTCTTTCAGTTTTTCTAAGCACCAAATGTGCACTCAGACTTTGAGTCTCCCAAACAAACTCAATAACACCAATTCTGATGGCAAGCTCACACCAAACTCGATAAATGTTTCGTGCTGTGAGATTCTATTCAAAGTCAATGCAAACATGCCATTCGCGTCTATTGCCTGAGTTTAAATATTTGAACTCGAGCTAAAATTTAGTGTGACATGATGTTGCAAAAGCCAATCAGTGGAGGAAATGACAGTCGTGCAGTCACAGCTCCTGGAGTTCCACAACATATACCCGACATATAGTATGCAGCCTCTGTAGTCACTTCAACCAGTCGTCCTCCTTTACTGGAGGGAAACAGGTGAATATCCCCTGGTTGTGTTTATTCGCATTACCTGCATGATTCACGCAAGTAACGGGAATGTGTTAACGCTTTAATCAGATCTTATCACTCGTAAAGATAATTAAATGTAAAAAAAATCCTAGAATAAAATATTTCATTTAACTTTGGTCATATTATAGTATTTGTCTTTCCTCACAGCCCTCTGGGGACCCCCAGATATATGTTTTGATGATGAACTTGGCTACAGTGCTTTCTATGCTAATGGCAGTAAATAAATGAAAACCTCTGCTGTGATGCTAATGCACTAAACCTACTTAATCATATTTAGTTTCCTTGATGGAGACTGATATGGCAGCAGATTGTTGTATTTGCATCTAAACTACTGAGATACTACCTGTGCTTCACCGCCTTATCTTTGATTTACTCTCAAATATCTGGTATGTTTTATGAGAACATTATTAAGTACTTTTGTCACCTCCAGGTAGTATCTTCAGGTCATTAATCTCAACTAATATGTACAGTAGTGCAGGCTGTGTGAAGCCTGTGAGGGCAAACCCGGGACAAATAGTCTGTAAAACATGCGTGGCTCCTCTTGCTGCAGGGTGATAACCGAGGGTGATTTACCAGGATTATTTTCAGCGTTTTGCTCTTTGTCTCTGTTTTTCCAGCCGCGGACAATGCAAAGTAATCAAAAGGATTCTGGTAACAACAGAAATATCAGTGGGATGGAGCAAAATAGGATTCGGAAAAATTGGACGGTAGTCAAATCTGTTTCTTTTGGCTGCCCTTACTTCTGTATTCTATGAAATCATCAGTCAAACCATCTCATCCCCTTCACCTGCTCCACCCTGAGGTTCTACTGCTCCTTCCGCTCTGCCCCACTCTTACTTTCTCACTCTTTGCTGTTGTCATACCACTGCTATTTCATTTTTATTGCCCGTGCTCGATTCCCGTGTTTTACTCCCTCCTTTTTGGAATGGGCTGTGTGATCTGGGTAATGCTGGTCACAGCTTTCTTCCAAAACCGTAAAGGTGACTTGCAGTTATTGGGCCGCGGCGAGTAAAGACCATGCTGCTGGACTCAGCTCGCAGAACCCTTAAATCACCGTCGCTGTCAGAAGAGCTGTTCCCCTCGATCATTCAAAAGTGTGTGAAGATGATCGACTCCGTAAGCAGAACCTTGACCTGGGAAATCTCGTCGTGAACACGCCTGTTGTTAAAAAAGAGTTATGATGAGTTATCGATGAGTCCAAATCGCACTAAATTTGACACAGCACTTCTCTGGGCCCTTAACAAGCCAATAGGATGAATGGTTCTCGAGAGATGCTCCTCTTTCAGACAGCGATTTCTGGAATCGGTAGATAGATACTGCAGATTATTGAGTGATGCATAACATTGAGCTGAAGTGTGCCAGTCCAGTAAACATGTTCTCATCCTGCTCTTTAACTGCTTTCTTTTTCTGAGCTCTCCTTCATTTACTGAATGTAGCTCGTGGTCAGTCCCGGGCACTGCTGCTGCTGCTGTCTCAGTAAATCAGCCGCTCATTACACACAGATTGCTGAGCACAAATTGAATGAGAGAGGCAGCGTAAATCTGCCCTGCGCTTTTATTTATGTTAATCCGGCCCTGAACGTACACAATCATCAATTACAAAGGAGTCGTAGGAGGAAGCTGCTAAATTGAGGGGTGGATTTTTCCTTTAAGCTTTTGAGACAACCTAGATTGTGATGCAGTGCAGAGTAACTTGTAGAGATGTCCATGGTAGTTCAATATTAGCAGATTTAACTTATTACCTAAACTTTTAAAAAGTAGCTTAATGCAGTTTGCTAAATGTTTTGGTAGTTGATTTGAGGGAGGCATGTCATTGATCTTTTAAAAACCATCTTATGCTGTGTTCACACCTAACGCAAAGCAAACATTTGCAAGGCGTAACTTGCGTGTTTAGCCACAGAATTATTTTGTGCTTACTAACGCAAGCAAACACACCCCGTTAATATTCACCCGTTCACGGTAAATGAAGAGAGGAAGTGGCTAAAGTGACAACATCTGCTGTCTTGTAGCTTTTGTGCTAATGTCAGAGAAGTGAGTGCCGTTGTGGGTCAGTAAGCTCACCTGGAGGCACAGACAGCGCTGGGAATTTGTTTGAATAGTTCGATGACGTTCTAGCTTATCCGTGTGAGGATCTGTCACCAGTGAGTTTCGTTATTAATTCTGATTTGCTTCTGCGACGCAAATATTTTAACTTGAAGGAGTGAAGCGAATGGTAAAAAGTTTGTGTCTTCGTGTCGTTTCTCATTGCACAAAAAATTCGCTTCGCATTTGGCGTGAACTCACCGTCAATGTAATTTGCAAGAGAGGGAAGCCATTGGTCTTCACACACACACACCGTCCATCACCACTGCTCCTGGCTGCTGTTGCATACATTAGTGTGTGTGTGTTTGTAATTATCTTGTGACTGTTGAGCTTATAAACGAGCCTCTCATCCGTCTAATAAAGATGGTAAACTGGCAGGGCCCCAGCACTCGGATTCCTCCCTAATCAGTTAACACCTTGTCTGAATCCGCACCGCCAGTAGCTCTCCTGTCTGCGTTTAATATCTTTCCGTGCGTGAGCGTCGACTGATGCCGGCGGTCCGCGCTGACCGGCCCTGCTCCTACCTGCTGATATATAGCACTCCTGGGGAGAAGCGGCGTGTGGCGCCCGTGGAAGTGAGACTGTAATAATCACAGGATGAGTGCGAGATTAATTAGCTCCGTCTTGTCACTAATCTTACGCTGCAAAATGGTGGAAAACAAGGATGTTGTTGACAGAGCAGATCGCCAACAGGACAGAAAGTGGAGATTAGCCGGGCGCTGTCTGCGGTTGATCATTAGTGCTGTTTTGCTGCGTTTTACAACTGTATGTGCTGTTTGGTTACTTAGTAGCACTATAGTGTGTGTGTGTGCTGTGGCGGCGAAGTGTGCCCCCATGTTAGTCAGATACACAGTCTTGGATTTAATCATTCAGATGCAGTGTGTAGTAGTAGTAGTAGCTTTATTGTCAATTCTTCACATGTTCAAGACATACAAAGGAATCGATAGGACGTTTCCCACTCTCCCATGGTGAAACATATAATCCACACAGGCACAACGGATAAGACAAGACATTTCCTAATAATAATTTCTGTAAAGTGCAATGTAATACAAGTGCAAAAAGTGCAAAAAGTGCAAGAGAATGTTTGTTGCAGAGTCCTGAGTGATTTTAGAGAGGGGGGGGGATTACTATAACACAGTATTTTCCATGTAATGATAAATTACAGCTTGTTTTCCTTCTGATGGGTTGGAAAGGACAGGTCACTCCACGTAGAGGAGCTTCCTTTGTTCTAAAGCAGCGTGTGTGTCTGTGTGTATCCACGTTTTTATTTTTGCCCTATTCATTACAAAGGGCAGAAAAGTGCTGCCCTGTTGTTTTTTTCTAGGAGCTGAAACTTTTAGGGTCTTCTGGGTGTTTTGATTTTGTCAGCTGATAAAAAGCAGGTCGACTGAAGGGAGCTTTGACTTGAGAACGCTTTCAAGGTTCAAACATTCAGATTCAGTGTGATTGTTGGGAGGTTTTTTACTTAAAAAGGAATACATTAAAGAGCATGCTAGGCTAAAGGCAGAATGGCATTTCTTTACATGTTTGCTCTGCAGGAGGTCCCGTGTGTTGCTCACGTTTCTCATGCATTGTAGCTTAAAGTACCCCTTTGTTCAAAAACCATCCTTACTTTGATGTTTGACCTTCATTGTGCAGCATTACGATGCACTGTAAGTGTGAGGGAGTTTGACACTAAACAAACACTGTCGCTGGTTTCTGCACCTGCTGAAGAAGAAAGGTTTACTTTGCTCACCTTCAGAACTCGTTCAGAGACGAATCAAGGTCCAACATGCGTCGTATAGAAGTGGGATTTGGAAACCTGAAGACTCCAGTGCACATACATATATAAGTGTTTTATTGTTATTTATATTTCCAAATTGTCCGATTCTTGATTGGGAGAAAGACGTCCCAAAGCAGGAGGTAAGGTAATCTGTGACATGAATAATCATTATTCAAAATATGATCAGTGATAATGTCTGTGCATGATACGAGTGGTTATCTATAACTCTAGTTTAGCTCCTGTAGATGAGCAGAGATAGTTGCTGGACCATTGGGTCATTACATGTACATGACAGTGTGTATTACACCAGTGGGGCCAAACCATGTAGCTATGGTACAACGCAGATATAAGGTCAGGGTTAGAGAGTGGTGTAACCTTTCTGAGTGCTCAGCAGGTTCATGGTGGTACAGCCTGATGCCCACCGCAGAGCCTGATAGGTCAAAACATCACTTAACATCAACACTGCGTTTCCACAGTAATTCTCTGTTAACTTTTGGCCCAGTGCACTTTGTATTGAAAGCTACAATCCTAATCTTTGTGTTTATTTCCTTGGATCCTGTAATATCTAACATGTTGGAGCATATTAATGCTGACATCTCAAGGTCATCATTGTGGTTAGTCTGACTGGTCATGCTAAGAATTCAAACCAGGGCCACCATAACACACATGAAACGTACACAAATTAGTTTGGTTTTAGGTATTAGGTATTTAATACTCTAAAAAACAAGATGATAATTCTTTATTGACAGCTGAGATTGAATTGCGATTAGTGGGACAAATGTATCTGCAGGACCTTGACACTGCAGCTCTGCTCCACGTTCACATACTGGACAGAGTTTAGATCCGAATCCATCCCTGGTCCAAGATGGCAGCATCTCTACCCATTACATTTTGCACATTGTTAGGAAGTGGAGACCATTTTTATATACAGTCATTGATCAATAACTTTTTTGACTAGCCAAATACTGACTTGACATAATTGGATAGTGTGATTGCTGTTCTTTAGATTATTATTTAATGTTTAAGCTTAGAGCTGCATAACAAAAACCTCCTTTCTGCACCTTCATGTGAATGTCCACGTCTTAAAACTGCATTAAAACAATATATTATTTAATATTATTTTATTATTATTTAATATTTTTAACCAACTTCAGCCCTGATCATAAATACTGAATATTCATACATTTTCTGTATTTAAACCATTTCAAATACCAGTTTGTTTGCATGATGCTACCATTTGTCTTTAAAAAAAAAAAAAAAAACATTTATAATTTTTCCATATACTACATGATAATGATGTTTCTTTTGGAGGGTTAATACAGCCTTGTATTTGTCCCTGAATAGCAATAACTTTGACTTTGGTGCATTTTTATTTTGGTGTAGTGTCACATTTAAAAAACACTACCCTCTCTGCAACTTCATGGAGAATATATTTTTTAGAGTAAAGCGCATCAAAAACAAACACTTACAAACACACACACTAAAAGCTTAGCATGCCGTCACAGCAAAATTGCGTTTTCACTGGTTATATAGTATTGATTGTATGTCTAGCTAGTAATTCATGTTTGTGTGTGTGAGTGGTGATGACAGGGAGTGAGGAATTATAACATTACACTTTATCATTTCTCAGATTTGTCTACCTCTGGATACTTTCATAACTGCACACAAACACACAAACACACACAAACCGACACACACTCGACTGCAAAGCTCAGCACACTGTAAATTATACACAGAAATATAATATATTATTATTATTTTCATATTGCATGTGAAGGTACTCACATGCATGTTCACATCATGTTTGTGTGTTTGAGTGATTGAAAAGGTGGTAGTGTGTGCAGGTGTGTGAGAGAGACAGAGAGGGAGAAAGACACAGAGCATGGAGGTGTTATAATTGCACAATGTTATTTCTCAGATTTTTCTACTCCTGGATTTAGTCTTAGCCTATCACTCACACACACACAGACACATACGTTCTTTTTTACTCATCCCACTCTCTGCAGTCCATATTAACACGCACACATCATTTCAGTTGCAAACATTAGCATTATGGGTTCCATTATACAGAAATAGTGCAGACCAGGAAGTATGTATTTTACCTATATGTCAAATATGGGAAAATGGGTCAATATAATGTTAAATACTAAAAATATATATATATAAATGAATTTGAAGCCAGGACCTCAGAATGAGAGCTTAAAAAGTGGAATGCATGATTTTATGTTCTCGTGGCAGAGGGATCCATAAAAAGCAGTTCTAATGGGTTTCAATGGGGCCATTTTAGCTGCTGAGGTGCCAAAAAGGTAGTATTTTTTTTACACAGTTAAATAAAAACTATATCATAGAAAAAGAGGTTGAAGTTTTAACATTCCACAAAAAATACACACTTTTGGAAAATGTCATGCAATATACATCAAAACAGCCAAACTTCTACAAAAATAAAAAACTGAAAAATCCAAAAATGTCCCTATGGTTCCCCTAAGGGTTAAGCGATTGATAGGCTTTGTTTCTGTACAGGAGCTTTTAGCTTCAAAGGGCATGCTGCCTTCAGTTCCCTTAAATTGAGGCTTGGTAATCCTGGAAAAACTCGAAAAGAACAGGCTACACTTTGAAAAAATACAACTGATACATCCCAACAAACGTGCTCTGCCTGACAGCTGCTAGAAGTCGACTTTTTCCATGGGTCGCTCCCTGATTTCTGGCTCTCATCTCTGCTTGAGAAGTGTATGTCTCTCCGATCATGAGCGCTGAGAGGACGAGCACGGTGGGCGAAGGCAGGCAGGTCAGTAGGTGGCAGACCGGTTCGCTGACCAATCGTTTGGATCAAATGAAATGACTGGTCATGTTTATCACAGTCCTGTGAGGGCCACAGACACTGGCTTTCTATCTTGTTTTGACTCTATTCATTGATGGCTAT
Source organism: Limanda limanda (assembly GCF_963576545.1). Classification (NCBI taxonomy): domain Eukaryota; kingdom Metazoa; phylum Chordata; class Actinopteri; order Pleuronectiformes; family Pleuronectidae; genus Limanda; species Limanda limanda. Next base: position 22,689,685 of record NC_083648.1, on the reverse strand, counting down.
CAGGATTTCGACAAATTTGATAAAAACAACCCTATCTCTTACTGCAGATTTCCATGCACCAGAGTCCTTTAGTCAGCACATGTGGCAGTAGAGGCTCCTGTGCTCTATACCTTTCTTAACAGCCAGGATTTTTTTTTTTGTTTAATTCTGGACAGAAACAAACTGTATGCTGTTGGCTGAAGCACTTCTCCTCTCCACTTTGTATTGGTGCAGCTCCCCCGAGGCAGCAAAAAACAATCTTGGGACACTAAGCAGTGTTGAGTGGAGTCAATACCTGGCAGAGATATAGCTGGACCTCAGCCCTGAGGAGGAATAGAGGAGCACATTAGATTGTCACCACTGATGTTTTTTCTCCAAGGGTCATAAGATTTATGTGGGGTGTGTTTTTAGGCTCAGAAGGTTGATGTCAGCATCTGCTGAAGATAATGTAGATCTACTGTACAGGAACGGTACAATAATTGTGTTCATTGTTGAACAAAGTATTTATTTTTAAGACGATTTCTACTGACAGAGAAGAGGTTACTAAACAAATTATCTTTTCATGTCATCAAGATGTGAAGACTGATGAGTAACTGTGACAGGAACATGGTTCAGGCACTGACACAAATCATGCTTATTATTCATTGGCAGGGACGCGTCCTTCTTACGTTTCAAAATCACATATTCTGTGTAGCTCAAATTTACAGTTTCAGTTGGATGTACTTAATCAAATCTCAATAAATAGTTTTTCCAACAGGTAATATCCCGACAATAGAAGAGTAATAAAAATGTCCATATGCTCATCTGAGTCACTCTCAATTATTACCATTTGTTCTCAGCCATAAGGCTGTGGGAGCAGCAGTGACTGATTTATGGTCCCTTTTTGCCGAAGGTTTTGTTTGTCAGACAGGAGGGAGGTTTCTGTACTTTATAGGATTTTATACTGAGTGATGCACCTCACCAAAGGGGGGCGGGAGAGTTGAAAGGGGGGTGCAGAGGAAGAGATGTGAGGAGTTAGCTGTAGCAATTTGACGAGCTGGTTTGACGTGTTGAAGAGTAACAGTATGACACAGCTGATGGGGAGGTCAGAGCATTTTAACCAGCAATATGAAGCAATTGTTGTTTTTATCATTGCAACCTGAAACAACAAAAGCTAAATCAACCACCCATGAAACCAGCAGGTGCCTTTCTCTCTATCTGTTTATGCATTTTAACTATTTGCACTTAGTAACAATTCAATGCAGAAAATGAACCCACTTAGACCTGATTTGACATATGCGTATTTACCCCTTTTAGGATTGTGTACAACGTTTGGCTTGCTTCTCCCTTTAGAGCTGGATGAGATGTGTGCATGTTTCATATGATGTTATTGTTTAAAAAGCATGTAACTGATGAAAAACAAACTGATTCACTAAAGTGCCTGCAGGAAAGGCGAAATGCGTTATGAGAAATGCAATTTGTTTGTTTTCTGCACAATTTAAGAGTTTAACGTAAAGTAAAGTAGTTTCTGATGTGGCTGCTGGTCTGAGCAGGAGGAGCGACATTAAAGCAGGTGACAGCAGACTTACATTGACGAAACCAGCGTTAAAAATAATAAAGAAGATTTAGACCCAGACAATGTTCCTGCTGACCTGCTGACCAATGATTTGTCAGCAACAGATGTGTTTAAGAAGGGAGAAAAGGTAGATCTCTGCTCGGATCTTGCCAAATTTTTAAAGCTATTTTTTTTTTTCTCATGTCTATCTGCGTATCTCTGTACGCAATTCTGTCAAACTCTGCGGTTTTAGATGCTTGTTTTAAAACAATGATTCGATTTAAGAGTCTTTTTAAAATTTACTTTGCATTTTTTTTGACATCAGGTCTTAATTGGTTAAAGACATAAAAGATTCATTTCAAGGATCCATCCGTTTTAAATCTCGTCATAACCATAAAGGTTGGAAAGACAATATACCCGATTCAATTGAAGAATCCCTGCCATCCCAGTGTACTACAATCAACCTGACGTTCACTGCAACCTGACGAGCAGCTGTGGTAATGTTACAAGAGTAAAATGTATTTTCCAAAAACATTAATGTAGTGTAACAACCAGAAGGAAAAAATCTTCAGCAGCAGAGAATGCTCAATTCAACAAGTTCTCAATATGCAATTTAACAAGGTCAAAGCTCCCTCTTCGAAACTGAGCAGAAAGTAGTCTTTGCATTAATCATTTAGTGAAGTGTTAAATGGCGGAACAGACAGTGTATACAACTTTTTATCATTTAAACCAATACAATAATCCAAATACAGCATAGTTACCTGAATTATGCATCAAGTAAGAGTGAGATTCTTATGTCGGTGTGCACCTGATTGCTTGTATGTCTCATGTAGCTTTTCCTAACTTGACCTCAACTTTGTAACCTCAAATAACCCTGGTGAAAAAGTCTGGGTTCCTTGTAGACCAAAGAGTGTCTGCAAGCAACTGCAAAAAAAAGCCTCCCCATCTTATTAGGAAACTTCCAACTCCAGCTCAGACGTGAGCAGGCACTTGCCACATGTTATAAATAATGCTTGTCTTTTAAAGTGATATGCAACTTCCTTTTGTTAGCTTCTCAGCTCACAGTAACAAGGTTGAAGTTTTTACCTCTTCGTTACCAAGTGAGAAGCTAAAGTCCACAAAGTTTCCTGAATAATAATTTCCATCGCTTGAAATTCATCTTGGGTACTAGCTGAAGACTTGAAAACAGACTAGATGAAAAGTGTCAGATTTATGGATACTGACACTACACTATGGCAACAGTAAATGAAAAGACCCGAGGTCAGACGATACGATCTCTTTGCACCGTGTCTATTTGACCTGGAGCGCCCTCCCTGTTGTGCTTTCTGCACTCTGCCGTGGATGCGAGGAGGGTTACGCCAACTTACTCTGCACTGAACTGCCTACCTATAACATCCACAGGAGTCCAGGCTGAAAAGCCCGGCGCTCTGGGATGAGTTGGCCTTTGGCACTCGCTGCTTATCTCATCACTCCGGTCCGTTGAAGAACTCTCTCAAGACAACTTTCTCTATTGAGGAACATGAAAGGAAAGTTAAACTGTTGGAATATGTTAGAATCGCAGAGAGTGATTTCTTGAACGCAGCTCCTCGTTATAGATAGGTTTCTCTGTGAAGTTGACACAGATGCTCCTGGGGGGCATCTCTCTCTGCAGTGCGAAGAAAACAGATTTCAGGTTTGCAGCACATATATTGTCTCAGTTCTCTTTGTGGAAGATCAGTCAATATTGATGCCATGCATAGAGAGATGAAAGGAAAAAAAACTCAACTTGTAATATGCGGAAAAACATATACATCCAAATAAAGCTTTTTAAGTTCAAGCGATATACGTTTTTTGGTCTAGTTCTGATATCACAGAACTTTGCACAAACACCTTTCTCCTAAAGGGCAACGTTGAGAATATTTGTTATTCTGAATTTGCACATTGTAATGACCAGTTTTGCTAAATAATAGAGCAGCCTTCAGACTAAAGGACACTATAATTTGTCATCGCTCTCCTCAGTGACCGAAATATCCGGGTTTTGATATGACATTTTCATCAGCACAATGGTTTTGTTTGCCAAAGTCATTACAAACGACAGTTATACTGAATGGTTAAAGGAAACGATAAATGACTGTTGTTATTTTTAAACGCATGTAGGAAGTGTTGCAACCATTTGTGTTTGTGACATAAATTCAACAGATAAACATTCAAACTCAGTTGAAAGATCATTGTCTCTGTTTATTCTGATGTGAACCACAATGTCTATCTGTCTATGTCAGGGGTGCCCAATACGTCGATCGCGATCGACCGGTCGATCGCGAAGGCAGTGTGGGTCGATCGCACGACTGGACAAGAGGCAGTCACGTGGACGCTCCGGCGCACGTACCCACTTTTTTTTTTGCCGCCGCCGCCGCCGCCGCCGCCGCCACGCCCCCCGCCCTGGACGATGTTGCGGACGTCAACCGCGGCGGACTGCTCGTCACGCCGGGTTCAAAACGGACGCGGAAGCGCCGCCGAAGCGCGCCGCGCTAATCCCTAGAGCGCCTGCGCTTGGCTGTTCACAGCGGACGCTGAAGCGGCGCGCTAATAATATCACATACTTTTGCTGTTATCAGCCTGCTGTAAAAACGGCATTTAATCATTTTTTTCAAGCATATACTTACTTGTTGCTCCAACATTAACTGCAACACAGCCCAACATGTGTCTTCTTTGTCTCATATGTGCTGAGGATTATACAGCTCACTGTACTTCTCCACTTAAATTATTAATTTAATATCATCCATCTTCAAGAACTTGTCCGCTGTTTGCCATGTCGGGTGTGGAGGGTAAATTACGTATTCTCCACTCAAACCTATGTGGAGAATACGTAGCCCAGCCCCCCCCCCCCCCCTCTCTCTCTTTTTATCTATATGACTGCTTGTGTCTGGGCAGAGGGGGACATTTAATAATGTGATTGGTAAAATTGGTAAAATTAAATCTCCAGGACAACAGAAGGGGAATACACACTATGGGATGCATATTTAATCATTTATATCATATTAAATATAAAATATGTTATCAATGTCGTTTAAAGTCTTTTTTCAGTGTGTTTCCTGGCTCGAAAAAAAGAGGGGGTACGTGCGGGGGGGGGGGGGGTAGATCTTGTTGAGCTGGTCATTTCAAGAGTAGCTCACAAGCCTATAAAGTGTGGGCACCCCTGGTCTATGTCATCAACGTACAAATGTCCAACACTTCCTGAACCCATTTCAACGTAAAAGCAATCCAGAGTTTCATTTTCTGAACCATAAATTTGCTTTAAAAGAGCTTTGATTGTTATCAACAGAGAGACAATGCCATTTTCATTCCAGAGAGTCCTGGTATTTAGTTTAGTCCATAATCTGATGGACACGCTGCCAGTGTGAACAATAGACAACCGATACCCAACAATTTAGTTCCTTTCTAAAACAGGAGACTATGTCCAACACTGTGTACAAGTGATTGCGACAATTTGATGCCTTCAGAAACAGAAAGGCTGGAAGTGTGCAACTCCTCTCCCATTTGTATCATTCAGCATGAAGCTGGAAAAAAGAAAACCTGAAATCTGATCAGGGAAGCAGAAGGTGAAGACTCTGATCACTGGGTTTGTAACCTTTCCTCCATGTGGGATATTTCAGAACAGATATTAGATATTTTGCCTTTCGACGTGGGTTAACTTGAAGCATACTTAGGCCTTAGCAGCATGGTGCTGCTTCCCCCCGTTTTCTTCTGAGAATAAACAGTGATTATACCCACTGCCCAAAGATGTCCTTGTTAGATCACCATTAACAGTCACTTTAGGCATTTCAACAAATAAGCAATAGTGTCATTTCCATGGTTAGAACAGTCACCAACTGAAAGAAAAACAACAACATGAATCGTCAAAGCCTCGAAGGCACAGACATGGAAATATAATAAGGCACTATGGTACGTCGGAAACCCCCACAGCTACGTTTGATATGACCTTTTCCATACACACATATAATGCACAGCCAGAGATGACAAAACAAATTAATTGTACTTTTGCACATCCTGTAGAGCACCGTGCCTGTGTTTTCCTCAGATGTACAAAATACTTTGGAATATCTTTCTAAAATGATTGAGAATGCATACTTTTACATAACATTTACCATAACCTTCATCAAGAACCATCCAATCATTGAATTTCAATTCCTCCCACATGAGCCTTTAAAGTTAGTCTAAGTAATCGTGGATACAGGCCAGACTTATGATGCAACCAATACGTTCTATTAGCCCTTTCGACAAAGCTACGCCCACAAAACACACAGACACACTCTGCCTAACATCTGCTGGAAGCCTTTTCAGTAGGTCTCCACCTCAGCAAAATAAACCAGACCAGGTTTTTAAAACTGGTCAAATAACATGCAATAGCTTACAATGTAAGATGATGAATCTGAGAGCATAGAGCATAGAGAATATATTAATATGAAGACTAAATATAGATCCTTTGGAACTTTTAAGAACGATATGACCCTTTTAAGAATGATCAATTCTCTCCAATCCATTTATCACCTTGCTGTTCTCAAGTCCTCAATCACTGAACGTATCTATTGATCTACCTAACAGACAAATTTGAAAAGTGCAAAGCTGATCCAACTCCTCTTGCAGGGATTTGTTGTTGTTTGGCAGTGGCACAGCACTGATTCCTTTAAGCCTCAAAAGCACTGCAGGAATTTATCTCCATTAGAAACAGGATTAAAAGGCATGGTGGTTCAAGGGCTTCCCAGAGCAGACCGGGTACGGCTAGTTCCATTTACATGGCAACGCAAACCCACACTCTCACTCACTGTCTGCTTATTAAATGCTCTGAGATAGCTGGTGATTACTTTCTATTTTATCAGTGAAGGGACATTATAAAAGCCTGTGCTTCATTTGGAGATGGAATATGCCCTGTCGCAGGTATATAAAGGCCTAACAGGATCGATTCAGCTCCAGTTCTTTTCACTGTAGATTGTAAGGTTTAAATAGGACATACTGATATATAGAGTCATCCCTTTTTGTTAAAGCTTTGGTAACTGTATTTGCAATCTTATAAGGGATGTTGTATATGTGAAGCTGCTGAGCCGCTTTAACCCTTTACCCTTTAACTCTTACCTTTGGGTTTACCAGAACACTTGATTCTCCTTTGAAAGTGGCTCCTCTTTCACCATCTTACCTTCAAGAACTCTGTGTGTTGCCCTAAAGCTTTACAATATTTCTAACCTGCGATTTAGAGGCCGAAGGTCCACAGTTGAGCTCTATGGTGTTTCCTGCTGGGGTCATAGACCTTTGCACAGTTCTGCATTCAAACCTCTTCACATCATCCATTCAGAACTTTGCTCAATTACATTTTGACCTGCAGCAATAAAGAAGCCTGTCAGTTTTAAAAGAGGCTAATTTGAGGGTTAGGGTTAGATTCAAACGTTGGTGCTTCGTACTTTATGTAGCTTTGCTTACAGGATCCATAAGTCCGACCCCTCTCCCCACTGTATGAGTTTCATTTTAAGTTGATCATGTTTTTGAGCCCACAGAACTTTTTTGATAAAGTATGTAATGATGGTTGAATAATCATATTTTTCTTAACCTGCATGGATTAAATCACATTGAAGTCCATAGTAAGGTTTTCAACCTTTTCAAATCTGGCAATACACTGTTGGACACCAAATTCCACATGAGAGCTAATTATCTTTTGCTCAGAAATGTCATATGGGTTTCATATCAAATAAGTAATTGATGTATTATGTGAAATGTTGGCTGAATTTAAAAGTTCAGATTTTTCCCAACCCTGAATGGATTGAATCGAAGTGGTGACGTCCATAGCGACTTATCCAACCTTTTCAAATGTCGTAAAACGCTGTTAGACATCAAATTCCAAGTGAGAGCTAATTATCTTTTTCACTCTGAAATGTCACATGGGTCTCAAATCATTTTGAGAAGGGCCCTATGATATTAAATACCTGAATAAATACAAACATGTTACTCTTTTGTGAGAATAGGTAACTGATAATTTTACATTTTAGAGAGTATTTGTATTTGCTTTCTTCATGTAAGATTTATGTTGAGGACTGTTAATCAGGATTATTTTCTTATCATGCCACTCATGCTGACTCATTAAAGAATTGCACCTTTCTTGGCCACAGACTTCGAAAATAACAACAATGCTAAGTCAGATAAAATGTCAGAGGATCCAGGGACCGTTCACTTAGGGAGTGGTTTTCTACAGAGGATTATCGATTATTTACCCAGGATTATAGACCAGATTTGTTGGAATCTCAAGTGATAACAATCCACAGACAAACACTCTGGCAGGCACGTAATCTTAATGATTATTATCCTACGGACAGCTGGAAAATGGCTCAGAGTTATCACCATTCCAGTGTCGGAAGCCTATTATGGCAGTCAATAACCAGAGCTATCTGCGGTTGGCAAGCTACAGTGCAGCGACCCATCAATACCAATTCCTCTCAGCCTGCACCACATATCCACACATCCATTGATCGCGCTGAGTTGCTTTGATTTAAAAGACTCTGTGCCACAGATGTGTGAGGAGATTCAATGTTTCATGTGCTCTTTGCATTACAAGTAATAAATCATTTGTCACAATTGCCCCTCGCAGGTCGACAAAATCGATATCAGTTTACCAAGGTAGCAAGGCCAGGGACCTCTCATTCAACATGTGGCCCCATTCTGTGCAGCTACTACGACACATACTAGAACATACTATACATGACTGTTAAGGAGGTCTTTATGAGGTTGGCTTGATACACTGAAGCAGTTATACATTAGATCAATGATCCTCCAGTACTTATCCCATTATGTTTTAAAGAATTGTTTTAAGTGGCTTAGAAAATTGACAACAGTTTATTAATGGATGCAGCTAGTTATATAACAAATTAAATATGTTTGTAACATTTCTGGTAGGAGCGACAGGGGAGAGGAGAAATACAGTAGTGGGGCAGTTGTGGAATTTGCATGTTCTCCCCATGTTTGTGTTTGTCATCTTCTTACCACAGTCCAAAGTAGATAGTAGATAGGAATTAGTTAAATGGGACTCATTCACCAATATCTTCTGAAGAGTCTTGTAAAATTTGTAAAAACTGTAATAAAACAGTACATCAGATTCATGACACGTTCTTAAACTGCAATGTCAATGTCAATTTTATCTATATAGCACATTTAAAACCACTTGGTTGACCAAAGTCCCTCACAAAGTAAAGGGTACCACAATAACACAGCAACATACAATACAGCAAAATACCAATGATAAAAAAAAACTAATTAAATAAAATCTAGATGTCATGTAGTTAATTTGATACTTGTAGTCAGAGCATTTTGAACTCAAAAGTTGTTCACATCTTAGTTCTTACATTCATGAATGCAATGTCTTTGTAAGATGAAAGCAAGTGTCAGTTTTTCCTAATAAGCAAAGGGTAAACGCCCCGTCAATGCCCATATAAGGGCATGATACTGCAGTGTCGTGTGCATACAGAGAAATCACAGAAACTGAATTAAGCCAGGATTTATTGAAGGAAAATCTAAAGACGGCGCTGCACCGGACTCAAACCGTAATAGAAGTTGTCATACGTCGCAGTCAAACGTTCAGTGAAATCTGTATCGGGAGAAAGTCACATAATTGAAGGAAAATTAAGTTTGATCTCAGATTTGAAGTCATAATAAATATTTTCAAACACAGCAGAGAGGGAGAAGGAAAAAGAAAAGGAAGGTGCACAGAGTTACCTCAGCTGGAACATCACTGGAAACAGCACTGCAGGTGAACCCTAAGCTAAGCATCTGTGGTTGATGGGAGCCAGGTTCATACAAAATGTTTTGAATCATATTTGGTCATGCTCTGCTCGATGAGAGTGTGCACGCCGTGAGCAGTAGTGTGCATCGTGTGGTGCGGATGCATCTCCTGGGCCATCTCTCGTATCAGAGCAGAAATAAACTTGGTTTTCAGAATTAACAGGCTACACGTGAAAGACCCATCGTGGGCGTACCCAGCCCCAATGTCAGCTGGGATTGGTTCCCCCACCAGTGGTGATGATTAAACATGAGTATACTGTGATTCACATATGGTTATGATAGTTAAATATACAAACATGGACAACATCATAAACCAACTACAAAGGGCGTATTTTTTTACAACATTTCATACAATTAAATTCTATAAACCTCTATGAAATAAGAATCCTAACCTCCAACTCTGGAAAGTAGCAAATCAGAGTTTGTCACAATCAGGTTGACTGGAAACGGCCAAGACTCAACAATCAGTTTGAAGAGTTGTATTTTGTTTTCTCATTTCCTCAAACCCTGTATAAAGCCCAAACTAACAATCACCAAAAATAGCAGGCAGACACCTACCCTGTCTCCTTTCTTTTCCGTTTAAGCTTCAGTCGGTGAACCCCCGTCGCCGTCTCACCACTGGGTGTCCTCAGTGTGTCCCCACCTTTTCCTGTCACGTGATTCCCACAACTCCCTGCACACCTGCTCCCCATTTCCTCCTCTTGTATCCACACCTGCTCTCTTTCCCATCCAGCCAAATCATCTATGTTGCTTACTTACCATACCTGTCAAGCCGTTACTTCCCATTCCTGTAATTATCCTCCTCCCATCCATTTTATGAACTTATATTCTGCCCATGCCTGTCTTTACCTGACTCTGCTGCTTGGTTTTGTTGCTTTGGTATTGTTCACCGTCTCAAAAATGTAATTTGTTATCCTGCTAGTTAAAGTAGTTTAGTGACAAGGCATCTCGTACGCCTCCCTTTCTTCCTAAACTTTGCCATCAATGCACTGTAGAGCTTGAAACATTGAAAATATATAGTTGCTCCCCCCTCCCTTCTCATCCTCAATAAGTAAAGCTGAAAATATTCATAATGTAAAGGCCTCATTTTTCTCTCACGTTTTGATTGGCTGTTGTTCATATACCCTCTGAGACAAACAGTAGAAGCTCAGAGAAGTTTATTATACAGCGATTCAACTATGAACAATATACATGTGAGTCTGTGCGATTGTTAAAAAGGTTTGGGATAACTTCTTGTAATTATTTAAAAAGACAGTCGCTCCAAATTAATGTAAGAAATAAATATATATATATGTGTGTGGATTTCTGGTCACACCCACGAGAGCCTTTAATTTTCTGCATCATAGAATGGGTCTCATTATGTTATAGTGCATTCAGTGGGTGTCAAAATAATCAGAAATATGAGTTGCCGAAATTTGAAGTCGGTAAAGTTGTTTAAATATGGGTATATAAGGTGTATTAGGTAAAATTTTACACTTGGCTCAAATCGTAGCCTTTAATGTGAACAATCTGTATCTATCACAATCATATAACTAGACTGAACTTTTTAGCCAAAACAGACATTTTTATGATTTTTAGAGCTTTTTTTTAAAGCTGCCGCTGTAACTCTTCTATGTATAATGAGTTCAATAGAGCACGCTAAACCCTAATAGACAAAAAAATGCATTGAAATGTACATTGTACTTTCACACAAGGCATCAAGGAGACTGGAATCCATAACAAGCGCGAGACGTTTATTAGCCAAATGAGCCACTTGGACCTGCTGATGAGCAGAGTCGGACTAAATAATAAAAGTAGTTGCTGATGTGTCGGTGCTCAGAGACGAGCAACTGACTAGTCTCTGTTCTGAAGGTAGCAGCGCCTTGTTAAAATGCACTCCATCAAAGTTCCCTTTGAAGTAATGGCTGACAGAAAACATAATGTGAATTTGAGTTGACAGGTCCCGGGAGAAAAAAAAAAAAAATTTGGGAAATATTGAACACGGCTGTAGAAAGAGGGAGCCGAGTTGAAGTCAGGTCTCACACCTCTCTTTTACATTCACCGAGCATTATATGCATTTTAATTAAGTCAACAGCTCGATAAAAAAAATCTGGATTTATTTTATTTCATTAAATTCTGTGAAACCCATTGCTTGGCAAATTTCAAAACTAAAGGATTTCATTTCACTCTTCCAACATGCATCTAGTCCTCTCTGGATTGCCTGGGAATCTAAATGTTAAACCGCAGTATTGCCTCATCTCCCTCGGCAGGACAAGAATCCTTTAAAAAAAGGTGTCTGATGTTCTGCCATTTCATCACCGCTCCTGTCATTCTCTGCGCCAGAGTAAATAATCAAGTGGGCGTGCTTCGCGATAGCTCTTTAGCTTTGTAATATATACAAGAGGAAAGTTTAAAGCCCTCTCTGTGAAAACCAAGAACCGATTATGCAGTGAAGAATTGACATGCTGTGGCTGAATGTTGAGCAAGTCAACCAGAGGAAATGCACTTTTCTTCCATTGAGGCAAAGCAATACCACAATACTTGGACGAGTGATGCTAAACAGCCAGTTTGTATTCCAGTCTTTGTTTTCCTTCTCTGGCTCACGAGATGGGAATGTCAAAATCCACTTACAGTTGGCCCAACCCTTTCGTCCATACTGATTAACGTCAATAAATACTGTATGCATTGCCCTGACCCTTTTTCTAGTAACCTTTATGGTGCTCGGGCGTTGAATCTTATATCACATTATCTGGTTAGATATCTAAATAACTGTTGGACAAACTGAAATTTGTTCAAAATATTCATCCTGCTTCAGTTAATTTTGTTGATGCTCCAGATGGATTGTAATGGTGTGTTCACGGAAAAAATCTTCTCGCGTTACTTGCACGAGTTTCCTGTTCCGACTGACTTTGCAATGACTTTTTGTTTGTGATCTCATGGCATGGCAAGATTAGCTCCATCTTTTACCAGCTTGTTGACATTTATGGTTTTAAGTGAACAATGTCTAAGTTAGCTTTGCTTAATTACCATATGGCTTGACGGGCTGTTGAGCATATCCTTAAAGACAGTCTTGTTGTAAATGCTGCAGTTCATAAGAAGATATGCAGTGACGGTACATGACGCAACATGAGAGCTTTTCCCTGTGAGTTGCAAATGTGTCGAATGGCTGTTCCACAGGGAGAAGATGTGACCCGACCTTCACAACACAGATATATGTCATCTATACAATGATTCTTTTGATGTACTTTATTTTGATGTAGGCAGCTTGGATTTGATTTTAGAGGTGAAGTAGGAGATGGAATGGTCACAGTTCAGAACAGTATATCAATTAATCCTCGTGACATATGGATTCTTTATTAATCCACTATAGAACTTGTGTCTCCTCCAAATGTATTGAAGTGGTAGCAAATACCTGGCCTCTAATTTTCTAAATGTAAAGTGTTTCTAAGTGTTAAAAGCCTCCCGATGTTGACTCATGCTATTATTTAGGCAGATAATATGAGAAATGTGAACCGGCTTGTCTCGTGCAGCCTTTATACACTAAGCCTGTTACTTATACAAGCCACACTAATGGAAACCGAAATCTGGCAGTTAGCATCCTGTGGCACAGATGTTATCGGGTCTGTTTACCTGCCCCATCTGGAATTCGTGTTAATGTGGCAGCTCGAAGAAAGCATCCCTGAGTGAAGCAAAAAATCTGTTCTTACCAACATTAGTCATCTAAAAATGTTCTCTCCACAGTGCCCTCCGGGGTTGAGTCCTATGAAGGATGGGACCGGGTGCTACGACCACCACATCGGCATCGACTGCTCTGACGGTTTCAATGGCGGCTGCGAGCAGCTGTGTCTCCAGCAGCTGGCCCCTCTGGAGGATGACCCGACCCTTTACAACATCCAGATGTTCTGTGGGTAAGGAAGGACAGATTTGACATAATAATTCATAATTACACACATTACAGTGGTGTTGACCTGCTGTCAGTGACCAGAGTTTGATTTGATTTGGCTGTGATACAGGTTTACAATCGCCTAAACTGCCCGGACATGAGTTACCTCTTAGTGTCTGTGGCTGAGGTCATTTACTTAAACTGTGACCTCACCCATATCTTCTCTGTTAACAGTCAGTAGGACATGCTCAGCCTTTTATTATACATTGACACAGTGCATGGTTTGATGGACTTGCAGTTGGATATTGCAGTCAGTTATGTGCAAGATACTTGTTTTAGAACATTGCATCATAAATGTCTTTGCGTAACTCGCTCGCCTCCATCTTTTAATACATAATGAACCATATACTGTAAGTACTGCAGGAATAACTGTATTGCCTATAGTTTGTGGTTGTTAGGTATTTTAAGGTTTACCTTATCTAATTGTCACATTGTCCATTTTCAGTGACTTTTCATAGAAACTTTTATTTATTCTAAATTCAGATGATCAAGTCTGGAATTTATAATGTATTTTTACATTGTTGAACAGCTTTAAGCCATAGGGCTTTAAATGGTGCTTTCTGCCGTTATGTGAAATAATCTGAAAGACCTCACCATTGATTTCATGAGTTGAATTACATACAGGCTGTTGTAACTGCTCATAGACTGAGATCTACAAAAAAAACAATTATTCAGCACAGTAATAGCTCATTACAGTCGCTCGCATATCGAAATTGCAACGGACCGTTCAACTGCTTGGTGGTTGAGTGAGGATGAATTGATTTGGTCTCCAGTGTTTATGTATAATGTTTTTAAAGTGAAACTGAAGATGTTTAAAAAGTCCATCACGTTTTAAATGCTTAATTTTTTCCATAGGAGTGCACATTTGTGAGAACGTCGGCCTCCTCGGTTTGAAATGAGTTGAGAATTACCTATTTGCTTCTTTAATGCAGCAGGATGGAGACAGTTGAGTTAACTATGTTGTGCTCCTTCAGCATTCCTAACTTCTCTTTGTATCACTAATTGGGATTTTCTTTACCAGTCTGCCACATAGTGTGTTTATATCATCTGATGTTTGCTGTGGATGGCTTTGTCTCTCGCATCACACTAACTCTTCATCTGCAGACGTCCTGTCATGTTCATTTTCAGAGAAAATGTTGCCCTGCGCTAAACCTGTCAACTCTCAAACGAGCAAGTTTGACCAGGAAACTAATTATCAGTCAGAGAGCATACACTGTCACTCATTACCCACTGATCTGAAGAGCTTTTTAGAAGTTTGAATGATTTTACACTCGTCCGTCTTTCATTAACATACTTTCGATTTATTGGCTGTACTAATGATATGTAACACGAATATGCAAGTCATTAGCCATACAAATATTTTTTGTTCGAATACGGCATTTAACTTCTGGAAAAATATTCTCAACTCATTAAATCTAATAATATGTGATGATTCCACTTGGCCTTCTCTTCACTTTAAGAAGTGTGTAAACACCCTGCATTTGTGGTATCCAGCAGGAAATCTGGCCACATGGATATTGTCACAAATCCACCTCTATTCGTGAAAGATCCTCTTCAGGGTTTATGGTAACTGTCATCCTGGGATGTGCAGCAAACCAGAGTGTTAAACTCTCTTGCCCATCGACTTCTCTCCTCTGCTGACACAAGTCAACTTAGCAGGTCGTCCAGAAAAGAAACAACCCTCTAAGTTATTTTAGGTGACTATGATTTGTTTGTGTATAATAAATCATCATTTGGCAGTTCTGCACACATTGTGATGGCAGCTCCGCTTGGCCCTTAGACAACTGGTGACATATGGCAAGCAGTTCAATTCAGATGAATCCACAAAGATGCATGTATGTGCAGTGGTGTATAAATTACTTGAAAGCCATACTTAAAAGTAAAAGTACAGATATCTTACCTGAAAGTGACTCCAGTTGAAGTCACCCGTAAGAAAATGACTTGAGTCAAAGTTTTAAAATAGCTCGTATTAAATGTACTTCAGTATCAAAAGTATCTGGTGTTGAAATGTATTTAAATATCAAAAGTAAAATTACAAATACCAACATTTTGTTCTTTTTATAGCACGCCTACACACAATGAAATCCAAGATGCTGAGGTTAAAATAGTATTGGACTTATATTCAGAATTTTAATTTGTAACGAGTAACAAGGTGTCCAATGTCGATGTAACAGAGTAAAAGTATTGATTTTTCTTTGAAATGTAGTCGAGTAAAAGTGGAAGTCCTGATGAATATAAATACTCAAGGAAAGTATAGATCCTCCCAAAAACTACCTAAGTACTGCAATGGAGTATTTATACTCAGTTACTTTACACCACTGTGTATGTGTAGTTTGACAGGCTTCTATCTCCATAACTCTCTAAAATACAGTACATCCACACAGTTTGACAGTACTTTACATCCTGCCTTCTGTCACCCGCTCACAGTCTCTCTTAAAGGGAACAGTGCATAACTGCATCTTCCTCATTTTGGTTTCTCCAGGACTCTGGTAAATGTCATTGTGCTGACTGTATTCACATTCCCAAAAGTGATTGTGGTCTGCCAGCACTCTGCCCCAAATTCCCCATAGTTGTATTGTCAATTACCAACAATAACATTTTGTTGCACAGTTGAAAAAATCTTCTGCCCCCGCATCCTTAGATCACACTGTAAAACACAAAGCAAAATACTTCAAAAAGTACAAATCTAAATACACTGATTAATAGAGTAATATGTTCACGATAATTGAACATGTGCACCTCTCGCATGTTGTGAAGCTCATCAGAGACCTCGAGCCTTGGTCTTCCTCTCCTTTGTCCTCCATGCCACTTTGACTCACCTTTCCAAATAAAACCATTCTGAAGCTTGTGTTTCTTTGGTAAACACATAGTAACTTAAAAACTTAAAATAGAGCTTCAGCTGAAATTGCAATTAACTCTATTTGGGATATATTATTGCAGCTATTCTGCAGGGAATTTCTGCACATGTTTCAAAATGGTTACTTCAGAAATGCACCGAATCAATTCCTTCTCTTGTCCTCCATGGCTTAATATAGATGTCCGTACAATGTGGAAATAGAGTTTGTTTTTTATATACTAAAGTCTTTACAAATGATTGCGGTTGATTTGTTTGTTTGGGGCAAAGTCCAGCCAAAAATGTCCAATTTAAAACCAGATAAACAGTGAGTTTCTCAGTGATTAGGGTAAAGCAAACACACTATTAGTGAGACATCGCTATTGGGAGAGTTGGAGTTGGGTGGGTTCAGCAGTGGTCGGGGTTCTTGGCTGTAACTGACACGTCTGATATCTTTTAGAGGAAGGTTTTTTTGGAGGAAGTGAGCGTTTGTGGGCGACTCGCTGTATTTCTTTACATGTGGTGTCTCCTTCGTGGAGGATAATTGACAGTGAGTCACTCCCGATCAGCAGCGTGGGCAACAAACCTAAAGATGTCCCTCGACTGAGGAGAATGAGATCATGGCGGTTGTTTTTAATGCAATGACCATTTAGGACTATGTCTGATTGTTTGGATCAGTTCGTTCATGCACAGAAGCAGCTTCTGACTATCTGAGAACTATTTCCAAATTAAAGTCATCAATGTAATAAAATGAACTTTTCACCATGAGGACAGATGAATGAAAGAGTCTGTAAAACTTGAATTTTAACTTTTTATATATTTTTACCTGCATACCTGAATAGTTCTCTCCAGTCTTTGTACAGTAGGCCTTGACAAGTTTGAAATCCGGAGGGCAGCGCTGAATACTTGTAATGTTTTGGACAAAAGTTAGAATGCAGAGAACGCTTTTAACTGCCTGGGAAAAGATATCGGTAAAAGCTTTGTTTGCCCCCTGCACAATTGAAGGTTATCTTTCACTTTTAGTTTTGGCTAAGTGCAGGGCTGCTCAAAGGAATTCACACTGTTGCTGTGTGCAAATATTTGTTTTTATATTTTTTTTATTTTCTACTACAGGTCTCGGCATTCCGAAGACAATATGAAATCTCACACTCTGAAAGCTAGTAATGCTCTTCAGGCCGACATTGGACGCATGAACCAAGTTTTCCTGCCCTCAAAAGGCTGCATGTGAAATGATTGTGTATTATGTTGGCCCTGGCTACACTTATTTTCCAAGAAAAATCATTTTATAAACCAACGCTGTATTTTTCATTACAAGCAAAGCAGATGAAATTAACCAAGGGAGGCTTATGAAAGTTATTCCATGTGGGATAAATTAAAATGTATTTTATCCTTATTTCATGTGAATGAGAAAATCTATTTATGCAGGTGGAATGAATGTAGAAGTGTCTGCGAACGAGGCTAGATTTTTCCTGCTTACAAATGGCTGCTTACATTTTGATGATTATATACAAATAACATCCAGATCTCTTCCGTACATATTTTTAGATAAACAATATTTAAAAAGAGCTCACTAGAATTACTGCAGCATTAATGGTTTGTTTACTTCTACCTACATTTCTGGATTAGGCTATATAAATCTATAATCTTGGACGCATCCAGAAATCCTGAGAACATATCGTGAACACTAATACTGTTCATTCACGATTTTCTAACATACTTTTTTTTATGGGTTACAATAAATTCTGTTGATTTCTAATCCCTTTACATATCAGTTATTGAACATATGATAATCGCATGTTTTGCATGTAAATCTGTAGAACCTGGAACCGAGGCAACGGATTTTATGGTTCAAAGCTTCCTGGTTTCTGTTTTTAGTCTGACCAATCAGGATTGAGCAGGCTTTGGTTGCCTACAGGTGAACAAAGGTACAAAGACTATAGCACATAATGTATCTGTATTCATATACAGATATTGTACAAGGTATCTTTGCTTGTTTTACTTGGAGGGAGTCCAGGAACAGTTGTGTAACCATCATGGTTCAGCTCTCTGACTGGTTGATTTGGGATTAATAAGACTGATAATTAAAGATGCAAAGATGTTAATAATGTTAGCAGCACCCTTTAATATAATAATAACAATAATAATGATGCATAATTATGATATGCCTTATATTTATAATAATAATAATATTTATAATAATTGTTGGAGTCAGAGAGTCATACAGTGCAACTATGTGCAGCACTCTCTCTCTTACACATCAGAGCTGTGAGAGGTAATTTTGTGAGACAGAGATCAAACCGCCAACCTTATGGCTCTTCATCCTGAGCCACAGCCACTTTCATAAAATACACTTATCATAGATGGGAGTAACTTACCATTCTTCTCAGACCAGTTAGGCCAGTATAGGCCTCCGTAGATTGATGTAGACTGATTGACATTGGTGGTGTTTCACCTGTTACCGCAGGAATCTGAGACACATACTGTAATACTACTGGGTGTAAATACTGTATAATCAGGGTATAACCATATTAGGATGCATGGTGTAAATGGAGTCAATGTGTCACCCACAGTCAATCACAGCAGAGGTTCTTAATCAGCTTGAATAAAAGAAAATACCTGATGAGCATTTTCTTCTGTGAAAACTGCAGAAAATTACGAGAACATATATGCAACCTTTTCATTTTCACCCACATTGAAATCCACCAAAAGTACCCCACACTGTTTTCTTATGCAACAAACCATTGTTTTTCTCCCGTGCCCTTTCCATTGAACATCATGTCGTGGACACTATATATTACGTCAAATGTGCATAAACGGGTAATACAAACTGCTTTTGAATCTAATTCTCGACAGCAGCGTTTTGTTGTCACTTTCCATTGTGCAGATGTGGCTCATCCTCCTCTCTCCCCACTGGAGACTCACATTAGCTCTGCGACATTTGGCATCCAGGAGATAGCTTCTACGCGTGTAAATCCCTGACAGATTAGCTTTCGCTCTTTAACCCCCCCGTCTCCCATTTTACCCTCTCTTGCTTTATCTGCCTTTGATTCATTCCAGTGACTACATTATACAGCAAGATGTCAAAACATCATCAATATGAAAGAATCTTGAGAGAACTCTGTGTTTAGATTCTAGCCCCTTTTTTCTCAGATGGGGGATTTTGTGCCACTTGAGCTGAATAAAATTTAGCTGATTCTTCAGTACTGAGCTGTGATGGCTGAGCTGTGCATATTTTGGATCCAGCAAAAATGTTGTCCACAATGTCTTAAAATAACTAACTCTCATGGCTAAATCAATATTTCCACCAGTTTGCTCGCAAACACATTTTATATTGCCCTTGTGTATCACAAAGGAAGGGTAGTTAAAGCAACATAAAACTAGATGTAGATGTTTAAAATGAATCTTATGAAAAGTTAATCATGATGAAGGTGTAAATAATCAAGTACAAATGGGATATCGAAAGGGGAACACGGCCGGTGAATGTTGTTGAAAACAAATTAATAGATAGAACAAAAAGAGGACTATAAAATCAGAGTTACAAGTCTACCCTCTTCTAAAACAAAGCGTTACTGAAAACAAAACATTACTATTCCATCAATGGAACAGAAACGCATCCAAAACGGTACACCTGTTACTCGACTGTCTATACAGTATCAGTGTGGAATTGGCTGCTAAAAAACTAAACCTGCCCCAGTTCCCACGTAGATTCTCCAAGTGACTTTTTACAATTTCAAAGTCCACTCAACCGAGTTATGGCAGTGTGATTGACACAAGAAGGATGCCAGCGAGTTGCCCTGAGTGCTGATCCACTCTTAACCGGTTGCCGTGTTGATCGATGATCCTGATTGGAAAGCTGAACTGGGTGCGACTCCAAACAGGTCCCACAGGCAATGGAAGAATGGGAACAACACCTCCAGTCTGTGTCCAATCAGACATTGGGTTCCACACATCCCGCTTTAACATAACAATTACCAGCATACATGATGGACAAGAGGTGGCGCCTACAGTTGTAACACCTACTTAGCTACATCCATGTTATTATGTTTTTCATTTAAAAGCGTTCGTACAAAAAGGATCTCTGTCCACACAAGTGTTTTGGCTACGTATCAGTTTTAATCAAAGTCCGTACTCACACTTTTGAGAATATGAATGACATGCATGTGATTTCATGGAGGGTGTCATGTGATAGGAGCTTGAGGAAACAGCGAAGGCTACGCTGTGACCAAAAAGACACAATCAGCAAACAGCTGTGAGGGTTTACATCCGGACCAAAACACACCTGGAGATTTCAAACTTAAAAGGAACCAACGGCGTTTCCATACTTCTATGCTTTAGCTCCCGAGTGGTGAGGGTGCCAGGCCTATCTGTAGCAGAATGAATGTGTTTTCAATTGATATCTCTATAAATAGAATCAAATGGAATAATGCAGCTATATGTATTGTGGCGAGCGTGTTTGAGAATAACGAGGCTTGCACAGAGTACTTACTTTCAACACATGCACCACACGACAGCAAGCTGGCTTATTTATTTAACACAAGTGAACTTAAATAATCACAACATTACCACCCAACGAACACAAATACACAAAACGCACATGACCAAATTCTAAAATAAATAAAAAGTGGTTTCGGCTCATTTAACAATGTTTTATATCAAACTGACGACATCTAACAACGCTGCTGAAGGCTCTGCACTGTCTGAGCCAACCACCCTCTTAGTTTTACAGACTGCTTCATAGACGAGCTGCTTCACAGCATTCTGTCTCTTACCACCTTCCTCAGGACTTTGAGTGTGGCGAGCATTAAACTTTATGACGTGATTAAAAGTTTCACAGATTCAGGAAACTCAGTTGTCTGTTATTTACCTTAAACAACTGCCGAGCTATCAAACAAATGAAGGAAACTGATGAGAATTACCGCCTACATTATTTCCCACAAATATCATTCCTGTCAATTTATAATGGTTTTTATATTTCAGAATTATAATTGAAAAGAGCAGTGTTTCTGTTTTGATGTAACTTTAGTACAGGGAGAGATCAGAGTGAGGTTTCTTTATTTATCTCGATATCTCACTGATGTTGATGAAACGTAATAAACTACAATTGAGTTAGTTTGTTGGAGCTGATGAAATCCTCGCTTGTCGCTTTGAATTATCACTTGTCACAGCTTGTTAAGACACAGTTGTAATTTGCACTTAAAATTGCAGCACTTACCATTTGAATATTGCACTTTTTTGGGTGTTTAATTTGGCTTAATAAAGACAATTAAAATAGACTTAATATGCTCATTTCCAGCAGAGCCAAAATAAAAATCCTTGTTTTACTCAAACTGTCTTTAAAGCAGAGCCTCAGACAGAAAACAGGCAAAAAGTGAGCTCCATGAAAGCTCACTATTCTGATTGGTGAAGATCCAGAAGCCTGTCAAGAGGCAGCACATTTTGTGAGCACTGCCTCATTAATTAGTTCAGTTCTTTTTGAATATTTTGTATATTATAATAATCTGTAATATCAGTAGAAGAATATATTAACGTTTCATTTTCAGTCTGAAAATGAAGAAGCAACGTGCCTCTTGACTTTTTTTATTCTACACAAAATCAAACCAAGTCTAGTGTCCATCAGTCCACTTCATCGCTGTCTTGAGATTTTTGCTTTGTTTAATTTCTTATGTCAGTGTATGCCCCAAGTCACCCCACAGATTCAATTTGACATTGTATCCTTACCGCCTTTTTTTGGAAGATGAAATTCTTTGTACGGTGGCTTTATAGGTTTCGTCTTACTTGTGTGATAGTTTGGAAATCAAACTAATTAAGACTAATTAGTAGCTACAACTAGAGAGCAGAACGTGGACTTGAAAAACAAGTCTGACTGATCCGGAATATAAAAGTGGACAGTAAATCATTTAATGCCCGACTTTTAGGAGCAGTGTCAGCTTTTATCTCACAGGGATTCCACATATAGTTACCTCATTATTTGAAACTTTGACCACATTTAATATGGACATCCAACATCCTTATAACGAGGAAGAACATATAGGCTCCCTTCTATTATTCAGGCCTACTCTGTGTTAACATCTCTGCAAAGGCATTCTCTCAGCACACGGACATACTGTTGGTGATGCAATGCACAGCTCAGCCAGTTGTTTCACACTGTTCCACTGATCGATCGACCGCGGTAACATACCAAGATATGATGCAATAAACCATCAATGGCAGGGAAAAGGCTGTAAACATGCAAACAATTCAGGGTTTGCAAATGTTTTATGATAAACATAAAAATGGATTCAACATTTTTTGTTACAGCTTAAAATTGTAAATGGAAACGGGGCACCCTTTTAAAAATGAGAATTTGAAGAAAATAGATCACCAGATATTCTAAATGGGTTTTACTTTGAAATAACTATTCATCAGAAATCATCATGAAGAATAACAACAAATGAATATGCTTAACCCGCGATTTCTATAACTAATTTTAATTACTCACTAACCCTATCATGCAGTACCCAAATATATGCATTGCAGTTTGTGAAAAAAGGAGTGTACAGATCGGGGAAAGCGTCCTATTGTTCATTTAATCTGCTATGTATTCCTCCATAATCATTTTATACTTGCCAAGAGAGAACAGCTCCCTGTCATACAGTTGATTATTTAAAGTACAGCATGACAATTTTTTCTCTTAGTTTGAAAATTCCATTGTCATAAAACAAAACTTGGTAAACACTCAACTTTAAGTTGAACATGCTCGGCTGTGCTTTCTGTATTCCAACGATTTTCATTTTCATACTTCACTAAAAAAAGTATGAAAATGAAAGAGCAAATATTCAACAACAAGCAAATCAACACTTAAGGAGCATTGGGTAAACCTACTGTATATCACAATTGTCAGGAAGAAAGGTTGGAAGTGAGGAAATACTGTATATGAATCCTTTAGGTGACTGAGACTTGTGTCACTCCAGGTGCATCGAGGACTACAAGCGTGGTCCAGATGGAAGGTCGTGCCTGCCGCTGTCTGAGGCCTGCACTGAGGGAATCGACTGTGGGGAAGCGCTGGACATTCCTGCTAACCAGACGGTGTTCGGAGACCTTTTCTATGGATACAACAACCACACCAAGGAGAGCACATCCGGACAGATCCTCAAGGCCACGTTCAGGTGAGCACAAGCTGTTTGTGAAGTGGAGCATGTGGAACATGTTTGTGCCATTTGTATCTCAGCAGGAAAAGCTTTTGGCAGCGTTTGGGGCTTTGGCATGGAAAGTGTTTACATCTAAAATAATAAATAACAATCTATATCGGAATTTCTGACCTGCATTATGAAAAACATGTACATTTGATACATACAGAACATGTCAAAATCAAATTGTTAATAATTCGATGTATAGTACTTTTAAGATTTATAATCAGCCAAGTGTGGCTACATTATGGGAAGTTTTTGCCCCGTTTGTTCGAGGAAAGGCCACCAATATTGAAATGTCAGCTTAGCTTCTAAGCATCTCAGTAAAGCTACATTTTTACCCTGACATGACACAGAGAGCAAGAGCTGTGATTGGTCCACTCGGTAGCCTTGCACTTCCAGCAGACTCAACGCCGTTTTAAAGTTAGCTTGAAGGAACGAACAAAGACAACATCTTTGTTTTCTTTATTATTTTTATTTAAGCAAAGTAATTGCTCTTCCACATCTATCAGCTCCGACTCTAACGTGATCCGCTTCGTAACACTCGCCATTGTTCTGAAGTAACCAGAGCGGCCAGAGAACTTGTATACAAGCGGACGAGACCTCGGAAATAAAGGTATAGAAACTCTACAGCCACTAGCGTTTCGGCGATGTCATTGCAGCGCGACTCACTCACTTGGACCGATGCGTAGGCTACGTGCGTACCTACGTCATAGCTTAGACGCAGAAGCATGAATTGGACTTAAAGGTCAGTGAGCAGATCCTATATAACACCACTGCTTTCTTCAACTAAGATGTCTGAAAATTCTCAGTCAACCAGGCCATGGTTATTACAAGAACTATTTCAAACAAGGTCCCCTGGACTTTGATATAGACATTTGTAATTGGTTCACCTCTGACGGACCCTCGTATGTAATTTCTGTGGGGTTCTTATCAAGGCTGTTGATGAGACTAAGTTCATTAGTGCTCCCAGCTGTTGTAGTGATAGCCAATGGAGTCATTGGAGTCACATGAGCTGGGAATGGTTGCTATATCTCCAGGGAAGGGAGGAATTGACTGAAAGCGCCATAGGTGGAGGATAAATTGAGTGATGGTTTCTTTTCTTTGACGTAGATGACCTCCTTCACTCCTTTCAAACCACTTTTCCTCTATCCATCCGTCCTTTGTCTATACCACTAATCCTTTGGAGGCTCGCCGGGGGAGCTGAAGCCAATACCAATTTTCCTTCTCCTTTAAAATATTTACATTGTTGTTGAGAGAATGTCACTTAACCTTCAGCTATAGGTAAACTGCTGAGTCATGACCTGAGGAGTTGACCCTCCTGAGTAGACCCATGCATTATTTTTTAATGGCAGTGCAATCGCAGTTATATTTAGGTCTGTGCTTAAACTGAACTCTATTTTAACGGCATACGCTATATTGCTTTACTGGG
Source organism: Limanda limanda (assembly GCF_963576545.1). Taxonomy (NCBI): domain Eukaryota; kingdom Metazoa; phylum Chordata; class Actinopteri; order Pleuronectiformes; family Pleuronectidae; genus Limanda; species Limanda limanda. The sequence goes on along the minus strand of NC_083648.1, from coordinate 22,665,022 downwards.
TGTGCAGTGTTTTGGTTGTACACAGGTTCGTCTTAGTTTGTTTCTGCTTTTGAAAAACACTGTTATGTAATGCTTGTTGAAGATTATCTTATTATATATGTAATGGTAATTATCTTGCATTTATTCTTCATTTCTCCACAACTCAGAGTGGCGGTTTTCACAAGGGTTTAGTTTTGATTTTGTGCTCCTTGTCTGGGATCTGGGCTCTTTTTAGACACTTTCTCAGCACTACGGTTTTGCTGACTCTTAACTTGTGTTCCAGTTGAGTGGGTGTGAGTCAATGAGCATGTTCTTGTCCGTGTGTGGGTTTCCTGCATCATCCAATGCAGACCTATCCTATCCTCCTCAGTGTGTATATGTCAGTTTGTGTATGTCACAGACCAAAACAGTATTTTCTCTGACATCCTCTCGTGTGAACATGCTGTTTCTGTTATGTTGGGTTTACATTTTGACCCATGTGTCATCCACATATTCCACTTTTATATTCGGTTTCTCAAAAGGAATTCAGTATCCTGATTTCTTCTTCTATTTCAAGATTGTCCACCATTGGAGATTGTGGTGAGCCCAGGATACAGCAATGCTTAAATTCTCACTGTACTTGGTTTTATTTGAAACTCATCCCTGTTTTCACAGCATTGTGGTCTATCTCTCCTGCTGCTGAAAAGATTGTATTAATCCTGGAGGCCCATTGTTGTTGCACTTTTTGCCCCATTTGAATGGGAGACTACAGCCATAATTTGGAGGATACAAAGAACTGCTCCCTTTAGTTGGTCATACTGAATTAATTGTGTGAATGAGAATTATCAGAGGAGTGAACTGTATGGGGGATGAATAATTTATCCAGGACTAATTATATTCATAATTTAGAGCGCTATCCAACATCGAATCTTTTCATTTTCATGGACAGCGGAAGTGAGGTTTAGCCTACTTCATGGCGTCGGGCTGGAGCTGGCCTCTTTTTAGTTGTATCCAAAGTGGTTCGATGCTGAGTCCACTCACAGCTCCCCAGTGATCTGGCACTCCTTGGGAGGCAGCGGTTGTCAAGCAACAAGTCTCTGAAAGCAAGGCAGCTGGATGACAACCTCGTTCCAGCTGATGGAACAGATGTTTAGGCTAACGAGGGCTGTGCACGCAGGCAGACTTTCTGAGATGCAGCTTCTCTCTGCAGGGCTCTGGGTCTGTCGGTGTTGGACGAGCTCTGAACGAGACTTGTTAAATAGTCTGGAGAGTATTTGAACCGGCTGGGCAGCAAAACCAAAGTACTAAAGTATAAAAGGTTATAAAGTTAGATGTAAATTTAGTTGAGTGAGAAAGATGAAACTTTGTTTTTTATTAAGTGATAAGTTTCATTTGCAAAATATATTCCCTTTGAAAAGTCTTTCTCCAGTTTGATGAATTAAGAGTTGGTCTCTGTTTAACGGTTGATTCTTGTACAGACAGCAGAATAACAACAAGGATGTTTGAAAATCCAATTGAAGTTTTATCTATATTATTAAATTAAGATATTACCCTCTCCGGGTTGAAAAAGATAGTGCCAAGACTTGCGTTAGTTACTTTTGACACCTTTTATTATAGGTTGAGAAGTTCATATGGAAACGCCCGAGCATGTCTGAAAACTTTATTGTAGAAAGGTGATAATGTCACTTTATGGACCCAGAGAGTCTGCAGAACTTTAATCAAAACCCACCGTTTGTCACCCAGTGCTGTTCACGATGAAAATGAGGGGTGTCCTCACTTCATGACTGAAGTCACACAGTGGAAACAGTTGGAGAGCAAACCTAATCAGGAGGTAGATGGGTTCTCACAGGTTGTAAAAGCATATCGGATTGAATCAATATATTTAAAGGTTATTTCATGATGGGGCAGGATTTTATGGTACATTTTTTATGTCAATTCCCTCCCAATAAAAAATGATGGTGATAGTAAAGCGTGGCACTGTCAGGAATTGTCCCCAATAAAACTCAAGACATTTCTCCTAATCTCAGGCAAATACCCCGAGGAGAAGAAATACTACAAAGCACCCAATGTCTATGTAGAGAGAGAAACTGATATTAAGTCACACAGAATCAAATATGGGCTGTGTCCCCTTGTAATTTGTACAGGGTTTGATGTGGACAGTAGAGCACTTTGAATTTGGGTTAATTATCACTGTCCACATGCTGCAATCATTTCCATTGAACTCAGGAAGCCGGAGGGTCAGCGAAGTCATCCCCGGCCCAGGAATTTAATTTGGGCCGTGCATCTATTCTGCTGCCCGGAGGCAACTCAGCCATTTGGGGTTTCCCCAGTGGAGTTGCAGAACGGGAGGAACGGGTGAAGCAGGGAAGTTAACATCATCAAGAATACAAATCTCAAATGCTCTGATCTCATTTAAAAGTTCTTGTGAAAAGAGAGCGCTGTTCTCAGGCAGACCAAACGCTTCCTGCACAGATGGGGAAGTGAAAGAGGAAGGCAGACTCTTTTGGGAGGCGCATTTATTGCAAGGCCTTATTAAAAGGGATGGCAGCAAATTATTTAGAACTGACCACAAGCCCATGTGCTGAAATTAACCCTATTTGGAATGAGTTGAACATTTAAATGTTAAATGAACAAAAGTTACTGGGAGCGAGCTTTGCATCTGAACACTGAAGATCAATTGGGGGTTTGAAGTCACTGGAGCAGTCAGCATAGATGGCGGAAGTTACAGCTTGTTACGTCCATTTTGAAAGCTGGCCTCTGGCAATACATGTCACACCTGAGGTGGTAAGAAAAAAAATGTTCATCCCCGATCCAGTTCTGCACCAAAATTGAATGGATTCTCCCTTGACCTATATTACATCTTTCAACCAATTTTGTAGTCATTTATTCAATAGGTTTTGTGTCATGTTGCTTCGTAACCAAATGACAGGGGTGAAAACATAACCTCCTCTGCGAAGGTAATAACCAAAGGTTAATCAACAGTTTAACAAAAGAACCCCTCTGTAATCACCTCTTAGAAATACAGGTTTAGTGTGAGCCAGAAATCACACCCTGAATCAAAAGAGTAAGATAAATTAAATAGTTCTGAGCCCTTTTCTACCAAAACACTATTGACTTTTACTTGATCTTTACACTTTTGACTTTTACTGTATTATCTTTCTCATTGTCAGAAGAACTAGATCTAAATTATAAACAGACAAGCTAGATCCATACAATTCCAACCATGAGATCTGATACGTGTAATTAAAAGATCAGCTCATAGATGGATTATGACACAATAGGCTCTTGGGCGCAGACATGTAAAAGGTCCCCACCCCCACAGTAAGAGGAGGAGCCACGGATCAGAGGACATGTCTCTTGATCATATTGTGTCTCTTTTTGGTCTTTTTTTGTCTCTTTATTTTTGATTTGACCTCCCAACAAGAAATACTAAGTCACTTCAAGCAGTGACTCTTACACATGGGCATCCAGAGGAGACGGGGGTTCAACTCTCATATTAAGATATCTGCCCATAAAATTGATG